>NC_090447.1:1259983490-1260286797 GCF_031143425.1 Pleurodeles waltl
CTGAACATGAAGTGTAGACTACTGATAAATCCAAGCCGCCCGCATGTTGTGGCTGTCTGCTACTCCCCAGTGGGTTCGACATACATGAATAACTGACATCTTGCTTACTTTGAAGCTGTAGAACAAACTGTTAACCCCTTCGCTGCCAGGCCTTTTTCCCCTCAGGTGCCAGGCCTTTTTTTGGCTATCTGGGGCAGGGCGCGCTTAGGCCCTCAAAACGTTTTGTCCACATAAGCTACCCATGCCAAATTTGCGTCCTTTTTTTCCAACATCCTAGGGATTTTAGAGGTACCCAGACTTTGTGGGTTCCCCTGAAGGAGACCAAGAAATTAGCCAAAATACAGTGAAAATTTCGTTTGTTTAAAAATAAATGGGAAAAAAGGGCTGCAGAAGAAGGCTTGTGGTTTTTTCCCTGAAATTGGCATCAACAACGGGTTTGCAGTGCTAAAATCACCAGCTTCCCAGCTTTTTAGGAACAGGCAGAATTGAATCAGAAAACCTAATTTTTCAACACAATTTTGGCATTTAACTGGGACATACCCCATTTTTACGTTTTTTTCTGATTTCACCCTCCTTCCAGTCAGTGACAGAAATGGGTGTGAAACCAATGCTGGATCCCAGAAACCTAAACATTTATGAAAAGTAGACAAAATTCTGAATTCAGCAATGGGTAATTTGTGTACATCCTACAAGGGTTTCCTACAGAAAATAACAACTGAAATTGTAAAAAAATTGAAATTGAGGTGGAAAAACAGCCATTTTTCTCTACTTTTACTCTGTAACTTTTTCCTGCAACGTCAGATTTTTAAAAACAATATACCGTTATGTCTGCTGGACTCTTCTGGTTGCGGGGATATAAAAGGGCTTGTACGTTCATCAAGAACCCTAGGTACCCAGAGCCAATAAATAAGCTGCACCTTGCAGTGGGTTTTCATTCTATACCGGGTATACAGTAATTCATTTGCTGAAATATAAAGAGTGAAAAAAAGGTATCAAGAAAACCTTTGTATTTCTAAAATTGGCACAAGATAAGGTGTTGAGGTCCAGGGGTTATTTGCGCATCTCTGAATTCCGGGGTGACCATACTAGCATGTGAATTACAGGGCATTTCTCAAATAGACGTCTTTTTTACTGTCTTATATTTTGAAGGAAAAAATGTAGAGAAAGACAAGGGGCAAAAACACTTGTTTTGCTATTCTCTGTTCCCCCAAGTCTCCTGATAAAAATGGTACCTCACTTGTGAGGGTAGGCCTAGCGCCCGCCACAGGAAATACCCCAAAACACAACGTGGACACATCACATTTTCCCAAAGAAAACAGAAGTGTATTTTGCAAAGTGCCTACCTGTGGATTTTGGCCTCTAGCTCAGCCGGCACTTAGGGAAACCTACCAAACCTGTGGATTTTGGAAAACTAGAGACCTAGGGGAATCCATGACAGGGTGAGTTGTGGGGCTCTCACCAGGTTCTGTTACCCAGAATCCTTTGCAAACCTCAAAATTTGGCTAAAAAAACACTTTTTCCTCACATTTCAGTGGCAGAAAGTTCTGGAATCTGAGAGGAGCCACAAATTTCCTTCCACCCAGCGTTCCCCCAAGTCTCCTGATAAAAATGATACCTCACTTGTGTGGGTAGGCCTAGTGTCCGTGACAGGAAATGCCCCAAAACACAATGTGGACACATTACATTTTTCCACAGAAAACAGAGGTGTTTTTTTCAAAGTGCCTACCTGTGGATTTTGGCCTCTAGCTCAGCCGGCACCTAAGGAAACCTACTAAACCTGTGCATTTTTTAAAACAAGAGACCTAGGGGAATCTAAGATGGGGTGTTTAGTGGGTTCTGCCCCCCATGGGGGCAGATCGCAAGGCCGATCTGCCCCCAGTGGGGGCAGAAATAGCCTAATAATAATTTGCCCCCCCAAGAGTGAGCCTTGCCTAAGAGTTCGCTTCCCAAACATAAAACAAATTAAAAAAACAATAAATACAATTATCCCTGGTGTCTAGTGGTGTCAGATCGGCCTAATAATATTAGGGGGGGCAGAAATGGCCTAAAAATATTTTGCCCCCCGAGGAGCGGCCCTTGCCCAAGGGGCTGCTCCCCTTATTGGAAATACCCCCCCAAAATAAATTCACTGGTGTCTAGTCGGCATTTCTGCTGCCCAATCGCATTGCGATCGGGCAGCAGAAATGCTCAGAGAGACATGAAAGGAAAGGCCTTTCCTCTCCTTTCATGCCTCTTGTCCCCCGCCACGTGATCAGAGGAGAAATGCTTTTGCATTTCTCCTTCGATCGGGGGGAAGGCCTCTGATGAGGTCAGCGTGCGAAAGAGCGCTGATGTCATCAGATGCCATGGGGGGGTCAGGGGGGGTGGAGGTGGATTCCCCTTCCATCTCTGCCCAGGGGAGGGGGATGCTCGGCCATCTGGGGGAGCACTAGCGCTCCCCACGGGGGCCCATAGCAGGACGAACTGCTCGGTGCTGAGGGCGAGACCAGCTTGTCCGGGCCACCCTAGGGGTTCAAAAGCAAGTACTACGTACGTCAGCATCAGGTGTTCTGAACAGAATACGCAACGTCTGGTAGCGCGTGCACCTACCCAAACGGCGTGCAGTAGCTGTGCTTGCCAGTATATTTGCATTCAGCATTTGCATAAGGCCATTGCCGTGATGGCGTGCAAAATTTGTCACCGAAAGCAAGACAGTGATGGCTCAGACTTTCGCTCTTCTTTAAAAACACCTTCTACATCTCTGAAGTTAAATTAAAGAGAAAGATCGGAAAATAGAGTGGGGAAAAGCTCAAAATGAATAAAGGTGTTTGGCAGTAAGAAATTATTCACAAAAGCAACAGAACAGTAGATCATTACCAATATCTTTACCTCTTGAAACTGTGGAAATCATGCGGTGATGAGAGAGACGTAGTAGCCTATTACGATCTCTTGCTGAGCACTGCGCAGGTACAGAAGGTGTCCATGCATTTGTTTTTCCTAAAGGCGCGTTGTCTATTGCGAATACACCAACACAGCTGGGAACACATGAAGAGGCAATTAGGGCTCTGTGGGCCTTATGATGAACAGGTGCGGTGGCGAGGGTTGGGTACTTGTGTTAATGCGTCTGCACTGCCTAAAGTGCGTATAAGTTTAACACAAAATTTCTCCAATTTAGTGCCTGATTTTCAGACAGCACAGTTTTGAAATAGAGACACCTACGGGCTTTATAGCTGTGATGTCTGCAGCTCATGCACTAACTTCATAAATGTGGCGGTAAATGTCTGCTCTTTGATGTTGTTTTGTTTGTAGCGAAAAGCTAAGAAAAATGTTTTCTATAAAAAATGCATACCCTTAAGGTGTGTGCTCTGAATATTGGCTAGGGACTATAGTTATACCTAAATATTGTAGTGATCCAAGGTCAAAAATATCAAGAGATAAGCAACAGCTGTGAACAAAGAACTCACAGTGCCCAAGGGAGACGGGCTGCCTGACGACTTTGTTTTATTTATGAGAACATTCTGCCCTCTAGAGGCAGAATTTTCAAATAGCCTTATAGCCCTTCGTAGCCGGTTTATACCGGCAATTAAAGTCCCGCTCCCTTGTTAAATGCACTCGCCTTCGCTCGGGCTCTTAACGCTAGACCAGGCCTTTAATGGCCGGTATAGCCCGCTACGGCAGGCTCTAAGGCTATAACAATACTCCTTACTGGATATTACAGACTACCACCTAAAGCAGCGCAAATGCATAAAAACAGGCACTCAGCTGAGCTCTGAAACAGTGCACCTGTTCATGATAGGGTCCAGTGTTTTCAAGCTTTGTTCTTGTAGTACCTATACATCATCATAAATGTCCTGAGTTACCGCATACACTGCAGAGAGCGCAATTTCAGGAAACATATGCATGGACCTCTTCTGGAGCTGCACAGTGCTCAGAATAGGATCCTGCTGTGGCCCTAACCATTCAGAAGCAGAGGTAAATTTGTAAATAAAAACATGCCAGTCTCAGAGCTTTCTTCTGAAACTTGTGGCTGCTGCATTTAACCGGTTGGGTGCCCTGGACGAGCTGGTCTTGTCCTCGGCTACGGTTATCATGTGGCGAGGACGAGACCAGCTTGTCCTGCACCCGGCCCACGGGAGGGAGCGCTCCCCCGTGGGCCTCCCACCCTCACCCCCAGTCAGGGAGGGAAGGGGAATCATTTGATGACGCCAACGTCATCAAATGCTGCTGGGGACGCGCTGGAAGCCATTTGCTTCCAGCATGTCTGGGAGAGAGGACACAAACAGGTAAGTCCTTCTACGGTGGGGGGGTGGAGTTGGAGGAAAACAGACACAGGGGGAAAGAAAGAGTTTTTTCTTTTCCCCTGTGCCTGTTTTGAAAGGATTCCTGCTCTATGATCGCGGGCCAGGCCTGCGATCGTGGAGCAGGAATCCATCCACTAGACACCAGGGATGTTTCTTTGTTTTTTGGGGGGACCAACCCCTTAGGCAAGGGTCGCTCCCTGGGGGGCTATACTCGATTGGTGCTTCAGACCCTCCCTGGGGCTAGATTGACATTTTTTTTCGATGATCTGCGGCCCGGGGTGGCTCGAAACCCACTAGACACCAGGGATAATATTATAATTAAGTTTTAGGGCAGCGACCCCTTGTGGAAGGGGGCAAGATTTGTTGGTATGTGTCGGCCCACCTTGGGGCTAGTCGGCCATGTTTTTGAACGATCTGGCCTAGGCGCCAGGGATCTGTGTGTTTGTGTGTGTGTTTTGTTTGTTGGGGGGACCTCTTGGGCAATGGTCACCCCCACAAAGGAGGCACATGACTGGTGGCAATTTCTGGCCCCTTGGGGGGTGATAGGCCTATTTTTTTTAGGCCCATCTAAGCCACGAAGAAATTAGGGATTTTTATTTTTGTTTTGGGAGTGGAGGGGGTGTGTGTGTTGGGGGTGACCCCTTGGGCAAGGGTTGTTCCCCAAAGGTGGCACACAACTGTTGGCTATCAGCCTATTTGTTTAGGCCCATCTGCCCCCAAAAGGGGACAGAAGCCACTAAGGCACCAGGGATCGTGTGTGTTTTTTGTTTGGGGGGCGGTCCCTTGGGCAAGGGTCGCTCCCCATGGGGGCACATTACTAATGGCCATTTCTGGGCTATTTTTGTGGGCCCAAAGACACCATGGATTTTTTTAGGTTTTTTTTTGTTGTTTTTTTTTATATGGGGGGGCGCTCCCTTGGGCAAGGATTGCTCCCCAAAGGGGGCACACAACTGTTGGCCATTTCTGCCCCCCTTAGGGGCAGATCAGCTTATTTTTTCACGCCCACCTGCAGAAGCCCCTTAGGCACCAGGGATCTTGTGTATGTGTGTTTTTTGTTGAAGGGGGTGGCCCCCTGGGCAAGGGTCAGTCCCCATGGGGCCACATTACTAATGGCCATTTCCGCCTCCCTTGGGGGGCAGATTGGCCTATTTTTATTTAGGCCCATCTGCCACCATCACACCAGGGATTTATTAGTTTTGTGTGTGGGGGGGCCACCCGTTGGGCAAGGGTTGCTCCTCAAAGGGGGCACTGAACTGTTGCCCATTTCTGCCCCCCTTGGGGGCAGATTGGCCTATTTGTATTAGGCCCATCTGACCCCAAAGGGGGCAGAAGCCACTTAGGCACCAGGGATCGTGTGTGTGTGTTTTTTGTTTGGGGGGGCAGCCCCTTGGGCAAGGGTCGCTCCCCATGGGGGCACACAACTAGTTGCCATTTCTGACCCCCTTGGGGGAAATGCCAAAGCAGAGTCAGCATAACAATGCATAAAAAATTGTGCTTATCATCTCGCTGTGCTATCCCCTCAATTGCTAAACATTTTTGGCTTTTTCCTGTTGCAGGCACCTGGGCCACCCACACAAGTGAGGTATCATTTTTATCGGCAGACCGAGGGGAACATTGGATGGTAGGAAATGTGTACCGGCACGGTGATCCTACAAAGAAAAGTGTGGAAAATGTGGGGTTTTTTAGCTATATTTCAGGTTTGCAGAGGAGTCTGGGTAAGAAAATGTTGGGGGATCCACGCAAGCCACACCTCCCTGGACTCCTCCGGGTGTATAGTTTAAAAAAATGTCTGGGTTTGGTAGGTTTCCCTAGACGACCGCTGCACCTGGGACCAAACAAGCAGGTGCTCCCCTTGCAAAAACTGTTAGATGTGTAATAGATCATTTTGATGTGTCCACATTGTGTTTTGGGACATTTCCTAACTCAGGCACTGGGTCTACCCACACAAGTAAGGTACCATTTTTATCGGGAGACCTGGGGGAACGCTGGGTAGAAGGAATTTGTGGCTCCCCTGAGATTCCACAACTTTCCATCACTGAAATGTGAGAAAAGAGTGTTTTGTTTGCCAAATTTTGAGGTGTGCAAAGGATTCTGGGTAATAGAACCTGGTGAGAACCCCACAAGTCACCTGATCCTGGATTCCCCTATGTGTCTAGATTGCTAGAATTTACAGGCTTGCTACGTTTCCCTAGGTGCCAGCTGAGCTAGAGGCCAAAATCCACAGCTAGGCACTTTGCAAAAAACAGGTCAGTTTTCTTTGGGAAAATGTGTATCCATGTTGTGTTTTGGGGCATTTCCTCTCACGGGCACTAGGCCTACCCACACAAGTGAGGTACTATTTTTATCGGGAGACTTTGGGTGATTCTGAGTGGAAGGAAATCTGTGGCTCCTCTAAGATTCGAGAACTTTCTATGACCGAAATGTGAGGAAAAAGTGTTTTTCCCCCCACATTTTTAGGTTTGCAAAGGATTCTGGGTAACAGAACCTGGCGAGAGCCCCACAAGTCACCCCATTCTGAATTTCCCTAGGTGTTTAGTTTTGAAAAATATGTAGGTTTGCTAGGTTTTCCTAGGTGCCGGCTGAGCTAGAGGCCAAAATCCACAGCTAGGCACTTTGCAAAAAACAGGTCAGTTTTCTTTGGGAAAATGTAATGTGTCCATGTTGTATTTTGGGGCATTTCCTGTCGCAGGCACTAGGCCTACCCACACAAGTGAGGTACCGTTTTTACTGGGAGATTTGGGGAAATGCTGGGTGGAAGGACATTGTGGCTCGTATCAGATTCTAAAACTTTCTATCACAGAAATGTGAGGGAAAAGTGTTTTTTGCACCAAATTTTGAGGTTTGCAAACGATTCTGGCTAACAAAACCTAGCGAGAGCCCACAAGTCACCACATTCTGAATTCCTGTGTTTCTAGTTTACAACAATATATAGGTTTGTGAGGCTTCCTTAAGTGCCAGCTGAGCTAGAGGCCAAAATCCACAGCTAGGCACTTTGCAAAAAACAGGTCAGTTTTCTTTGGGAAAATGTGATGTGTCCATGTTGTGTTTTGGGGCATTTCCTGTCACGAGCACTAGGTCTACCTACACAAGTGAGGTACCATTTTCATCGGGAGACTTGGGGGAATGCTGGGTGGAAGGACATTTTTGGCTCCTCTCAGATTCCAGAGCTTTCTACCACCAAAATGTGAGGGAAAATTGTTTTTTTTGTCGAATTTTTCAGTTCTCAAAGGATTCTGGGTAACAGAACCTGGCAAGAGCCCCACAAGTCACCCCATTCTGAATTCCCCTAGGTGTCTAGTTTTCAAAAATATATAGGTTTGCTAGGTTTCCTTGCTTCCGGCTGAGCTAAAGGCTAAAATCCACAGCTACCCACTTTGCAAAAACCAGGTCCTTTTTCTTTGGGAAAATGTGAAATTTCCATGTTGTGTTTTGGGGCATTTCCTGTTGCGGGTACTAGGCCTAGCCACACAAGAGAGGTACCATTTTCATCAGGAGACTTAGTGGTATGCTAGGTGGAAGTACATTTGTGGCTCCTCTCAGATTCCAGAGCTTTCTATAACCGAAATGTGAGGGAAAAGTGGGTTTTTTTTGCCAAATGTTGAGGTTTGCAAAGGATTCTGGGTAACAGAACCTGGTGACAGCCCCACAAGTCACCCCATCCTGGATTTACTTAGGTGTCTAGTTTTGAAAAATGCGTAGGGTTTGTTAGGTTTCCCTAGGTGCCGGCTGAGCTAGAGGCCAAAATACACTGCTTTGCACTTTTCAAAAAACACGTCATATTTCAATGTTAAAATGTGATGTGTCCATGTTACGTTTCCTGTCGTGGGCATTAGGCCTACCCATGCAAGTGAGGTACCATTTTTATCGGGATGCTTCTGCTTTTACCTTTTGTGGCGCTTTTCCATCTTTCTCTTTCTCCGTATTTCTCATTAGTGTATTTTGCTTGCTGTAAATGCCTGATGCAAAAAAATAAGATCAGACCCCCAAAAATAATTGCCCCCCACCGGCAACCACTGGCTCAAATAAAGCACTGCTCTGGAGACAAGTGTGTCTTGTGCTGCTTAGATTTAATATCCGAAACCCACAAAGTTCTTTTCTTTGCGCATTTCAAACTGAAAAAGTAATAATCGGGTCAGAAAAAGCAGCCCGATACGCAGTGCAAATGGTTTTGAACCCATTACTTACACTGGCACTTGGAATGAAGCTGTATAATGAGATGGCTTTATCAAACTCTAAAGCCATGGTTTTACAGCTAAGTTTCTTCCTAGAGGCACATATTTTGCAGATATTATAGCTTTAATAATTTGGCCCATATTTATACTTTTTGACGCAAAACTGCGCTAACGCAGTTTTGCGTCAAAAAAATTAGCGCCGGCGCCGTCTGGTGTGCGTTAAAAAAAAAACGACGTACACCAGGCAGCGCCGGCGTAGGGGAAAAATGGAGTATGGGCGTCCAAAAATGGTGCAAGTTAGGCTGAGGCAAAAAAATCGCCTCAACCCGATTTGCGCCATTTTTTTTTTCACTCCCAACCCCCATTGAAATGACTCCTGTCAGCAAAGACAGGAGTCATGCCCCCTTGCCCAATGGCCATGCCCAGGGGACTTCTGTCCCCTGGGCATGGTCATTGGGCATAGTGGCATGTAGGGGGGCACAAATCAGGCCCCCCCATGCCACAATTTTTTTTAAAAAAAAATACTTACCTGAACTTACCTTAATGTCCCTGGGGTGGGTCCCTCCATCCTTGGGTGTCCTCCTAGGGTGGGCAAGGGTGGCAGGGGGTGTCCCTGGGGGCAGGGGAGGGCACCTCTGGGCTCATTCTGAGCCCACAGGTCCCTTAACGCCTGCCCTGACCCAGGCGTTAAAATCCGGCGCTAATGTGGGTTTTTTAGACCCGCCCACTCCCGGGCGTCATTTTTGCCCGGGAGTATAAATACGACGAATATGCATCGGAGTCATTTTTTAAGACGGGAACGCCTACCTTGCATATCATTAACGCAAGGAAGGTGTTCACGCAAAAAAATGACGCTAACTCCATGAACTTTGGCGCTAGACGCGTCTAACGCCAAAGTATAAATATGGAGTTCGTTTTGCGTCGAATTTGCGTCGAAAAAAACGACGCAAATTCGGCGCAAACGGAGTATAAATATGCCCCTTTATGTTTTATAAAGTGCATGTGAAAAGGTCGGCATCTACCCAGCAATGACAAAGGAGGTGGTATAAACAATGACTCGTCCACGCATACAAGGCCCTCTATGACCTAGGACCCATCTACCTCAACCACTGCATCACCTTCTACTCCCCACCAGACCTCTCCGCTCCGCTCAGCCGGCACTAGCCACTGTAACCCGCATATGGAAGACCTCTCCTGGAGGAAGAACTTACTTGCCTAACTCGCAGCAAAGATCACCCTGCCTCTGCACCTCAGGCAGTTACCATTGTTACCTCATTTCAGGAAGAACCTTAAAACGTGGCTCTTTACCTGAAGCACAGAGGACAAACACCCTCAGCGCCTTGAGACCCTTACTGGTGAGTAGCTGCGCTCTATAAATCATGATTTGATTTGATGGCTCTTCCATGCTGTGTGTGATTATCACTCCATACACTGAGAACTAGCACTAGTCTACGTGTGCTCAAGGAGAAGCATGTATTTTATATGGGAAGATATCACTGCCCATACAAGCATTCAAGCGGTATTGTGTTAACTCAGCTGCGCCTTCTTCTTATGCTTTGTAATGGCAACCACTGTTGGTTCTGCTGTGCATAGCTTCTTTACACAGGGCTTTTATAAAAGGCTTCGGCCAGTGGTCTCCCTATGCTGTGTGTTGCCCATTTCTGCCTCTGCTCTGTGGACATCGTTCGCACCAAGGCCTCTGATGTCAGCTTGGTACGCGCTGGCATTATGATGGAAAGAACATATTTGTTCTTGATGTTGGCTGCATCTGCCCTTGGATTACTCTCTGATTTTATATTTATACTGATTTATGTTCTGGTATTCAATCCAATATTTTTACTAAACCAAATATCTTGTTCTTGGCCATGTGTGTGGCTTTCAGTGTATATGTGTATCTAACAATGTGTGTTAGTGCTGCTTGTCCAACTACGTGTTTTTCTATGTGTGTAAGTAATGCCTGGCTGTTTGTGGGTCAGTAACGTGTCTCTTAGTGAGTGTAATTACCTTTTTTGGCAATGTGTGTAAAATGAGCGTGTAATATGTGCACCTGTGTATGTGTCTGATATGTGTGTGTAACATTTCTTTAGGTTGTGTGTGTGTGTATGTCAGATCCAGACAGGTTTTATATTTTGCATTATGGAACGTATAGCCCTTCTCATCTCATTATACATCAAAGACTTCAAATTGCTAGAACTACAAGAGAAAACCTGGAATGTGAAGGGTGATAGAGAAAGGGTGTAACTGTGTGTATTTGTAAGTGAGGGACATAGACAGAAAGAACGCTCCTGTGGCCTTCCTTGTTTGCGTGTCTGTGTTTGAAAGAAAGGAGTAGGGGCCAGATGTAGCAAAAAAACAAATTGCGACTTGCAATTTGCGAGTCCCTGCGACTCGCAAATTGCAAGTCGCAATTTAGTATGCAGAAAGGTGTCTCAGACACCTTTTGCAACTCGCAGTGGGGTCGCAAAGACCCACCTCATTAATATTAATGAGGTGGGTCACAGTTTGCGACCCCATTGCTAGTATGGGCACTCACGGGGATGGTGGCCTGCTGGAGACAGCAGAACACCATGTCCGTGACTGCTTTTTAATAAAGCAGTTTTTTTTTCCTAAGTGCAGCCCATTTTCCTTAAAGGAAAACGAGCTGCACTTTGAAAAAAAAAACGAAACCTTTAGTTTCGGATTTTTTCAGGGCAGGTAGTGGTTCATTGGACCACTGCCTGCTCGGAAAAAATGTTTTCCAGACCGCGAAATTGAATTGCATTGCGAGTCGCAAATAGGAAGGGAACACCCCTTCCTATTTGCGAGTCGGGAATGCATTTTGCGAGTCGGATCCGACTCGCAAAATGCATTTCTGCATACCGGTGAGGCTTGTGCGCCTTGCAAACGGCGTTTTTCGCCGTTTGCGACTCGCAAACGCCTTCTTACATCTGGCCCTAAGTCTCATGTTGTTAGTGTATGTAATGGGTGTGTGGGGTTGGTGTTAGCAGGTGTGAATGGATGCACATTAGGAATGTGGATGTTTTATGTATCATGTGTGTGTGTGTGTGTGTGTGTGTGAGAAAGTGAGGTCTTACAGTTTGCTGCGCCTGCACTAGATATAGATTTCTAACTGATTATGTAATACATGTGTGCATGTTTGGAAAGTATGCCTCGCTATGAGTCTTACAAATGTATGTCTAGACAAGTGTACCTGGTTGTGTTTTTAAGAAAGGTGCACCTGGTCGTGTGTTTTAAGAGTTTGTATTTGTCTGTGATTATTTTAGAATTATATTTTTCATTTGATGTGCTACATGTGTTTTGTGCCTGGTTGTGTGTACTAGGAATACATGTGCAACTGTGAGCATGCTGATAACATGCACCTAGTTATGTGTATAGGATCCATCTGTTACCTTCTCAGGATGCGCTCTGGCCCATCACCAGATACTCTTATTCTTAAATTGGCCACACCTGCACGTCAACAAATGCTGTGGGGGTCACAACCTACCTAACTCTTACACCCAGTTTTTAAAGCTGAGATTTGACACGATATATTGACTTGTTTTGATGTCAACCAGGAATCAGTGGTTTCAGTGGCCACGCTATGGGAGACATTTCAATTCTTTGTTAGAGGTGAATGTATATTGAAGAGTCATGCCATTCTCATTTGGAGGCACCTTGTTCAGGCTAGAGACAGAAACTGCAAATATTGAATGCCAGGAGTTGGTTCATACTGATTTTATCTTGTTGAAAGAGTTGAATCTTAAAATTATAATTTAGAGAAGCCATAGAGAGGGAAACTAAGTTCACGGGGAAGTGCACTGCAGCTCGATGGTGTGGTGAGAATGAGAGACCTGGAGGTATGTTGGCTGGCATGTTTCGTCGGGCAGCCAATGATATTGTACAGATTATAACCCCTTATAATATACATTATCACCCATGTGACATCAGCCATACTTCTGCCACAAACTATAGAAAACTGTATACAGCTGGGGGAGATGGTATGATCCCTGCCATACATGATTACTTGAATAGGACAACCCTAGCCTGGCTGGAGGAGCATCAGCGTGAGCCTCGCTTACCACCCAAGAAACTAAAGGGCTCAAAGGGGCTATGTGTAATGGGTCCATCCGAGGAGGAGACAGGTTCCTAATCGAGTTATACAAGGAATATGCTGATGAATTGGCCCCAGTTCTTCTAGAGATGTATATTGAGGAGTTGGAGGGCAGTGTACTGTCTTGAGGAGAGAGCACATGCACTTTAGCACTGGTCAGCAGTGTTAAAGTGTTCAGAGCCTTAAGGCAAATGCAGACCTGGGACATGTTTTAAAGAGCTACTATAGTGGGTGGTAAAATGAGTGCTGCAGGCCCGTAGTAGCATTAAATTTACAGACCTTGGGTGTAGAAAGCTGGCTCTGTATTTACTATATCAAAATGAGATATAGTGTGCACAGAGTCCAGTGGTTCCCCAGAGGCTTAACAGAGGCGAAAGTAGATAATACTACATAATACTAATGCTCTCTTTTGTGGTAGTGTGGTCGAGCAATTAGGCTTCTCAGAGGGTAGTGCAAAGCATTTGTTGTACACGCACAGGCAATAAATGGAGCAACTCCAGGCCAATGGTTTTCAAATAGCAAAACTATATTTTGTTTCTTTATTTCTAGAACCACAAGATTCAGTTTGCAGGTAAGTACATTTATAAGTAGGTATCAGACATTGTATCAACACCACTTTGTTTCAATTTGGCAAGTTAAACAATTTTCGAGAAAATAGCAAATATCTGTTTTAAAAGTTGACAATACAATTTTCAAACACAGTTCCGGGGGGGAAGAAAAGTTTGCACAGTTTCAATGTATGTACAAGGCTTACATTTCCAGTCTCCAGGGGTTAGGATTGCCACAGGTTGGAGTTCAAGTTAACCCCAAAAACCCACCACCAGCAACACAGGGCCGGCCAGGTGCAGAGGTCAAACTTGATGTAGATTTAACATGGGCTCCTATGGAGACTGTGGGTACTCAGAATTAGGCCTGCTTGCAGATAAGATCCCCGCTGTTCAAAGGGAAGACCTGGGGGGTTTAGGTGAGCACCGGGGGGGCCACAGGTCAGCACCAAACACACACCCTCAGCGACACAGGGGTGGCTGGTGCAGGGTGCAAACAGCGTAATGCTTTTGAATAGGGGGACCCTGGGGATCACAAGTAGGTTGCAGGCTGGGTCCAGTAGTTTGGTTTAGGAAAACCACAGTCTGGACGAGGAGAAGGGCTGCCTGCTGAACTTTGCTGCACCAGAGGTCGGACTCCCCAAGGCCAGGGGGCTGTGGGTGCAGGGGTACCTTTTGGCATCGTGAATCTTCGTCTGGCTCTCTCGCGGTCAGGGGGGTTCTCCGGATTTAGGCTACAGGCACCTTCGTGCTGGAGAGGAGGGGTCAACCCAGGGTGGACACTTGATCAGAATCGCCTAGGGACCAGCTCTAGTCGGTTGGGCCACCTGGACACTGGCCGTGGGCATTGGGTGCAGAATGGGCAGGACTCACAGATCCGGGGAGGTTCAGGGTCCTTTGTTGGAGTTTCTTTTTGAACAGGGCCGCTGTCCACAGGAGATCTTGGTCCTCTGGGGTGCAGGCAGTCCTCCTGAGGCTTTTAAGAGGTCACTAGTCATGCAGGATGTGTCACCTTCATGTAGCAGGGCTTAAGGAGCTGGAGACAGGCCTGTAGGGCTGGGGCCAAGTAAGTTGGTGTCTTCAGTCTTCTCTGCTGGAGGTCTGCTTAGCAGTCCTTGTTCTTTCTTCCTGTCTTCTTCTTGATGTTGCCAGGACTCTGACGAGCTAGGTTCAGAGAAGCCCTTAAATCTTGGATTTAGGGGTGTTACAGGGGACAGAGGGCAGTAGCCAATGACTACTGTCCCTGAGGGTGACTACATCCTTCCGCTGTCTACTTCCTTTGGGGAAGGGGACGCAGACTAACCCTATTGGCCACTATGCTCCAAGCCAAGATGGAGGATTTTGCAATTAGGGGGTCACTTCAGCTCTGGCCATCTTATGGGTGGTCTCTCCTCCTTGTTTTCCCCAAAATGGGGCTTTGTCCGGGGGGGCGGGCAGCTCCAGTAGCTGGAGTTTCCTGGCACACTGTAACAAGAGGCCTGAGCCTTTGAGGCTCACTGCCAGGTGTTACTGTGCCTGCAGGGGGGAGGTGTGAAGCACCTTTACCCAGTGCAGGCTTTGTTTCTGGTCACAGAGAGCACAAAGGCCTTCACCCCATGTGGTCAGAAACTCATCTGAAAGTGTTAGGCTGGCACAGACTGGTCAGTCCTGCACTAGAAGTTTGGCTAAAATACAGGGGGCATCTCTAAGATGCCCTCTGGTTGCATTTTCAATAAATCCAACACTGGCATCAATGTGGGTTTATTGTGCTGAGAAGTTTGATACCAAACTTCCCAGACTTCAGTGAAGCCATTATGGAGCTGTGGAGTTCGTAATGACCATCTCCCAGCTCATATAATCAGTATGGCCACACTGCACTTACAATGCCTAAGAATGGACTTAGACACTTTAGGGGCATATTGCTCATGCGGCTATGCCCTCTCCTGTGGTATGGTGCACCCTGCCTCAGGGCTGTAAGGCCTGCTAGAGGGGTGACTTACCTATGCCACAGGCAGTGGTTTGTGGGCATGGCACCCTGAGATGGGTGCCATGTCAGCCTTGTCTTTTTCTCCCCAACAACACACACAAGCTGCAATGGCAGTGTGTATGTGCTTAGTGAGGGGTCCCTAGGGTGGTGTAATACACGCTGCTGCCCTTGGGGAACTTCCCTGGTCACAGGGCCCTTGGTACCAAGGATACCTTTTACAATAGACTTAACTGTGTGCCAATTGTGGAAACAATGGTGCGGTTTTGGGAAAGAACACTGGTGTTGGCGCCTGGTTAGCAGGATCCCAGCACACTCACAGTCATGTCAGCATCAATATCAGGCAAAAAGTGGAGTCTAACCATACCAAAAGGGGCACTTTTCTACACTGGGTACAAGTAGTACAATATGCCAAGGACTTATAAGCAGATTACAGGTGGCAATCAGGTGAAAGATAACTTTATCATGTTTTGAGGAGAGAGAAAAAGCACGTTAGCACTCATTCGCCGTGCACAGAGTCCTAAAAGCCAACAAAAACACTTTTCAGAAAACACAGGGGTGAAGCTAAAAAGCCTAGGGGGAGGACCACACTAAAGACGTCAGGTCTAACACTAGCTATGAAGAGTAAATGTGAGGCAGAGGTGGGCCAGGACATCACTGTTGCGCAATGGTCATGTTGTCAGCAGATCAAGGAAATCTCACCAAATGGCAAACATTGACCTATGCCATTGAAGTTTGTGCACAGTGCATCTGTGCACCGTTTTGGTCTGACTGTGTGCAAAGACTGCTGGAGGTGTAGTGCCCCAATGCAGACTTTTTGCCAATGGCCTGGGAGTGGCCACTGATATTTTCATACTGGCAGAAACTTCTAACTCAAAGTAATTATTTCCATAGACGTACCTGCCTCACCATTGATAACCCTGCTGAGATGCGTCACAGATATTCCAAATCCATTAAGGAAACTGCAATAGCACTCTTGCTGGGTAAGCGTCAAATTGCCATGCAGTGAAGAAGAACGGGTGGTCCCAGTAGTGTGCTGTGTTGCGAGATTTGGTCACTTGCTCAACCAATGCTGAAACATGTGGTACTCTACTGCCAGTATCCTCAAGTCCTAAAGACATTTGGGGCCCGCTACATACCCATCTTGCTAAAATAAACAACAACTCTGAGTCACTTCTGGAACACTGATAGGTGACCCTGTGATGCCCCCAATGACTGCTTGTCTACTGTTTCCTCCTGCATGTTGTATTTACACTGGGAATCTGTATCTTTTAGAAATGTGACCACTAAAGGATTACTACTTTTAGAGTTCCGCTTACAATTATTGTCCCTGATGTTCTCTTGAAGCAAATGTCGGTAACTTTTAAAAATTAAAATAACAGGTTAAAAAAAGAAACATGGGAGGTAGCAGGTGAGAGCGGTATAGAAAGTAACAGGCGAGAAGGCTATGCCTATAAAAGTGCGCGAGCAATCAATACCTATGGGTGAGAGAGAGATATGGGCAAATAGATTAGAGGAGGCGTTTTCGCCCATATATAAAGGGAACTAGGTCCATGGAGGAAAGTGGGGACTATGTGAATGCAAATGAGATAGGACCAGGGAAACATTTGAGATGCACATATGTGAGTGGGGCTAAGTTCAAACAAGCCTCGGAGTGACTGGTGCGTATGGGCTAGCAAAGGCTATAAGCACCCAGGTTAGAAAGGCACCCAGGTTAGAAATGCATACTGTTGGATAACACCTAAAAGTAATTCTATGTATATGGCAAGCATAATAAGGGTGTCCAACATAGGTTCAGGTACACTAGGGTCATACCAGATTTGCATGATAGCGAAATAAATTACATTTACATATAATTGATCTATGTGCAACTTATTTACAGAGTCAATGGTTATCCTGAAAGTATGGTGTTGGCCAAACTCTCCAGGACCTATCTTATATACTCACTGGGTCTTATTACAAAAACAGCTCTGGGTGCGCAACAAGTGTTTGTACCTGCTTCTTGCACCTCAAGGCACTTCACTATAGTAGAAGGGGCCAGGGATGCTTTTGAATTGCTTGCACACATTTTGTGCCAGGTTGACCCTAAGGAGTTGTTCACTCAGTTTGCCAGATGAGGAACCAATCTGTTTCTTCCCCTATGCCATGATACAGATATAGGTGCAGAGGCAAAGGAATTGTTGGGAGGCACACTGCTTGTGCAATACATAGTTGGTGCATAGTCAGTGTATCACTGTAGGACGCCCCTTACGAGATGGGTATGGGGGTTCCAGGAATCCCTTTAGACATCCCTCTTTAGGCAGGTGCAATCACTCAATGCATGCACCTGCAGGGGGATCCCTGCCCCCCTTTAAATGTGAAATCTGCCACCTCAGCGGAAAGCAGGTTGGCTTCTTCAGATAGTCTACCTTTCAACAGTGCTCTCTCTGTTCCAACTTCAGGTGTGAGTTTGTTCTTTCATTTAGTAACACTGCTTTTACTATAATAAGGCACGCCATCCATGTGTACTCCAGCGCATTCCTTATAAAATACGGGCCATTGTGTGCCTGAAGCAAAGTCATTATTATTAGCATTGAGAGACTAGGTATATGCCAAAGAAATCAGTTAATAATGTAAATATGCTCTTCCCATAACAGACATCCTGATTCCTTATGCATGCAGGCAGCTGTGAAAGAAGCAGGGCAGAGGATTAAAAAATGTTTGTGTGAGACGAGTATATGCATTTTGGTGAGCTGATTGTGCCTGTGGCTAGGGCTTAACAACTTGCGTGCAGACTGGTTCTGGGAAGGACAGCATGCTTGTGTGTTTCACTCAGGATCATCCTCTGTTTAGTAACTATACTCTTATGAAAAGCACCGAAGATATGTTGCTGTGCTTGGGGACACTTTGCCTGGGTTTTGAGGCTGTAATTGGACACAAGAGAAATTGTCCAGGCATATTATGGTTGTGCCTATGCAAATGATGGCTGTGCATGGACATTTGAAAGTATGTTTAGGCATATGTTGTCTTTACCTGGCCTATAATGTATTTTCTTCAGGTCCATCATGCCTATGCTCCAGACATTTCGTGGTTGCATTCCTAGAATATCATGCTATCAGTCTAGTCAATATATGGTTGCACTTTAGTATCCTTTATAAGCCTTGCTAATAGACAGCTTTCGTGTCTGTTATACATTATTAAAATATATACATATGGTGGGGGGTTGGGTCAGCTTATCGCTCTTGACTGAATTGTTTCTTATCTATCTCATTTCCCTGCTTCTTATTGAGTGGCTTCCCCCCTATTTTTTCGTTGACCCTCCCCTGGAGCATTTCTTCCTCACTTTGCTATGTTTGGCAGTCCCCCCAGTGTTTCTATTCAGGTAACTATTTTTCTCTTTTTCTTTTAGCACTCCATGGAAGTGCATGTGCTTTCCTTCTCACTCCCTTGTATGCTGCTTCCTCCAAGCCCCTCATTTTCTGTGTTTCTGATCCCTACCCCCACGCCTACTCTTTTTTAACTTGTTTAACTCCCAACGCCTTTCCTTCATTGCTCCTCTGCCCCAAACCCCCGCCTCTCTGCAGCTTTGACCACCTCCCCCACCCCGCAGCTACTCCTTCTTTGATGTCCCACCACTCCCACCCGTCCCTGTCTATCTGATTCTTATTTTACCTGTATAGTGATATCGATAGGCTTATTTTATGTCCTTGGTAGATGGGAAAAAAGGTGAAGAAACACCTCTTCAAAGAGCACTACCCTGACCCGAAAATCTGCAATTGACCTCAATAATTGTATCTTCTTGGAGGTCATGCCTGCTGTTCAGTACTCCATTTCTCTCAATTTAGGGTGCTACTCTACGAATAACAACACATACATACAGACATACACATAAATAAATAAAAAAACAGCAACCACATCATGCTGTATGTTAGACCTGACAGCCTTAGGGTGGTCACCCCTAACTTTTTGCCTGCCTTCCTCCACTTTTTGGACATTGTTTTTGCTGGTTTTTAAACTCTGCACACTTTACCACTGCTAACCAGTGCTAAAGTGCATATTCTCTCTCCCTTTAAACAGGGTAACATTGGATCATACCCAATTGGACTATTTAATTTACTTATAAGTCCCTAGCAGTGCGCACTATATGTGCCCAGGGCCTGTAGATGAAATGCTACTATGCGCCTGCAGCACTGATTGTGCCACCCACTTAAGTAGCCCCTTAATCTTGTCTCAGGCCTGCCATTGCAAGGCCTGTGTCCGCAGTTTCACTGCCAATTCGACTTGGCATTTAAAAGTACTTGCCAACCCTAAAACTCCCCTTTTTCGACATATAAGACACCCCTAAGGCATGCCCTAGGTAACCCATAGAGCAGGCTGCTGTGTAGGCAAAAGGCAGGACAGGTACCTATGTAGTTTACATGTCCTGGTAGTGTAAAACTCCCAAATTCGTTTTTACACTACTGTGAGGCCTGCTTCCTTCATAGGGAGAAATTCACTGCATGTCGAACTGGAACGACGCAGAGTGACTTCGCAAGGAAAAGATCGACGCAGCGCCTGCGTTGCGACCGGAACTTCGACGCACAGCCCTCAAGATCGACGCACAGCCGACCTGAGATGACTCAGCCTGACTTCCAGAGGGGAAATCGACGCAGCATCTGCCGTGCGGAAGAAACTTCCACACAACACCCACAGGAACGGCGCAGCGCTTGTGACTTCTCTCCACAAGCCCAGGATTCCGCGCACAGACCCCGGGGCGTCTAAAAATCCTACAACCCGAAGAGGATCCACGACCGAGCGCCGGAAATTGACACACAGCCGTCCCTGCCTGGAAACTAAACAACGCATCGCCGTGTGCGGCCCGAGAATTTGACGCACACCCCTTTGTTTCCACACTTCTCCTCCTCTGCGCCCCTTTGCGGAGATTTTTCACACGAACCAGGTACTTTGTGCTTGAAAGAAACTTTGTTTGCTTTAAAAAGACTTAAGACACGTTACATCACTTTTCAGTGATATCCCTACATTTACTTATTGCAACTTTGATCGTTTTGACCTGCAAATATCCAGATAAATATATATATTTTTTTAAACAGTGTGTGGTGTATTTTTGTGGTGCTAAATTGTGTTATTCTATGATTTATTGTACAAATACTTTACACATTACCTTCTAAGTTAAGCCTGACTGCTCAGTGCCAAGCTACCAGAGGGTGGGCACAGGATAATTTAGATTATGTGTGACTTACCCTGACTAGAGTGAGGGTCCTTGCTTGGACAGGGAGTAACCTGACTACCAACCAAAGTCCCCATTTCTAACACTGTATATGCCCACAAGCACAAATACATTATCACGCTCAGGTGCCATACCATCATACCATTTAAATGTGAAGGAGTGGTGACACATGCACCTCCACATCATTGCAGCTTTTTTTTGTAGGTGCTGTTCCGTACTGGAATACAGGCATTTTTTTCTTTTTGTTGATGCTGCACAGCACTGACAAAAAGCACTTGCAAATGTATGTGGGTATGCATGTATGCATATGTGTTTGTCATAGCGTAAACCTAGTCAAAAGAAAGCAGAGAGCTATACATGCTCAAAGGTAAGCTTAAAGGTAACGAGCAATAGGAGAGGATGTTGTGGATGGTTAATGGATTGTGATGTAGTGTTCTTTAAAGAGGTGAAACTTCAACTCTTTCCTAAATTGGTGTAATGTTGGGGGTGCTCATGATGAATAGGGGATGTTGTTGCAGATCTTGTGTGTATAGATGGAGAGGCCTGTTGTCTCGTTTTTTCTTTTTTTTTGCACCACTTATTGCAAGTTTTTGACCAGAGTAATGCCACTTACAATATACCAACAAGATTAAAGACCCTGGGTGTCACTTCCTGTAATGCCACCAATGTCAAGGTTGTATAATGTCACTTCCTGTGATGCCACCTGGGTCAAAGATCATAGGATATCAGTTATACAACCACTAGTATTTTGGTAAATAAGCATTGATGCATGGCACCTTCACCCTTAAGTCCTTTTCTCCCCTTGGCAGAAGTCAAATTGAGCAGGAACTAATAAGAAGATGGATCCATCACTTTTGTTTTTACTGTTAAATCGTTCTTCTTCCACTTCTCACTGTTAAATAACTCCACTCCCTTTAAAAACCACTATCCCCTTTGCTAAACATAGTTCCACTTCTCTTTAAAATTACTTTCTCATTTCTGGTACTTTTTTGTGTTGCAGCATATATCTTCATAATTAATAATTTTACTAGTACTCTCTTTGAAGCTTATTTTTTTCCTTCTGTTCTCCTATAAGCTATAAATCATCTGAACTGAAACCCGTTGTGATCAAATCCTGCCCCTGCACTCTTGCATAGATGTTTATTTACACCATTCACAGATTTCCTGGTATAGTTCTCGAAAACCTTAGTGAGTTAACAATTAAGACTATTAGAGGTACAGCATGCTTAATTGTACATAGTGCAAAATTGTGCATTGTGAAATAGCACTGCGTTTGTGTAACAACTTTTCCTTCTTCTCCATGAGGGCTATATTTTTTCTGTCGAGAAAAATGTTCACAAGTGCTAGGTCACATTGGGAACATCACATATTGATAAACACAAGCATTTGAGTATGTTATTTAGATTTATATGCACAAATGGCTTTGTGGATCAGCATCTCTATGATTTTTATAGGTCTTGTTCAGAAAGGACTTCTTTTCAGGCTTAGCTTTATGTGTAAGGACTCAAGGAGTGAGAGGCCCGCCCACCTATGCTTTTTCACCTTTCCAGCACTTGTTGATGACGCCGGGGGCACTGCGAGGTAGTTGTTAGTCTGCAGAAGGGCAGGAGACACACAATGTGTCCCACTGATGGGAGATATTTGTCTCAAGCACGTAGGGGTTCGGTAGCAATCAATGGCAACAGTCTCCACCGTGAAACCTACTGACTTTACCATTTTATTGCCTAGATGGTGGACAAGCATGAACATGAAGGCAGTTGGCAATCGTGCAATGATTTTCCATAAAATAAAAGTGAAATCCTTTAAAAATGCTCTCCTTTTATGTGCGCGCACACCCTGAAACTGTTTTTCAATGATTTTTTTTTTAATTTAAGAAACGTCATTCACAGTTGGCTGCCAAGCAAGTGCACACAAGCATGGTGGCCATCTGTGAGCTACTTTTCTAATAGCAAAAACAATTAAATCGCTCAGAGATGGTCACTGTGGGTGTGTATGTATGCATGGCAGTCAACTTTTTATTCTATTTTCAATTTACCATTCCAAGATGCTGGCCATCTCGGACTGGTACATTAAAAAAAGAAGCATGCACGGAATGCCTTGCAGTGTGGTAGAAACACCAGCAGTGTGCAGTTTGGCTAGCCTTTGCAAAAACAATGTAAATGTTTTGAAAAAGTGAGTGCAGGCAGATTGGAGAGAAGGGGGTGAGTTAATGGTACAGGACAGTAGGGAATGAAATTGACAGCGTGAGGAGTGTGGAAAGATGACAGCCAGCGCAAAAGAAATACTGCAAAGTAAGTGGCCAGATAGCAATGCGCAGATGTTGGGCCCTCCAAAAATGAAAAAAGTTGCTAAATAAAAATGAAGGCAGCTAACAGCGAAGAGAACAAGGTAAGCCTTGCACTCTCTTTGATTGCTAATGGGTAAACAAATAGCCCCCTCACATTAACAGCGAAAAGATGCAAGTCAGTCAATCAAAATGATGGTAAAGAACCCAAACTCCAGGAGCAGGACAAAAAGAAGAATGGAGAGGAAAACCTTTAAAGAAGGAGAAGGAAACTGAGGTAGACAAGAAAGACATACAATTTAGAGCACGGGGCTTATCCAAAGCCCAATCTATGCGTTGTAGATAATGGGTTGACAACAGCTAAAACTTTATTTAGGTCAACACCTAAAAAATGCCTGTTCCTTTCTCTCTCTCTTTCTGTTCCATTTGCCAGTGTGATCTCCATTTCTTTTACCAAACCGTAACGGCCCCCTCCGTGCTGTGTGTGTGAGCATGAACACTTTGTGCTGCCCAAGTTGTCATAAAGCCTATGGCATAAGGTATACTTCAAAATATTTTAGGGTTGGAGTTAGAAACATAATCGCCTTGTCTTAGAAAATTATAGGGACACAAACATAAGTGTTGCTAATGTCATTATTTAATGTATTCAAAATATGTTTTCATTTCATTTGACTACCGCATTGGAGACAGCTATGGACGGGAGTAATAAATGTTTGGAACAACTGCATTTTTTCGTGGCAACAGAGTAAGGGCTCACTCCTTACCAAGTACCCCAGCTGTGGCTTCGAAAGGAGATGGATGGGACCAGTGATGTGAATAAACATGGTACTAGAATTAATAATTATACTGTAGCATTTGTATGCCCTTGCATACCTCAGGCGAGCCCCCAAAATGTATCCAGGTGGTCAAGTAAGAGGCTACTTCATTTGTTGTACACTGTTGGTAGAGCGTGGGGTATAGAGTTGGCTATTGATGTTGGAGTTGGGGTTGAAATTTTGAGGGGTGCTCTAAAAGTGTTACAAAAACTTGTTGCACTTAAGGATAGCGTGAAGTGAAGCTCAGGCATGTAGGAGAGATCACAATGCATTTGCATATACATGCCATTTGGGGATTTGTGTACGAATTATCCTGAAGTCTTTGCTCGGCTGGTAGGGTATAGGCTTTGCAGACTGACCTAAATGGTATGTGTTGGATGGTGTGGATCAGAAGCACCAGTGCTTTGTGGGTTTCACCCAGGAGTGGAGCTGCCTTCCACCCTGAGCAAGGATTCTGCTAATCTATGGGGGCCACAAAGAAACAGTGGACGTGCAACCTACTGGAAGATACAGCATTACAAAACAACAAAAAGAGTTAAGAGGCTATGGAGTCCACCAAGGGGAGGAGGATATGTGGCCTAATGGAAGACATGGCTTCCAAACTATCAAGAGAAATATTATTTTATGAGCTCTAATCAGAAGCAGCTGTGATGAAATCCACTAGTAGATGCAGCTCCCAAAAAGTAGTAAGTGATAGTAGAATGCTTGGGACAAGACACGGGTCATTAGCTGAGGCGCAACAATAGCAAAGCCACAGTAGAGACCACCAATGGTCTGTGGTAGTGTAGATTGGATGCTGCTCCTAGTTACTCTAGAGGAATACATCTTGACATATATCCTTATAGCACTTTTCCACAGTAAGTTGTGGTGAAAATATTAGTCTATAAAATAGGCAAGTACCACTTCTTAACAAAGGAATAAGTTCAATTGTAGAGTGCTTCAAGGTATTTTAGGGCTCGCTTCACTGGAGGGCTAACAGAAAGAAAAAAAAAATTCGTAATTTTTAATGAAAGTGTTTCATCTATAGGAAACTTTATTAGCACAATGTCTTCCAACATACTGCCTCTGTAATGAGGTAAGGCTTGCCAGCGGAATGTTTTCTCGAAGTAGCAGTTTGCCCATAAACCTAAGAAATTTCCGTTCGTGAAATCTAAGTCTCAAAGCAGATTTCTGATTACCAAGCAGTTCTAGTTATTGGTGAAGGTGCCTGCTTTCCTGTAGTTTCCAACAAGAGAAATAAGAAACAACTAAATGCTGAATCAGAGAACTAGCCTCAGTATAAAGTTTAACTCCTTGTCCTCTGAGTTCTAAATGCTAAATCAGAAAACGTTTACATGGTAGCATCACTGTAGGCTTTCCCTTTCGAACCAGGTTCCTCAGAAATCTTTCACATTTGCATTTTTGGTTACAGAAACCTAAGACAAACAGATAATAAAAATGACAGCAAGAAATGTCAATAGTTGCTCTCCCACCGCCCTCTTTGTTTTCCATGGATGACTGTGTTTAGAGCTTTGCATTGTAAATCCATTTGCGGTTCATCTGAATTTCCTGATAGCATCCCATCAATACAACATGTCCTGTAAGCCACATATAAGCACACCTGCTGACAATTTCACATCTGATTGCAAGTGCCAGCAGTGGACTAAGGCTCTAATTGCAAGTTCACAGGAGTTTGCACAGTACTCGAAATTCAATTCAGGCGGCTTAAACCTGCTAAAATAAATCAGAAAAAAGGGCAAAACAAGTGCAAACTATTGTGTCAAATTCCGATTCTGCAAGTTAGGCCTCATTTATAACATGAAAATCCTGAAAACGAGGTATTTATCTCACCAATACATTTGTCACCCAAGGTTAATGATATTTATCAAGTCTAATAAATATCCACCAAATTCCACACAGCGTGAAATCAGCACTGGGGGATTCCTATTTTTGAGGGAGGTGGTCTGTAGGTATGCTTCGTTTACGTAGTTTACTAAAGGTTATTATTATCCAGTGTTCTTCTCGTTTTCCATCCCTTCCGGCAACACCGATCAAAACATCTCCGGTAAAGAGCCCTCTTGCGGGGCTCATCAGGCATTGCAATGCCGGCCTGAAGAGGAGCAAAGCCCGCTGATGAAGCATGTCACCCATGGGTGAGTGAGGGCATTTGTTCTAAACTACGGATATGTGATGATCCAACAACTCCACACCTAATTGGTTGAGTGGAGCTATCTATATTAGAACAGTGTACCTGTATTTGTATTCTGGGGGTTGTACACTGGACCGACCAATTCCTCACTAGCCCTCTCTCTTTGTTTCTGTTTACTAAAGGTTGCCACAGGAGCGGCTTGTGGGATGGAAAAGGGGCGTGGCGCGTGGCGAGGGACACAACGAAAAAATTAAATAATGTAATTTTTTTTAAAGTAACTTTTTGTGCTGCGCCGCTCCTCGCTGCTCCCATCCGCCCCTGACTGGACTGCAGGCACAGGCTCCGAGCCTGCCCTGCGTCCAATCCTAACACTGGTCTCATGCTGCTGGCCAGAGACGGCCGGCCAAACATACATACATTCTGAGAGGGAGTGCTGTGCACCCCCCCTTGTCCCAATCACAGCCCCAAGGCCCGCCTCATTTACTATAGAACGATAATAAATGTAATTTATTATAGTTTTATACTAAAGGTTGGCCAGCTTTTGCTGCTGGCGGAGGGGGGGTGACGCTCCTCCACCCTAATGGAGGAGTCGCCTCTGGGTTGCCATGCTTTGACATCCTGGGTTTGAGAGTTTTAACAGAATGTGTCACCTGCTCCCTAGTTAGAATGGCCCATAGGATGGGTAAAATAGAGTGGTCTGCAGGGCCAGTTTCCTTTCAGGCTTCTTCTATTAACAGTTCCCTACTAGTATCACATGTTTCACAGCAGTCTTAACCTGGTTAGACACATTTGGGGCTTACCCACAAACTGCATTTTGTAGTATGTGTAGGAATACAACAATAGTATTACTAAAGTACTACACAATGCTGTTCACAAACCTACAAGTGTAAATCTCCACCTCTTCTATCTTTTCTATGCTGAGATCCTCCTGAGAGAGCATAGCTTATATAATCTATATTAACATGAAATGTTTATTAACTAATGTATAATAATGCTGCATAGAAACTATAATAGAATATTTTGCTAAAACGTGCACTTGAAATGTGACCACGGAGAGTGGCCGCCAATGTATACGGGGACTAATGAAAATGACTAAAGTTATGTTAAAGAATGGTTTTGTTTTTATTAATGATTATGTTATTAAAGTTTTGCTAATAAATCTTATAGGCCTTAAGTTAGCATGAGCCGAAGACTAGCTGCCTGGCTCTCATATTAAATGTGTTTTTCTAAACGTGCAGTGTGCTGACTCGCAAAAGGACATGAACTCTTGTTTTCTTCGAACTAGAAGCTGAATGTAACTGTAGTAGATCCGTTCTCATGAAATTCAAATTGCTTGTAGAAATGTATTAGCAAAAAGCAACAGTGTAGATTAGTATATTGTACAAGGTCGCCTAGACCGGTACAGACAATGGAGCTACTGACCGAAGATGTGCAAAGAATTACAGAAGGATGAAATCATACCGGACGTGTTACCTCTGAAGACGTCAATCATATGGACCAATAAACTGTCTGAGAATTAATGTTGGGTGAAAGATTAATGACACAATCTGTTTCCTAATTGGCTTCAGATAGTGGGGTGCAACATCTGACCAATCAAGTTTTAGGGGAATTTACAACGAAAAAGGGATAAAAACCTATGACACGGGGAGCCATTAGGATTAGGTAGGGAAATGCTATTGACTTTATCCAGAAACTCTGTCACTCTGTTTGGTGACTTATTTGATTTTGCTTGAACCATCCTCTTCCTTAGATTGCCCATTTACACTTTACCTCCTTATGAGGGAAGTGCCTCTTTTGCCCCAGATCTGAGTTTTGACTGATGGCGAATCGACTGGTGTCCTGAAGACGAAGACCGAGCCTGAGTGCTGACCCAAACCTTGGAGGGTAACTATGACAATGAAATTGTGATTTGTCTGTTTGCTTTTCCTTTCTAGGTGCCAACTGCTTACTTTTGACAGAGACCATAGTTAGATGTTTTCTAAATTGGTGTTGTAAAATTTGTTTTGCATGAAGCCCAACATGCCAATGCTAATCAGTGGTTAGGACAGGGGTTCTCTAAAACTGACGCAAATAGGCAAATGACTGAATCGATGTTTTGTTGAATTGATGTGTTGATGACACTCTGCTAAAATCGATCTATGTTGACGCTGTGCTATATTCTAATAATTGCATTCCTTGCTTTGATGAAGTCTTATTCGAATTGCCAAGTTATGACAATGTTATTAAGTGTTTTGGTTTTGAGATTAACCTACGTGCTTTTAGAATTGTAATTAATAGGGAATAAACGTCACTAAATTCATACTAAACTGGTGTGGTTATTCATGACTGCAAGGTCATGGTGGTGTCTTGAGTGGATTAATGTATTTGACTAAAGTAAAATGCATTGTTGTGATGAATATTGATGACATTATTGACGTATTGATTGACATATTGATTAGCGATTATATGACGGAACACCGAATTAAAAACAACTACTAACCTTAACAACGAGGTCGGAACACCGACCTCGTCCTTACTACTAATGATTTTACCACGAATGCCTTAACAACGATATTTCGTTGTAAAGGCATTCCTGATAAAATCATTAGCAATAGGCACCATTCACCCTACATCCCAACCCCACCCCAAAACCTAAAACCCCCTGACCCCCCACCCACTCCCCAAAACCAAAAACACCCCACCCCCCCAACCCCACCCTAAAACCTAAAACCCCCTGACCCCCCACCCACTCCCCAAAACCAAAAACACCCCACCCCCCCACCCCAAAACCTAAACCCACCACTTACCTTCGCCAACTCCCTTCTTTGTACCTTAACCACGCATGTTCGTTGTTCAGAACATACGTAGTTAAGGCACAAAAATACGAAGTCGTGGTTAAAAAAAGCGTTGTTACGCTTTCGTTAACCACGACTTTCGTAATAAAAAAGTCATAAAAACTGATGTTTCCCTTGATTAGCTATCTCGTCCTAAGGTGTCTCTCAACTGGGTCAAAAGATTCATTGGCCTAAAATCAGTCCTGATGTGTAATAAATTATCATAGAGGGACGCTTTAACAGTTCTGGTAGCAGAGCGACGGTTAGGCCCTTTGGGGCCCTAGGACGGAGAATCATTGTTTAATTTTGTTTTCTGAGATAATGCAAATTGGAGATATGATGTGTTTCTAAATTCCCCATGACTTTCCCTGGATCTCGGAGCCTGCCTAAGTGAGTTGGGAATGTTCTCGGCGTTTTAGCATGTGTGGTGTAGAATTCGTGCTTGCCCAGCTTTTGCATATTGCAGGTGATTTGTGAGGTTCGTATGGTTTTAGGCCAGGTAATGTTGTTTTAGTAGGAGTGGGCATACTCTGCAGTATGAGAGTAGGGAAGTCGGCGTACTTCATATGAGTGTGGCGCTTTGTGCTCGGAAAATTATCCACGTGGTTGGTTGGTAATGTACGGACCCGTCACGGTCCAAGACTCCGGAGTATATTGACAAGTGTAGGAGACACTTGGGTTTATGTTGTAATTTGTGCGGTTTAATAGGTCAATCGGGCGTGGTTGACAAGTCGAGTTCGAGTCTAAATGTGTGAATGAAACCTTCGATGGAGATTTGGCAAGTTCTATAGTGCACTAGAACAAACCATTGACAAGTCGAGAGTAGGATTTGCGGGTCGAATTCTACTTGCGTATGCGGGAACTGAGAAGGAGAGAGTAGCGGCCGAGGCTTCAAGTGAAATCTCTGTAAAGTTCTGAAGCGATTGTGTACCCTTCCTGTAGTAAACCGGCAAATTTGAGTTGTTATTGTTGTTAAAGGTGCTCGCAATATATTGCATTAGTTTGATGTGAATCCAGTGTGAGGAGGACAAGCCGCAAGACTTTGTCAGCTGCAGTGTGTGAATGTGTGACGTCAGTGGTGCAGCGCTGGGATAGGTCAGTTCCCGAGGGGGTCGCACACGGATTGGCAGCCGTCTGTGAGAGGCAATAGGTTGAGAAAGGTGGGTGAAGAGTGTCCTGGGAATTACAGTCACTTCCTGATTAAAATACATACAAAAGAAAAGATGTAAAAATGAATTTTATCAAAGCTTTTAGGAGCGCTCTGAAAGGAGACGCATACATTATGGCGAGTGAGGGAGAACCTACACCGCCTGAGGGTACTCCAGCTTATATAGTAATGGAGGAGAAGGGAGTCGCGCCTTGCTTATGGATGAAACAGTGGCGCAAATTGACAGAGAAAGAGGGATGTTTGGCGTTTCCGGAACACGGAACATTTAATACGAGAATTTTACAAAATTTGAGGTTGATGTTAAGTGTACAAAAGCCACCGCCGAGGCCAGCTCAGTACGAGGCATTAGCAGTCTGGGACTTAATGGCCATATGACAAAGACAGCAAAAACTTGAAAGGAGAATAAAACTAGCAGAAAAGACTCTAGCGGAGGCTAGATGTGACAATGAGAGTAGAATGTGGAGAAGGGGAATAGTCGACGGACTCAAATTGTTTCCAGCAATAACAGAGGAGGACGAGACACAGGATAAGAAAGCCACCTGTAAGACAGATAAGGGCTCTAGCAAGCCAAAAGAAACTAAGAGATCTTGGGTAGAGGAAGACGACTCAGACGATGAAGAGTTTCTTAACCAGTTGTTACATGATCGCCCGCCACCTTATGCAGTAGACGACAATGCCCCGAGCACTAGTGCGGGTCCTGGGAACCAGACGCAGGAGAAGGGAGTTACAGATACAGTACAGACTGGTGATACGGGTTTGATACAGAATGGTGTCAGTGTACCCACTGCGCCAGACATGCCGATACAGTTGCAACCTCCACCGCAGATACAGAGAATCTATCCAGATGTCCTAGTAGTAGAGACTACTACGAATCTGATAGTGCCGCCTGATCCAATATATACCAAATCGAGGTTAGTGCAGATTGAGCCAACTCCACAATTGCTGCCTCAGCCACAGCAACAGCTGATTCCGGGTTATAGTCCAGCAGCAGGACCTCCGTTTGTACCTGCACCAGCCACAATGAGCCAAGCTTCAGGAGTTACTGCTCCGCGGGGTTTGGGACCAAGGTCAGACACCAGCTGCTATATCACTACCAATTACTGTTGGACCACCTGTACCACTATATGGGCAGGGTAAACCTGACACATGTGATCAAGGGGGGGGGACCCAGGAAATAATAAGAGGCGGGCTCACAGGAACCCCCGATCAATATCACCAAGATCACAAACAGCCAAACACCTCAGATCTCTGTTAGATCTTAGCCCAGTTGGGGCTCCTTTGGAGGCAATGGGACAAGTAGGGTCAAGTGTGCTAGCCCCACAGACAATGAGTGTGGATGCGTCATAAGCACCATTGATGCAGTCACGAAATATCTCGTTGCAAGGCTTTTCCGTGCAGCAGCTAAACGAGTGGCTGGGAAATAACAAAACCTCTCAACCCGCTATAGTGACCGCAGAGAGATCAGAGAGAGATGATTACTTAAACTTTGTAAGACTGGTGTAGAAGCTGCTGAACTAGTGGAAGGGACAATAGGGGTAAACAGATTAGAATCATACACAGAAGCAGAGTTAAGGTATCTGTGCCCCAAAATCACTAAAGAAGTGGGCAAGGTGCATCAGAGGTTGGCGAACCTGGCAGGTAAATACAATATTGATATTGAGAATACTAAACACTTGAAGAGAAGTTACAGATTAGACTTCGACTCTAAAGATTTTGATCACATGAGGTCGGCCGGAATAAAAGCGCATCTTAAAGAAATACTGCAAAGCGCGCAGATCTGGGGAGCCTTAGAAAAGTGGGAAGGCAGATGCGCAAAGAAAAGAGATGAGGAGAAAGGTGACAGTCCGGGGTCAAGCCAGACTAAAGCCTCACCGGACACTGGGACAGTAAAGATGTACCGATGAGAGAAACAGCTGGAGGGGTTCTAGTCCATGTACCGTGGTCTAGAGGAGATATTCTGTCCTTCACAAATGAGTACCCTAGGTTAAGGGAGAAACCAATAGAGTGGTATCAGCAGACAGACAGGTTTGTGAAACTTGCAAAATGTCTCTGGGAGGACTTGAATACTTTGTTTGAGATCATTGTGCCACCTGACTTATGGCTTGAGTGTAAGAGAGGTGTGGATTGGCCGACACAGGAGCCGGCAAGGGATAAGGTGACTGGAGCACCATCTGAGGAAGTGAGGAAGTACTATCACAAAGTGATTGAGTTTTTGAAGCAGAAAGTGTCACCGAAAGTGACTGATTGGAAGAAAATCGACCGGACCTCACAGGAGGTTAAAGAATCAATCCATGCTTACTATGGGAGGTTGTTGAAAGCGTTTAAGTACTACAGTGGCACTGAGACTATTGAGCCGAAAGACATGAACCATCTTGTGTTCAGATTTGTTGAAGGGCTGAGACCAGAGGTTAGCCAGATGATTAAGAATCATTTGATCTGTTGGCAAGCGAAGCCGATTGATGAGGTTTTGCAGTATGCAAAGTACTGTAGTAACAAGATTGAGCTGAAGCAGAGGAAATTGAAGGAGAAAGTGATGGTGATGCAGATTAAGGCAGCGCAGGCAGGTATGCAGGGGAATGGAATCCAACCGATGGTACAGCAGCAACCGCAAGGGAATGGTGTGTTTCAGGTGCAACCGAGAGGCCGAGGTCGCGGTCCAGACTTAAATACTGTTGTGGTTCAAAATGATGTACAAGGGATGAAAAAGATGTCACCATGTCACACGTGCGGGGGCGTGGGGCATTGGAAGCGGGGATGCCCAAATGTGGTGCATGATGGTGCCGATCAACAAAGCACTGCTGTCGGTACATTTCAAAATGTGAGGGGTCCAAAATTGAGGGGCCAGAATCAAAACTTCCAGAATAACATGCAGGGGTTACAGCCCATGCAGCAAATACAAATGCCACGTGTTCAACCAACACAAATGTAGCAAGTACAACTGCAGGTTCCCATGGTACCTAGACAACAAATGCAATTACCATTAGCTCCAATGGGACAGCAACAGGTGATGCTTCCTCAGCAGGTCACAGGCCAAATGATGAGTCAAAATAACAAAGTGCAGCAATTCCCATTGCGTGGTGAGGATGGAATGAATGATGAATGGTTGGATGACAGTTCAGACAGTGAGGAGTGCAGGCTTGCAGCGTCCCTAGAAGTAGATCAGAGGGGACCCTATGTAGAGGGAAAGGTGATGGGTCACAAAGTTTCATTCTTTGTTGACACGGGAGCTACACGCTTTACAGTCAGAAGTGCAGAGGTTCCGAAATTGCCACTCTCAGGGCGTACCATAAGGGTGGCAGGAGTATCAAACCAGTACTTGACAAATCCGATCACAGACTCGGGCAATGTTGAGATTGGCAACTTTCAGGGACTGCATAAGTTTGTAGTCTGCAATTCAAGCCCTGTATCCTTACTGGGAAGAGACTTATTGTGCAACACGAAATGTTCGATTACCTGTTCTAATGAAGGGATTGAAGTGCAACCAAACAGTGACGATGAAGGGGATGATAGGCAGTTTTCAGAATCAGAGACAGAGACCGCAAATGAAGATTACCCTCTGATAACCTTATTCCCGATGCTTACAGTAACTGACTTGCCAGCTGAATTGCAGGGAACAGTGACAGAGAAAGTGTGGGACTTGACAGGAAAGGAAGTGGGACTGATAAAAAGAGTAGAGCCAGTCAAAGTACAGGTAAAGCCCAATGCAGTGTTTCCCCAGGTGCCACAGTACCATGGCACAAGATGTCCTTATTCAGGTGTCACAGATAATTGCATACTTTGTAAAGCAAGGGGTTCTGAAGGAGGTATTGAGCAGCCCATGTAATTCACCAATAATGGGTCTGAAAAAGCCTTGTGGGAAGGTTCGAATTGTTCAGGATTTAAGGAAAATAAACAAGACTGTGGTAAAATGTTGCCCCATAGTGCCAAATCCAGCAGTAATTATGTTTCAGGTTCTGTGTGATGCAGAGTGGTTCACAGTTGTGGACCTGTCACAAGCGTTCTTTGCGGTGCCTCTTCATGAGGACAGCCAATTTTTATTAATTTTCAAATTCCTGGACAAAGTGTACAGTTGGTGCAGAATTCCTCAAGGGTTTTCTGAGTCACCGTCCATCTTCAATCAGATATTGAAGAAGGATTTGGAGTTGTTAGAACTGCCTTTCAGTTCGACTCTAGTGCAGTACATTGATGACTTGTTGATTGCGTCCAGAACAAAAGACGACTGTAGGTATGACACAATTGCCTTACTGAACCATTTGGGAAAGAACGGACATAAAGTGTCACCAAAGAAACTGCAGTACTGTCAGAAGGAGGTGAAATACTTAGGGCACTTGATTGAGAAAGGGTCCAGGAGAATATCAAAGGAAAGGGTGACAGCCATACTGCAGATGAATCCCCCGACAACAAAGAGAGATGTCAGAATGTTTTTGGGAATGGTGGGCTACTGTCGTCAGTGGATTCCCTATTTTTCGATAATCTCTAAACCATTGATAAAGCTGACAGGCAAGGAAACTAAGGATGACCCGTATACCATAATTTTGTCAGAGGAAGAGCTTGAGTCATTCATGGAACTGAGGGAGTGCATGTGTAGGGCACCAGCCCTAGGTATGCCCGATTACACAAAGCCTTTTCTACTGTTTTGTCATGAACGTGATGCTTGTTCTTTGTCTGTATTAACACAGGTCCATGGAGGTGCAAACCGCTCTGTGGCATATTTTTCAGCTACTTTGGACCCAGTCGCAGCAGCCTTACCGGATTGTTTGCGCGCAGTTGCAGCAGTTGGTCTGAGCCTCACGCAGTGTGAAGGCATATTGATGGGACAACCCTTAACAGTAATGGTTCCACATTCAGTTGAAATTCTTTTGGCCCGAACAAAAACTCAGCATATGACAAATGCCCCACTTACCCGATATGAGACAATTATTCTAGGGTCACCTAATGTTTCCTTGAAAAGATGTACTGTATTGAACCCGGCAACTCTACTTCCTGTTGAAAATACTGAAATTAATAACACAGAGGAAGTAGAGCATGACTGTCTTGAGGTAACAGAACTGTGCACCAAACTCAGACCTGACATTAAAGATACACAGTTAGAAGAAAATGATTACATTATGTTTGTCGATGGATCATGCTTAAAAGACTCAGTCAGAATACTAAGAGCTGGTTATGCTGTGTGTACAATCACCGGTATCATAAAAGCCTCCTGGCTCGAGAGAGTGTATTCCGCACAAGTGGCTGAATTAATTGCCCTTACTAAGGCATGCCACGCAGCTGAAAATCTGAAAGTCACTATTTATACTGACAGCAGAGACGGATTTGGAATTGTACATGATTTTGGCCAATTATGGTCACAGAGGGGTTTCATGACCTCTTCTGGCTCACCAGTGAAAAATGGCGAACAGATTAAGGATTTGTTGCATGCGATTCAGTTACCTCTTGAAATTGCCGTGGTGAAATGCAATGCTCATGTTAAGTCACAAGACTTTGTGTCAATGGGAAACGGCTATGCAGATCAAGTCGCAAGATTCTGCGCACTGAACTGTATATCGTTCAAAGATCAGTGGGAATTGTTACCGCATATTGAAAATGAAACATGTTTGAACTTTGCATTAAGAGTGGTTGATACTTTAGATGAGCTAAAATCACTGCAGGGTCGTGCTAGTAGAGAGGAAAAACGCTCCTGGCAAAGAATGCAATGTGTACAAAGAGCTGACAACTTGTGGGTCTCAGACGAGGGGAAGCTGGTTTTGCCAAACAGTCTTTTGTCACAGTTTGCAAGGCTTTACCATGGTCAGGCACATCTTGGGAGAGACGCAATGATCAGATTGTTCAAAATTGATTGGTTTAATTTAATCCAAAATTCAGACAAGCCGCAGAGGTTACCTGTCACAGGTGCATCATCTGTCAAAAGATGAATGCAGGAAAAGGGACTGTAGTGACTTTGAGTCACATAGGGAGAGCTGGAGGTCCGTTTAGCAAGATGCAGATGGATTTCATTGAGATGCCTGTATGTGTAAGTTTGAGGTTCATGTTGCTGATTGTGTGTGTTTTCTGTCACTGGATTGAGGCCTATCCTACACGTAGAAATGACAGTCTCACAGTAGCAAAGCTGTTGCTCAGAGAGTTAATACCAAGATTCGGATTTCCGGTCTCTTTAGAATCAGATAGGGGCAGACACTTCGGCAATGAGGTGATAAAGCTCTTGTGTGCCGCCCTAGACATTGAACAGAAGCTGCATTGTAGCTACCGCCCGAAGCATCAGGACTAGTGGAACAGATGAATGGTACCTTGAAGTCGAGAATGGCAAAAATGTGCGCAGCTACCAATATGAAATGGGCAGATGCATTGCCATTAGTGCTGATGTCAATGAGAAACACACCTGATAAGAAGACAGGACTATCCCCTCATGCGATACTCATGGGCAGAGCCATGAGGTTACCCGCAGTACCTGCAAATGCTCTTGTGAATATCACAGATGATATGGTGTTGGACTACTGCAAGGGTCTGGCTGATGTGGTACCCTCTTTTTCCCACCAGGTGGAGGCTAACACGTTACCGCCAATCAGTGATCCAGGTCACACCTTGCAAGCCGGTGACTGGGTGGCTGTCAAGAAGCACGTGAGAAAGTTGTGTTTAGAGCCGCGCTGGAAGGGGCCATATCAAGTAATACTGACGACAACCATTGCTGTGAAATGTGCAGGCGTTCCAAACTGGATATATGCCAGTCACACAAAGAAGGTGACATGTCCAGCTGATGAGGAACTTGAAGTGTCCGAAACAACAACTCCGGAGAAGGAAGTCTCAGGGCCGGAGAGTATTCAAGGGGAAACTGAGACTGCAGGAGAGCCCACTGAGGACAGCTTAGTCCCTCAATCAGTAAATGAGTTCGAGAGATGTGACAATGAGCCTATCTCAGTAGAGGCAGCAGGAGAACCAAGTCAAGGAGAGGTTCTCCCAGAAGTAGACGGATACGGGTTAGAACTTTAACCCTTTACAGACCCAGAAGACGAGGGGGAAAGAACTGAAGGAGGTCAAGGCACACCGACTCCTCCTGAGCCACTTGCAGGTCCGTCAAGAGAAAACACCATAGCACAAGAGAAGGGTGCTGTTCAGCGTCATGAAAAGCCAAGCAGGAAGAAAATGAATAAAGGTGATAATTGGCCAAAGAAACAATCTGCAAGAGAGAAAGTTGTCCCTTGTGAGACAATAGGGGAAGAAGTTGATACAACCGGAAGAGAGGACCTTAGTGAAGGAGAATTACAAAGTGAACACAGATTGAAAAGAAAGAGAGTTGCAAACAGAAGGTACGCAGGTCCTGAATGGGCGTATGCAACAACATCTGAGTGGCAACAAGAATTCTTAGCGTTTTGCTTTGATCGAGAAGTACCAGGCCAATACTACGGTACCTGAATCCAAAACAGAGGGGAAAAAACTGTGTTAAAGTTAAAAGTGAAATCGAAAGCTGAAAGCTGAGAAAAGAAACTAATAAGTTACCGGATGTGACATTTAAAACCTGATTTGACTTTGAAAAAAAAACAAATATGTGAAGCTGCTAACCTGATTTGACAAAAGGGTCCTGGGGTGAGTGAAACGCTGTAAATACACACAGAGAGAAAAAGAGACTTGCAAAAAAAAAAAAAAGAGCTTTAAAATCGTCCCCAAGTTGATTGTTTGTTTTGAGTTATTCTGCTATCTGATTCTTTACAGATCATGGCTTACACTAGAGGTAGTAGCAAAAAGGGTAAAGTGTATGGTTGGTTAAGTGTTATATTTAGGTATTGTGTGTGCAATAATAATTGTTAGTGTGATTATGGGAATGCCATGGTTGGATAAGAAAGTGACTAACAATGCTTCAAAACCTGAGACTGCTACATTAACACCCTGGGAGAAGTTTGAGCAAGATATGAAATATTTGCATGAGGGAACTAATTCAAAGGGGGAACTTTCTACTAATGTCTTCTATCGCTTACTGAATGAGTATGTTGACACAATGGATGCACGGAATTGTTATGTGTGTACAAAGATCCCTACCTCAGTACAAGAAGGGGTCACTTACCATAGCTTGCCATTAACATACGGGATAAGCTGTAGTCTGCTACTAACAAGATTCTATGACCAGGAACATGTGCAATATTTTTATTCAAATCTAGATGTAGTGTTTTCCTTTGTGCCTGTGATTGGGTTTCTGAGCAAGTTAGCTAAGGAGCATAGTATAAAATTAGTTAGAGGTTTCTTTGAGTCGACATTGACATTTGGGACAGCTTATGCACACCGCAACAATCTGACCTGCTTATTAACACTTGTAGAGAAAAGCTTTTTAGATCACACTGATGATAGACGCAAAGCACTGAAAGAAAGGTTAGAAAAATGGTTAGAAAAACGCACATATGCAAATGATTATGCTTACACCGCAATAAAGACGCAAGGAAAATTAGCTATAGATGCATTACATGTAGGTAGGCTTTGTGTATATATAGGCCAAATTCTGAGCATGACACTTTATTTTTGGGAACGAGTGAATGCAGGCATGTATTTTTGTTTCAGAGTAAATGGACATTCATGATAAATGGACAGGATCCAGCAATCCCTGGGATCTATTATGTATGTGGACTTAATGCTTATTACCGTCTCCCTAAGGGATGGTATGGGACATGTTATTTGGATATAGTTTTCCCAAAGACCTACCAGATTGATGACTTAAAACAAATACCTAAAATGTCTGAATTACAACATGCTAGACAAAAACGAGAGACAGCGGCTGCTGTCGTTGGTGACATATTTGGAGCCATAATTCCTTCAGTAGGGGTTATCTTAAACTCCATTAAGATTCGAAAGTTGTCTACTAGTGTGGATAACTTGCTGACAAACTTCACAGGGGCTATACTTCTGATGAATACTGAACTTGCTGCAGAAAGAGCTATGACTCTTCAAAATCGGCTTGCTTTAGACATTCTTTAGCAAAGAGCGGCGGAGTCTGTAGGATGCTTAATGAGCGCCATTGTTGCTCGTTCATTCCTGATAATAGTAAAAAGGTTAGAGGTATGCTTACTAACTTAACTAGAGACAGTGCAGATTTGAAAGATTTGAAGGAACCTGGAGTTTGGGAAAAGGTTGGAAAAGGAATTGCCAGAGTAGGGAGCTGGTTTAGTAATATTTGGAACGGGGTTCTTGCAAAAATATTAAGGGTTCTATAAATTGTCTTGATTTGTTTATTGGGCTTGTGGGGAGCATGCAAAATTAATGAAAGAATTAAAAGAAATTGGACAAAACTAAATAAAAGAAACGAAGAAAATGAAAGGGAGAAAATGTTTAATGAAATTTGGGAAAGCTCACACAAGGGGCAAGATGTTGAAATGCTCATTATGCACAAAGTGAAAAATTGAAAGTGAAAGGTTGAAAGGGAAAGGTTTGTGTGATGACGAACGTCATCAGAGGAGGGACTGAGAGACCGTAGCTTATATAATCTATATTAACATGAAATGTTTATGAACTAATGTATAATAATGCCGCATAGAAACTATAATAGAATATTTTGCTAAAACGTGCACTTGAAATGTGACCACGGGAGTGGCCGCCAATGTATACGGGGACTAATGAAAATGACTAAAGTTATGTTAAAGAATGGTTTTGTACTAATTATTAATGATTATGTTATTAAAGTTTTGCTAATAAATCTTATAGGCCTTAAGTTAGTATGAGCCGAAGACTAGCTGCCTGGCTCTCATATTAAATGTGTTTTTCTAAATGTGCAGTGTGCTGACTTGCAAAAGGACATGAACTCTTGTTTTCTTCAAACTAGAAGCTGAATGTAACTGTAGTAGATCCGTTCTCATGAAATTCAAATTGCTTGTAGAAATGTATTAGCAAAAAGCGACAGTGTAGATTATTATATTGTACAAGGTCGCCTAAACCGGTACAGACAATGGAGCTACTGACCGAAGATGTGCAAAGAATTACAGAAGGATGAAATCATACCGGACGTGCTACCTCTGAAGACGTCAATCATATGGACCAATAAACTGTCTGAGAATTAATGTGGGGTGAAAGATTAATGACATCATCTGTTTCCTAATTGGCTAAAGATAGTGGGGTGCAACATCTGACCAATCAAGTTTTAGGGGAATGTACAACGAAAAAGGGATAAAAACCTATGACACGGGGAGCCATTAGGATTAGGTAGGGAAATGCTATTGACTTTATCCAGAAACTCTGTCACTCTGTTTGGTGACTTATTTGATTTAGCTTGAACCATCCTCTTCCTTAGATTGCCCATTTACACTTTAATTCCTTATAAGGGAAGTGCCTCTTTTGCCCCAGATCTGAGTTTTGACTGATGGCGAATCGAATGATGTCCTGAAGACGAAGACCGAGCCTGAGTGCTGACCCAAAGCGTGGAGGGTAACTATGACAATGAAATTGTGATTTGTCTGTTTGCTTTTCCTTTCTAGATACCAACTGCTTACTTTTGACAGAGACCATAGTTAGATGTTTTCCAAACTGGTGTTCTAAAATTCGTTTTGCATGAAGCCCAACATGCCAATACTAGTCAGTGGTTAGGACAGGGATTCACTAAAACTGACGCAAATAGACAAATGACTGAATCTATGTTTTGTTGAATTGACGTGTTGATGACACTCTGCTAAAATCGATCTATGTTGACGCTGTGCTATATTCTAATAATTGCATTCCTTGCTTTGATGAAGTCTTATTCGAATTGCCAAGTTATGACAATGTTATTAAGTGTTTTGGTTTTGAGATTAACATACGTGCTTTTAGAATTGTAATTAATAGGGAATAAATATCACTAAATTCATACTAAACTGGTGTGGTTAATTATGACTGCAAGGTCATGGTGGTGTCTTGAGTGGATTAATGTATTTGACTAAAGTAAAATGCATTGTTGTGATAAATATTGATGACATTATTGGCGTATTGATTGACATATTGATTAGCTATCTCGTCCTAAAGTGTCTCTCAACTGGGTCAAAAGATTCATTGGCCTAAAACGAGTCCTGATGTGTAATAAATTATCATAGATGGACGCGTTAAACTCCCAATGTAACTAGTCACTTTAGTAGCATATGCGGGAGGGAATAAGGGAAGTGACTGGATAAACGGACATACTTATTACTCGATCAGAGGAGTTTACAGAAGATTAACAAGGGCTTTGGGGTAAGCTAGGGAGGGGTTTAGGAAAGGACATACACCCAACCTCGAAAGAGTAAGCTCACTGCTTTCCACAAACGGAAAAGTACTGGAAACTGCTCACAAGTGTATGTTACCTTTGGGAATAGCCCCAATTTGTTAGATTTTTGACTCTCAGTCCTAAAATCATCAAACCCAGACATTATAGAAGGCAATCTAGGACATCCCTTGCAGTGCTTAGTATTTCTTACCAGAATATTTCTGTCTCTGAACAGATCAAAATACACCCCACTTTCGTGGTGTACCAATCTAGCATTGTCATGTATGGATTCCACGTAAGGTCATAATTAACAACACACATTTCAAAATCACTCCTTTAACATTACCTAAGTTACTCGTTTTCCACTCAGAAGAAGAGGGAAAGAAAGACCCTTTAGCCAGTCTCAGCTGCCTAAAACAATGGACCCCTCACCCACAGGCAGCGCCAAGCCCAGACACCCCTGGGTATTTGTGCGTTGTATAAATCCCTCTTCCTTCATTCATTCAGTCTTCAGCATACAACCAAATGTAAAGGGAACACCATTTTAAAGTAAAATACATTTTTTAAAAAACAATTCTAAATAATTATCCAAACAACAAGCTGTTGCCAATGATTAAAAAAAATTAACTGCATACAAAGAAAAAAAATACAAAATACTTCATCACAACATATTAATACCTGAAAGGCTGCATTTGTTGTAATAAACATCTTATTACATTTGAGAAGCAAAATAGACAAGTATGTTTTCGGTAATAAACATGTATAGGACAAATATACATCGTAAACCTGCATAAGGATAACTGAAACCAATGGGGATATTTTTCAACTCAGAGTTGCGAATAGCACCATGTGTAGTGTCCTGTGACGGTCTAGTTGTTTTGGGACCGATCACCAGGAACACTGACCAGAAAGGGGAGGACGGGGAAGCGGGAGGTACAAATAATAAAGCGGAGAGCGGGAGAAGGATTCCCCGCAATTCCAGTTTACTGCAGCGGTGTGTGTGCTCTTGTTTATTTGAAGCGCCGTGTGTGATAAAGAGCACGCGATGCAACACTGGCGACGAGGGTGGCTTCTACACCCACGTGTAACACGCACAGGATCATATGCAAAGGAGGTCCAGCAGCACCGTGATTGGGTGGGAGACAACGTGACCAATCCGACGCGCACAACGCGCAGTAACGCTCTCGGGCTGGGTGAAGGCCAGAACTCATTTGAGGGCACCGGCTGCTGCTATTCCTGCTCTGGGGTTGTGCCTGATAAGGACTGCCTGACGGTGCATGCCTGAGATAGGGCACATGTCAACATTTGGGGGCACCATAAGCTGTGAATAAAAGACTTGTGGTAAAGAGTAAAAGGGCATGCCAAGCCCTGTGTCAGAGTGACACAACAACACCAATACTAGTGGAAAGAGAAAAAGGGGCGTCTCACTTCTGCACACATCAAGGAGACGCCCAAAGGGACACATCATCCGCGCTGCACCCATGGGAGACACAAACAATTTGTGCCAGACCACAACGTGAGCGTCAAAGGGGCATGCCACTGCGTGCTGAGAGCAGTGGGCCTGAGGTAACCAACACAAGTAGTACAATCATCATGGTAGATGAACCAGCACCAGCCATCCATCAACCGCCACAGCACACAATGACAGGCACACTCCCGCCGTTCAATGAGCTTGCGGATCCTGCCACAGTGTCACCTAGATGGAAGGTATGGGTCGGGCATCTGGAGAACTACTTTGAGGCCACCCGTGAGAAGGACAGAGCAGTCAAGAGTTCGTTGCTCCAACACTTTGTGGGTGATGAAATATACAAACTCTTGAGACATCTGCCGAACACAGGTGCCTACGACGCAGCGGTGAGGGCCCTGAACGCGCACTTCGATCCGTAGCTGAACCCGGATTTCGAACAATGATGAACAGAAAGAGGTACGTGTGCAAATTATACAGGGGTGCAGGAACAAAACACTGAGAGGACTAATACTGAGACAACCAAATATCAGTCTGGACGAGATCTTAATCATGGCACGGTCCCATGACTTATCTGCGGCTAGAGCAGCTGAGATGGACATGGCAATGTCACACATGCCAGAGAAAACCCCGGTGGTCAAAACAGCACGTGAAGATGCGGAGCAGTTGTCGCAAATGAGGAGAAAACCTAGATCATGGGGGTTATTACAACTTTGGAGGAGGTGTTAATCCGTCCTAAAAGTGACAGTAAAGTGACCGATATACCACCAGCCGTATTACGAGTCCATTATATCCTATGGAACTCGTAATACGGCTGGTGGTATATCCGTCACATTTGGGACGGATTAACACCTCCTCCAAAGTTGTAATAACCCCCCATATGCCCACGCTAAGCCAGGAGGAGGGTGTCATTAATGTGGGAGAGAAGAACACAAACCAAGAGATTTTTCTGGCTCAAGGGAGAACATGCTCCAACTGTGGAAAATTCAATCATTTCACAGCAGTCTGCAAAGGCGGTGTGAGAGGAAGTGGAGTGAGAGGGAGGTGCCCGCCCACCAGGTTGGTCAAACAGCTATCACTAGCATATGCCAGCAAGGCCTTAACCTTGACCGAACAGCGCTACTCCCAGACCGAGAGGGAGGCCCTGGCAATTAAGTGGGCGTGTGGTCACTTCCACCTTTACCTCCAAGGGAGACCTTTCTGGGTGGTCACGGACCATCAACCACTTGTCCCTATGTGCACTCACTCAATCAGGGGAGATGTTCCAAAACAATCAACACAAACGAGATTTCTGAAGGTGTCCTGGAAGATGAAGTGTTGCTACGACTGAGCGCTTGAAGGTGGCACCTGGCACAATTTTCTCCGGAACGCAGATAACTGGACCACAGCCGAATGGGAACAGTTATCAAAGATATGGAGAGTTCCACATCTGATGGTCTTCTTCTCCAGGGACACCAATTAGTAATCCCACGACTACTGCAAAACCATGTGATCCTGCTAGCACACAGTGGGCATCAAGGGATGACAAAAATGAAAGCGCCTATGAGGGAGAAAGTGTGGTTCCCTGGTCTTGAAGAGGGAGTGGACCAATGCGTGCGACAATGCCCGGCCTGTCAGTTAACGGCCACCCCAGAGGTACCGGTCCCAAGCCTGTACAAATCGGTGGTCGCAAGTCAGCCTAGACTTTGGAAGTTTTTCAGATGGCAGGACCACCCTGGCTCTCATAGATGGATATTCCAAATCTCCAGTTGTGGAGGTCATTGCGTCCACTGCTTTCACACATGTGGGTCCAGCTCTCAAAATAATTTTTGCCATGTTTGGTCTCCCGGAGGAGATCAAGACTGACAACGGACCTCCATTCCAAGGGAATGACTTTCAGGACATGATGAGCGTTTGGGCATCAGACATCGAAGAATAACGCCACAATGGCCTCCATCCAACGGAGAGGTCGAGCGATTCATGCTCACGCTCAATAAGGCCCCTAGAATCGCCATCTTGAAAACCAGAGACCCTGAACTCAGCCTTCATCGATTCCTACAGGAATACAGAGGAACCCCTCATTGTACCACTGGCTAGACTCCTTGGTCACTAATGCTTGCCGGACAGAGGCGAGATACCATTCCCACAGCCCTCGGGTGGCGACCCACACCCTATCACCTGAAGCAGACACAAGCCAGGAGGAAAAAAGTCAATGACAAGACAAGCAAAAGAAGGCGTGCCATGGTGAGGGCCGTCCGAGTCGGCGACCGGGTGATCATCAAGGATAGGAAACCTGGATGGGAATTCCGCACACCCTCTGAGCCTGGAGTATGGACAGTGACCGGGGTGTCCGGGACCATGGTGACAGGAGAGAAAGGGAGTGATCAGGGGACACGAAATGTCTCATGGTTTAAAAAGGCAACCTTTCTGGAGCACTCCGAGCGTCAGAAAGCAGAGGATCAATTCCCAGACTGGTTGGCCACTGAGAGTCCAGGACATGATCGTGAGGATGAGTTGCCACCAGCGGCTGGACCAGTCTGCCTGAGACAACCAGTGACCATTGCTCCTGCGACTCAATGCAGTGAGACCAGATCCCAGACGGGGAGGTGCAATTTGAGACCCAATCCCCTGCCCAGCCAAAGGCTGAAGGACTTCGTGTGTGTGTTAACTTTTGATCCAGTTGGAGAGGGATGTAGTGTCCTGTGACGGTCTAGTTGTTTCAGGACCGGTCACCAGGAACACTGACCTGGAAGGGGAGGACGGGTCCCGGAGAAGCAGGAGGTATAAATAATAAAGCGGAGAGCAGGAGAAGGATTCCCGTGACTCCAGTTTACTGCAGCGGTGTGTGTGCTCTTGTTTATTTGAAGCAGCGCGCAATATAAGGAAGTATAAGGAAGTCGTGACGCAACACCATGGACGACACATGCTTTGCTTTTGCAGACTAATGCACTCTGAAATCTATTGTGAAAAACGTTGTTGGCCTCATACCATGTACAATTTTATGGATCTTGTTCTGGCTCTTAAAAATTCAATACCGCATGGGTGCTTTTTACTGGGTGTGGTGCTACTGCACAGTCCAAGATTTCCTGCTCGGAATGAGACATAACATGCAGTATCACACCTAGTGTTATGTGAATATGTTATGGTTTTTTTATATACTTTCACCGTTCACATTTCACCAGGTTTTTCATCTACTATTTGACTTTAGAATCTGTATGTATATTACTCTGTATTACTAACCAAAAAATCTGAGTTCATCTGTGTCTCATAACATGAACAATCATAAATCAATGAAAAAATATTATGATTCTTATGATAATCCACAGAAAAATCTCCTAAACAAATATTCAAATTTCAGCCAACAATATCTTAAAACCATGGAATTTCTCCTTAGATCCTCCTTTTTTCCAGTACCAATTTCATCTGTTTAAGAACTCACTTTGCAGTGTAGACTCGCTCAAAAGCAGGAGAGCCTGTTCTCTGGAAAGTTCTCGTATTCTGCTTGGTATTTTCGTTCTCCACCTTGTGCGCAAAAAATGCTGAAAAAATAGATTTTGACAATTGTTAGCTTTTATTTTGCAACAAAAGAAAGTGTGTTGAAAAAAGAAGTTACCTGCTCGGGCAGAAGCAGGATCGGACTGGCCTATAGGGCCACTGGAATTATGTGGCACAGGAGGGCCAAATTATGCTGCACAGTTGAGTAAATTATGTGGCAAGGAAAGGCAAATTATGCGACATGATGCATCACATTTTTGTCATAGTATTACTTCATTATTTTGTCATTTTTACACTTGTTAACTCTGGGGATTTGTCGCACCTAATTAGTACCAGTTTAACACTTATATATAGCAATAAGCAACAGAAAGGTGACCAGTCAAGCTTTGCAAAGAGCCTTCCACTGCACAGCAACATGTGCCACTGTGTTTTCAGTAACTTAGAACCATTTGAGCTAGAAACAATTTTTTGGCTAAAATCTGAGATTATGCAGCAGATGATGGACTATGTGACAAATGTGGCAAATATAATGATGCAAAAAATGCTGCAGACACACAATCACATTTTCCAGTGGCCCTGCCTGTAGGGCAAGCTGGCAGTGCCAGGAGGGGTGGTCTGACTAGTCAGGGTGTAGGCTGTTTATAGGCTGGTGCGCATTTGTTTTCAGTTATTTTCCCTAATGTTACCACCAGAAATTGCCTGCAGAAAGAATAAATGCATGCAGTCTCCCTTACCTTGCAAAACACGTATATAAAGCATGTCTTTACAAATTCAAATCTACCCCTGCAAATATGGCAGACTTTGAAGTCAAACCTAGACAGCACTTGCGCTGTCGCTGAGTGACTGTTGTATATGCTATGTGGGGTTCAACTCCACCCGTTGCTTACCATTGCTTTTCATTTGTCTGTGTCAGTGTCTTTTAAAAATCCTTTCTTGCTAGTGATAAGTCCTGCCTCTTTGTCCCTCCTTTTTCTATTCCATTCCTCCCACAGAGCAGGGACTGAGTACTGTATCATTGTGCTATGTTTGTTTATCTGTCTTTGGGGACTATTTTTTTCTTGTATTGGTTTCCTGCTCTGTTACTGTTTGCCTGTGTTCAGCTATGCACCTGTAGCTGTTTGCATTTGTCCCTCTCACTCACCCTTATGCCTGGTGCCCCCATCCCCGTCTGTCACCCCTCCCGCAAAGTGTTGTGTTTTGTTAGGCAGAGGGAGATTCAGCCATTTGCCCAGAATCACAGGATGCTGACTCAGTGCCGAGACCTGAAACTGACTGTCCAGCCCTACTATCAATGAATTCCTGACCTGAGTGTTAATGCTACAAAGACGTTTGGTAAATACAAAGGAAAAATAAAGTTCAGCTCGACTCGGCACCCGTGGCCCTCCCACCTCCTCCCATGTCACTGTGTGCCTGCTTCACTCCTCCTTGTGTCTGGTGCCCCTATTCCCATTACTCATCCTTCCCACCACGTTTCTTTTGTTAGGCACAGGGATTTTTGCCCATTTTCCCAAAATCACAGGATGTTGACTCGCCGCTGAGACCTGAAACTGGCTCTCCAGCCCTGATGCCAATGAATTCCTGAGTGTTAAATGGTACAATGATTCCCTCTTGTGAGTTCTGGAATGGGTTGTACATTTGGTAAATAAAGAGGAAAAATAAAACACTCGCCACTTTATGCAGAAACTACCTATCCCTCTCTATCGTCCTTTCTATCTATTCTGTGCTGCTGTCACCCGTATTAATTTCCCATGCCACATAATTCCACTATACAAATCCATTCCACCCACACAATTCTAGCCCACACAATTCCACAACTAACAATTCCAATACAACCCACATAATTCCACTCCACACCACATACATCCACTACACGCTAAACCAAAACACATAGGTAAAAGATATTGTTATTTACAACTCCAGTTGCTCTAACTCTAGTATGATATAATGACCATGACAAGTGAAATCATGGAATGTTGCTTGTGATATTAGAGTGTTATCCTTTGAATGAGTAGTTCCTGTGATCCTGCTTCCCTGCCAGTTGCATGCATAGATTCAGGAAGTAAAGGAGTTTTATTTACCTTAGCTGGTTTCCATTATATCTCTCTAGGTAAGAGTCTTAACCACCACCACACCACATATTTGGTAGGTGTGAGGGCAGAATTTTCTTTACATGTGGATAAATCAATTGCACATTTCCTCCTACCATAAACCTGTTGGGTGTCTTCCTGAGTACATCCCATATGAGTAGGATTATAGGCTACATCTGAAAACTGTATGAGGTGACAATCCATGATTGCCACTGTGAGAAACCAGATCTTTTTGCCCCCATTTGTGCCCCCTAGACTCTGGTTTTCCGACTCTAAGAGTGCAGTGGGCTCTGCTAACCAGACCCAGGGCATATGCTCTGATTAAATGTGTATGCAAATTAGGTACACTTGTAATTGCATGACAACCTACCAGTAAGTCCCTAGAATATAATAGGGCATGGAGGATTAGAGGCCCAGTGGATTTAATGCACTTATGTGTGTTCTGCTGTGGTGTCTGTTGTCATTTTAAAAGCAGCCCTGCTTTGCAGACCACTTTAAAAAGTAAACTATATGCACATTCAACTTTGAAATTAAAGGTACTTCCAAAGACTCAAAGTACATTATTTGTACATATACGTCTCCCCTAAAGTCCCCCCCAGGTGACCCAGGGGCAAGGGTGCCTTGTAACTATAAGCAGGGACATTATAAAAAGATGTTTTATATGCCCTGATGAGGGTAAACTGCCAATTTTATTTTTCCCCATTGTAGTACAGTAGCTCCATAGGCTAACACAATAAACATTTTATTAAAATATAACTATTGCTAGGAAAGAGCTACAATTTCCATTGTTGGGCTCAAAATGATAATTGAATAAATCCAACAATGTGCCACTGTTAACTGTGTTATAATTATTACAGAAAAGAAGTTATAGAACTTTCTGTGAACCAAAATCCAGTTCTCCAGCTGCTCTTCTGTAATTGGCCAGTCTCTGCCAGGCAGAGCCAATCTGCCTTAATGAGGTGTGAAGTGGCCTATTTTGAGACAATAGGACATCTGGTGAGGGGAGATCTGGAAGCTGCAGAGCAAAATGTCAGGAAGGGGGCTAGGTAGCAAAACTGGTCTTTAAAGGGAAAAAGACACATTCAGCACAGGACACAGGCTCACCTCCACGTTCCTGCCTCCCCAGCCAGGAGGCCCAGTGATTATATTAAGAGAGGGGCTGGAGAGGGAGTGTTGAGGAAAATAAACCACACCCGTGGTATGGCTTAGCCAGATCTTAACTCCAAGGAAGGATTTCCTCCATCTTGGATTTTGAAGTGCCTCCTGGGATTGATTTTTGCCACAATTCTCAAGAAGCGGTTACCCCAGAGGGTGGCACCCTGCACCCCCATTGGTCAGGGGTGCCTCCCTGCTTCACAGCCCAGGAACACTGAACAAATATGACAGAGTTGCCCAGCAACTCAGATCACTGCCTGAACAACGATGAGAAGAAGGACTGCCCTTCTGGAACCCTGGTCTGCACCCCAAAGGACTGCACTCTGCATGACTGCACCTGCTACACACTGAGGAACTACAGCTCTAAGGACTTTGCCTGGCTTGAAAAGAGTGAAGGAGTGGACTCGCTGAAAGCAACAGATTAAGAGAGCTTCACCTGCAACATCAGCTGGGCGTTTGAAGATTTGCCAGGTTCATTCTGGGAAACATAGGGGGTCATTACGACCCTGATGGTCTCCGACCGCCAGGGGTAATGTGGCGTCCGTACCACCAACAGGCTGCCTGTACAGAGACCCGTATTACGACTGCAGCGGTAGCGCCGCGATCAAACCGCCGGGGCCGGCGGTTTCCCGCCGTTTTAGCCCCAGCGGTGATAATCCGCCAGGGCAGCGCTGCCCTGGGGATTATGACTCCCCTACCGCCAGCCTGTTTCTGGCGGTTTTCACCGCCAGGAAGAGGCTGGCAGTAAGGGGAGTCCTGGGGCCCCTGCACTGCCCATGCCACTGGCATGGTCAGTGAGGGGGCCCCCTAACAGGGCCCCATGCACCTTTTCACTGTCTGCATAGCAGACAGTGAAAAGTGCGACGGGTGCTACTGCACCGTCGCACAGCCGCAACACCGGCTCCTATAATGCGGCCGCATCCCCGCTGGGCCGGCGGGCGTAAACTAGGTTTGCGCCCGCCAGCCCAGAGGGGATGTTGTAATGGGGTCCGCGGGAGTGCGGCCGCATTGGCGGCCGCACGGCGGTTACCGCCGCCCGCCCGCCAAGCTTGTAATGACCCCCATAGTCTGAACACCTCAAGGACCATCTCAGAGCTTCTAGACCCTTGGATTGATGTTGTTAACCACTGGAGACCCAAAGGAGAACTTCTGGAAGGAGATCTAGAAGTTTGGAGAAGATTGTAAAACTTTTGGGAAAAAGCTTTATATGGTTATTGACCCACTGACAAGAGTCAAGCTGCCGGCGTTGTACTGCGACCCGGTCTGAATTTTTTTCCCTGTTGAAGCTCCAGAGCTTCTCCCCATTGACGAGACTCCCAGTTGACTGGGAGCACGCGTTGAGCCAAGCCAACTGTTGTGTAGCCATTTTAGTTATAGCTCCATGCACGTTAGTTTAACACACTAGGCTGCTGTGCACTTTAACCTAGATATGTTTTATACAATAACCAGTTTTACGGTCTTGTTTTATTTTCATCTATCTAACTGTTTTTGCTTAGCCCAGCACTGTGTTCTCAAACAAGACATTCTTGATCGCTTTGTGCTTCATTCAAGGCTACAGTTTGGTACATTGATGGTGAACGTGGTAGAAGTTTAGTCTCCAACATTCGTAGGAAATACACATCCTTAAGTAGGGACATTTTCTTAGAACATCAGCTGTGTTATTATAAAAACACTTCCTAGTCTCATTACACGTTAAGAGGGAGATTCCAGCCAGGGAACCACGACTGTATGCTGATTGCTGAATGCTTCGCTACAGATGCTAAGGCAGACCACAGGCCTTTGCTCAGGTATAAGGGTTGATGTCTTCCCGGGGGAACCTGGAAGGCAGAATTAGAGCTTAACATGCTGTGCTCAGATTTTGACTTCGATAGGAAATAGTCCATCTATCCTAGCGACGATGTGATAGTGTTATTCTTATGCGTCACTCTCCTCGTCACCATTTTAATACTGTCATGTTGTATCGTCCTGGTTATTGCAGCTCACGCTTTGCTCTCTAAGATGCAGTTGTGTTATTAAACCAATCATTGAAACATATACTGCTTCTGTTTGTCATTTATATATGAGACTGAATTGTGAATGAGAGAACCAGATGCGACCAGACGGACCATGACTTCCCTGAGAAGCCTAATATGTCATGCGCTCGGCTGCCCAATCATCCCTATCCTCTGGTAGAGATGACGCACTGCTAGTTAGCCGGAGCAAAACCCGGATTTAGAGTGACAGGTGTCAGCCACAGTGGGTCAGACTCAGTCTCCCACACCGTGGACGATCTTGCTGCTCAAAATCCAGTAGTCTCATTAGAATAATGAGAGCCTATGCGACACAACAAAGTCATAGATTTCTGAACATACTCCTTTGAAACCCCCAAAATTAGTAAATCTCCATAAGTTTCAAGTGCCAGTCTACAATGTGTACATATGTGTTTTCTTGTGAGTTGGATTTATATTATTTAACTGTAATTACTTGCACAAATGTGTCAGAGTTATCATCTGAACATAACACAACAAACTACACTGTTAAAACAGGCATTGGCAAAGGCAATATGTCTGGCATATTGCTGCATGGCTGCATTATCAGTGTATGAGGCTAGTACCATTGTCCCGAGATAAAGTTGAATATGTCCTTTCCAAAGCTTATTCAATGAAGGACTGAGTTACAAGAACACATTTTGTGATCTGAGAGTTATAGGTTTTCTGCCTTTCCGCAGAAACACAAACCCTGGGCAGAGACTGACTTAAACATTTAATTTGGTATAGGTGCAACAAAAATGCTTCACAAAGCCCCCAAAAATAATCTCCAAAAATCATCTCTTTTAGATAGCAGAAGTGGCACAGTGATAAAGGTGGTACCCATGGATTGTCCAAAAAGATCAATTGAAATTCAAGGACAGAAAAGGCCACAAAGGTGCCAAACTTAAAGATGTTGGGGAGACAATGAAGGCAGAGAGAAAAAAAATTACACTAAATATTTGAACATTTAGCTTGAAGTGGCTTGGACTTTGGTGTGAACAGAAAATGTTCTGACTTTTGGAGGGAGTGTTAACACAATATATATCATAGGAAAATTATTGGTGGAGGACATTTGCACTCTGAATTCTCCTCTACATTTTGAACTCCTCCACAAAATCAGATCATTTTCTTTTACAGCTCAACCCTCTATTTGTTTGGAAATCATAATCAAGTAAACAAAGTATCACAGATGAAGGTCTGGATGCACATATTACTGCTCAACAATACACATGAGCTAAGTCTCAGGGCACACCATTGGATTCACTTAAGGCGGCAGGCAGGGGCCTATTAATTGAAGCTTTAGCAACCCTAATAGGATTAGCACATTGCCATCAAACAAGCTAGAAAGGATGATAGACGTCTTGAAAACCAGCCTGAAGTGTCACAATCCTCACAATCCTAGCTGTCTAGTCTTGCCCTGGACATGAATTCTGGTTAAGGTAGAACTATTCATCCTGGGCGTCAAATAGTGCTATTTGAGGAAGGGAATAAAAATGTGAAGGACTTTACTGGTAGACTCAGGAATGGTTACGCATGGAGGTGGCAGATTGAGCAGGGATACTGATTGAGCTGTGCTGCTTCAGGCTTTCTACAAAGAGCTCTACAAGAGCGAAGCCCTTGATATGGAAGCACAAGTGAACTCCAACTATCAAAGCATATTCCAAATCAGGTACATTAAACTGAATGCAGCCATCCAGAGTGAAGAAACTGTTGTAAACCTCAAATCCATGAAGGCCTAGGGCCCAAGTGAGCTCTCTAACTGAATCAACTGTTCGACTGGGTTGGCAGCTCTCACTATGTAAACACTCATCTCTGGCAGAAGCTACAATGTCTGTAATACCTAATCCAGAAAAGAGTCCCACATATTGCGGGTCCTACAGACTAATTTCCTTCTTAACCTTGATGTGAACCTGTTTGATGGGATCTAAGTGACGCATCTTGATATGTTGATACTGTCTGCCATCCTCCTAGACTACTTTCACACTTTACTACACCTCCCTTTTGGCCATGAGAGCCAAGCATAAGCTAAATAAAAATATACAACTAGGTTAAAATCCATTAAAAAATGTTATACTTGTAAAGTCTTAGGCCCATATTTATACTTTTTTTGTGCTGCATTTGCATAATTTTTTGATGAAAAGCGGCACAAACTTACAAAATACAATTATATTTTGTAAGTTTGTGCCACTTTTGCATCAAAAAATTACACAAATGCAGAGCAAAAAAAGTATAAATATGGGCCTTATTGTCTCTGGTTGTGGTGCTGTCTAAGAACCCATATGCCAATATTTGGATCTATTTTTGAAAGCTTTTGTGTTGCCTACTCCTTCCTATAGTAGGGACGGGGTTGCACCATATTAATATGATTGAAGGCATGCCATTCAGTGCCTCCACAGACTTATTGGTTACGATGGATATACAATACCTTTATATGAATATTTGCCAGACTGATGCCCTAAGAGTGATATCTGAATTACTTGATACATGTGAACGGCCCATGCAGGTCCCCAATTGGTTCTTTGTGGACCTTTTCGAAATAACCATAACAAAGAACTTTTTTCATTTTGACACCTGTTTTTATTTCCTGGTGAAGGGAGTAGCTATGGGTACAGGATTCGCTCCAGATCTAGTGAATCTTTATATGGCTGACTACAAGAAACAAAAAATCATTTGTAGTGAAAATCCCTTTGTGAATAAAATAAGTAAATGGTGCAGATACATTGACAATATTTTTTGTTCTGGGAGGGCCCCTTAGCAGAACTACAACAGTTCCATACCTGGCTAAACATCAGATCTATTGACATACAGTTCACATGGAACAGAGTAACAACAGCGTCTCCTTCTTGAACTTGAGGGTAGGGGAAGAAGAAGGGAAGGTTTTTAGGTCACTCTGCAGAAAACCTACTGAGAGGAATTCACTATTGCATTACACCAGCAGTCACCCCAGGAGCCTTAAGAACAATCTGCCTTTTGGGCAATTTTCGCGCATTCATTCGGAATTGTCCTAGAAAACAAGATTACTTTGGTGCGTATAAGGAAACTCTTAGAGAGAGGCTACCCAAGACATCTTGTAAAACAAGCCAGAAGAAGGGTGTGTATAATCATAGGGAGTTTTTACGTGAACCACATAAAAAAAGACACCACAATGGATAGGATCGTTTGTGTTACTACTTTTTGTCCTGCACGTGACGAAATAAAAAAGACTATCAATAAGCACTGGGACCTTCCAGAGGGACAACACTTAACCAATGAACCACCTTTATTCTCTTTTAAAAAGGGGTGGTACTTCAGAGATGCCCTAGTAAGAGCAGCACTACCTCAGCCATGCAAACCTACTTTGAATACATTATGGGGACTTCCAGCAAAAATGGGACGATTCAAATGCGGCTATTGTGTGGCTTGTAAGTTTTGTTAAAATACTAATAACTTCACCCATAATGATGTAGGTATTACCCTCGCTGGTTTTACTAACTGCAATACACGGGATGTTGTCTGTGCAATCTGGTGTCCATGTGAACTTATCTACATTAGACAGAACAACGCAGAATTTGAAGTGCATAATCTTACATCACATGAGCATGATAAAATGTGGCATGGTGGAAATCCTATAAGTGGAACACTACCAGAGACATCAGCACAACAGCGAGGATTTGAAATGGCAAGTGATTGAACAGGACTCGCTGGGACCACCTGGAGGAGATAAAGCTGGTCTGCTCTCTAGGATAGAAGTATTTTGGATTGACACGTGCAATTCGGTAACATACCCTTGAAGATTGGCAACAGGCTTCCCTGTTATGAATGGAACTATGTACAATGATTTCAATTTCAATTTCATCTCTTGTTCATACAGTATTAATTATTGTGGGCAATCTCCTCTTTTATTTTACCTATATTCACTGTATATGTTATATTTACTATTGATTTAAATCGACCTTTTATTTATTTGTCACCTTAACGGAGCCGCACATTTCGAGTTAAAGATTCTTTGCTAATTGTGACTTTTGATCATGTGTCTGCTGCCATCTATCCTTTAACTTAACCAAGATGGGTGATTTCTTAAGGTTATAAATAATAATAAACACAGCCTTTTTGTTATTATTAAGACAATGAAAAGACAATTGGCACACATTTTATTCCATTTATTTTGCTATCAAATTAATGTACTGCCCGAGTTACATGAACTCGCGCAGTACATTTATTCAGCTTTTAGCTTCACGCCCCAAGCTACAGTGGAACGCCAGCACGGGCAGGAACTCGGCAGTAGGGAGTATTTTCGTGCTTAAACATTATTCGGGCCGATTTTGAGTTAATTAAGTCATCTCACTGATGTGTAGTTGTTTTCAGTCAGTACTGTCCTGTTTATTTGGAAGAGTTTATTTTGAAGATGTGGTTTGCTACATTGCGAGTGCTCTCATTTTAAGGCCCATGTTGAATGGTGTTGTTGACACAAGGGTCACTTGCGTGATGGTGGGATTCCATTTAATTAAGGAAAAATAACTACTGGAAGGTTTTCTATAACACGTTACTAGATTTTTATTCACACACTGACCCGGTGTGGCAGGAACGTGTAATTGGTTCACCATTGAGACTTTCCTAACAAACTCAGGTGGCCAAACCACTTCAACCAAGAGAATACTATATATTATACTATTATATATATTAAACTATGTATACATTTTTCTCAGGAAATGACTTTAATAGTGCGCAGTATATCTCTCTCAATTTGAAAGTCCAGTTCATATAATCTGCTGGGAGGGCTCACCCGCTGATCTGGCCTTTCAATTTGTATGAATTTACTAGTTGTTCTCAAAACCAGAAACTCTTCAAGATTCTAGCAAACTATCATGACCTCTGCTGCGCTGTCTAGTAGTTTAAATGCCCACATCTTGTTCTCAAAGAGCATTCACAGTATGTGTGGCATACTTAACAGAAACACTTGCCACTTTCTTCTTCTTGAATTGAAGTTTCTGTTGTGGAAGTTTCTCTTCCTCTTTTATGATAATGTCAGATGAGTGTTGTGAGTTCCTTTTCGGTTTCACATACTCTTTGTGCCTGCACTTGGACCATCCTCCTCTATCAGAATCTTTGCCCGGTGAGTCCCGAAAGGAATGAGAAGGACAAGTACCTGTATACTGATACTTATCAGGCTGTTTTAATTTATCATGGTTACTGCAAGTTATAACTTTTCTCAGTGGGCTCCGGTTACAGAGATCCACCCAATATTTTTGTTATATCTTTATGTTTTGTTTGTTCGTCCCAGCACGTTTAGAGGAATCTGTTACCTGCCTGGAACATTCTTGATCTGATTTGCTTTTAAGCAGTGGCTTATTAGGCATGGCTTCCAAATGATCTCAGCCTATAGATATATAGGTGTCCCCAGTCTTTTTGGTAACTCACATTCCTGGTCCTGGGCTGGAACCTGAGCAACTTGTTGGCGATCTGCTAGTGCTGCTGCCTCCTCTTTAATATTGCTTAATATAAATGCAGAAACTGTGGCAAAATTGCCAATAGATTTCATCTCCCAAGTTCAGAGCATGGGCAGTCCTGTATTCATTTTGACTCTGTTTTAGCACATGGGGCAAAACAACTATTGACAGTGTACCATGACTTACAGTATATACAGCAGCAAAGATGGTGCTCTAGTTGGCACGGTGTTCAGCAGGGGGAACCATACCCAGTGGGAAGCACATAGTTAGGATCCTATGTTTATCTTTGGGTTCCATATGGGGGAACACTGCTTCAAGCTGATTTGTTTTTTGAGCAATCCAAAACGGAATCTCTTCCCATTTGATGGGAACCTTACCCATTATGGCGTTAATAGTAACAGGACTTATTGCAGGCACAGCTAACTGTGGCTGCACAGTTTGAACAGCCCTAACCTGGACAGTTGTTATTGTTTGCATAACAAATTGAGTAAAGTGTCTATATAATCTTACAAGGTTATTGTACAAAGGACTGGGTTTGTTAGCAGTCAACGCTGTTATATCAGGATATGGTGTGTAACCGGCTAAAATTGGCCAAGTCGCCTCATCATTACTGAGGGAACCCGGGCGTGAATGTTGTAGAGCATGTGGAAGGGAATCTTGGAGCCAATTATGATGTTCCTTAAATGTTAATGGTATTTCTAAATCATGATATGCTCTGTATTGATTTAGTGCTGCCACCTCAGTGTATGTATGAAAAGCTTGTGTGTTTGCATCAACTGCAGGAAAGGTGACCCATGAAAGAATACTTTGCATTTATATGCTTCGAGAGCTTCTACCACAAAGGTAACTTCACCTGCCATGTTAGGGAGACCCTGTTACTTCAAATACTTTGTCACTCCCTGTCTGCAGATAGCTTGAATAGTAACTAGATTCACCATATTTAAGAATTTGATTCAGAGAAGGAACACTGTAGTGGGGTAATATTTTTAAAAGTTCAAGCTTGAACACCCTTCAGACTAAAATAGTGGTTCCCTCTCAAGCTGAGGAGGATTGACCCCTGATTAATCCCTGACACCACAGACATCTCTGTATAAGTTGAAAAGGAAAAACCTGGGTAGGTAACAGCTACTCAGGCGGTGCATTAAATAAGTACCTGACATCCTGGTACATTTCAACCATGTATGGGGGTTCATATTTTCCCAATAGATCTGACTGAGGGTGCTCTCACTATGTTCTCACCAGTGGAGATAGTTATAGATAGGAGTATCCTAACACAATCACAAAAGGGAAAATTTCAAATCTGATGAGCATTAATGCAGAAAATGTGTTTAATCTTAAGGATTAGAACTTTGTGGAATCCACTCTAAATCATATTGAGATTGTTAGAGAATTCAGGACATGACTAACAGCAGGTTATCAAACCTCAAGATCTGAGTGAACCTCTGATAGTCATCTCTAGTAGACGTTTCACAAGGGACTAGTTAGGGCTGCTCCATGGCTTTCCTCTTTGTTGCTTTGACATTTGAGCGGCTGCCAAATATAATTCATACCAAGCCACTCATTGACAGCATAAACATTGGCAAAGATGTCTTTAAATTGTCATTGTATGTATACAACATAATTGTCACAATATCAAACCTGCACATTTTTATCTGGCAGTGCTCCTTGACTCAAGCTGTTTTGTAGCAATTCAGGCTTTACAGTCAATTTCCTGAATTGAGGAGTCCTGCACCTTTTGGGGGGCTAGAGTGTTAGGTCAATTATATTATTTTAAATGGCAAACATGGCAATATGTCATGTTTTGTTATACTAATTGGCTTATGAAGCCACTCATCTGGACTCCTACTGGCACACATTCAACTCTGAAAGCATGGAACAACCTCCCACCACACATAAGAGCCTCCTTCTTACTTCTTGAATTCTGCAATACGCTGGCTTTTGTGTAGTTACACTAGGCCCTAGCTGTGGCTTGAGTCACATTTACTCAGCACCAGGATAACCTTCCGGGTGAGGGCGCACTCAAAACTCTGCATAGCATAATAGGTTTAAAAGGGTCTGGACCATGAATATCCAAATTCTAATCTAGATTTTCTGAATTTTGGAACAGCCACCGACTGCTTTTGTAAGAATGATGCTTGCAAGATGGAGGATGGTTTCTGCCCACAGGGGCCACTTTATCCCCAATTTCATCCTCTGCTCTTTGTTTCCAAGACTGTGTGGAAGGAATATACAAGGTTTATTGCCATATGAGGCAGCTGAGCGAAAACTAGGTCACTTGGTCAGACATTGTCCACTGGATTGCACAGTGGTCAAGGGTCCTCCCAGGACTCTTCTTGGAGGCAGTACTGATTCTGATCGGTGGTAAGTAATTTCCCTACTACCAAACTTTTGACATATAGGCTGAAGCTGTCCTCCTCATTGTGAAAGAAGGCCTTTGGATCTAGACCCATGTGTTTCACACCTCAGAATGGATATAAATACACCAGTAACACATGTTATTCCTGCATTTTAAGGTGCCCAAACAGCTCATGTCTGCTATTAGTTTCCAAAACCCATGGCAGGTATCACTGGCCACAAATCAATGGAGCAAACACCCTTGATTTGCTCCTACTTTATAATCCTGGTTTGAGCTCAAATATGAATCTGCACCCAAAACCAGATTAAAGGCCTGTTAGAAATTGGACTATTTGTTGAAGGAGGTGAAAATCCACTTCAAAGAATAATTATCATCCTTGCCAGGGGGAACCACAAATGTTATTAAATAAACATGTGCTTAACTCTTTGGTATCCTGGCGCAAAAGCTTAATTTAGAGGCAAAGTGCAGAATATTTGTGCAGCACCCAAGCAGAAATTAAGTGAAAACACAATACAAGAACAATCCCAAACCAAACACAGAACATGAGAGACTAATTTAATAAATAAAAATTGCGCTCATATGACAAAAATTTAATCAGTAGAACCAGAGTTATGAGTTTTTATATTTTAAGGTAAAAATAGTGCCATGAGGCATGAAGCACCTACTGCTGGTATCTGGTTACAATGTACCAGGAAAAAGTCCAAAGTTCAGGCTACCTTGACGGAGCGCAGGTCAGGTACAGAACAGAGTTCAGCCTGCTTGAAGTTGTATGTTCTGTCCTTGATGTGAGATCTGCATGGTGTTACTTTGCAGAACTCTGCATCACTCTGAGTCAGGTCTGATGAAGCTTTCCATTAGGAGCTGCACAGCTCTGCCGGGCTTGGCATCACCCTGCCTTGGATCCGGTGGGGCTTTGAGATGGGATTTGTGCAGCATGGCTCAGCAAGGCTTTGAGTCAGTTGGCGTCTGATCCTGCTTGCTGCTCAAAAGTGAGGCTCTGCTGGACACGGTGTCACATGGCACCAATTCAGGTGAAGCCTTCGGTTCAGAGCTGCGTGGCTTTGCGGGCCCGACATAGCTTCACATCTTATCATATGGAACCATCAGTTAGGCAGGGAGAAATACACTCTAACTCACACTCAGAGTCAGGACTTGGAGGACAGCACTTGTGGTTGGGGGTGGTGTAATGAGTCACTCTCACAGGGCCCTGCAGAGGGAGGCAAGTCAAGTCCAGTTGGCACAGATCAGCTTTAAAGCAGGAAGGGCCTGTGGAAGCTTGCTTTGTCACTGCAGCTCAAGCAGGTGGTCAATCAACTGACCCTTGGAGCCTCTTCAGGGGTCCTGGGTTCAAGGCAAGCAGGAACAGTCTTGCTTTGACAGCAGGGCAGTTCTTCTTCTAAAACTTCTCATGTGTAGCAGTGTTCTAATGAGATGTTCTGAGGGTGCCACTTTTATACGTAGTGCCAGTCTGTGTGTGGGGATCACCCCCTCTGTCTAACCCTATACTGGTTCTAGTCAGTTCTTCCCTTTTTGCTGGGTTTGGCTTCTATCTGTCTAAAGAAACAAAGGGCAGGAAGACCCGTGGATTGACTGCATTTGCCAGTGACAGGGCAGGAATCATCAGGAGTCAGAGAGGTTAGCCCTCAGACTACCCTTTGAAGTTCAGGAGGTGCTGAGCACAACCCCAAGCCATCATTCTCAAAAGATGAACACCTTTCCCCGACAATAAAGGTCCTTTTGTACACTGTTTGGGAGGACACACGACAAGAGAGACATTAACATCATCTGATCCTGGACACTAGCAGAAACGCACATTTGTTATAGGTAGGAAAATACCAGCTTTCATTTTCAAAATAGTAATTGAATATCAGACTTTACCACTAAAGATGATTTAAATTACAACTCAAATGAGTGGAAGACATATTTCTCTCATTTGTTTTAAATTTCCTTTATTCAGCTGAACCTGTAATAAAAGTACATACAATTACATACATAAAACTGTTGAAATCACATGTGTAAAACAGTCTTTCCAATTTAGTGAATTCATACATAACATGACTTGAACATCAGCAATTTTCTGAGCAATTAGCTGCACCATATCTTTTCCCAATTCGAAGGGCAGATCTGACAAAGTTGATCATAGGATTAGGACCAATAAATGGCTTTGCCAAAACTGTACAAAGAACAGAAAAGCACAAAGTAATGTGCTTTGTTCAGAGGAAATATTACATGGACATTTGGGAAGGTCTGGAAACCAGCTTCTTTGTCTAGGGAAGGCAAACAGGAAATTAAGAGAAGTATTTAAACTAAGATGAGTTAAATAGGATTTATATTGAGTATTACTGATGTGAAAAAAATGAAATTCCTCACCGGGAACATTCTTCAAGGAAGAATATGTTACCACACATCTTGCAACTGGGCTTTTACTGCACGATTATCACGTTGGTTGACAAATAATTTCGTTAGAGTTGGCATTAACAGACTCTGGAGTGGAAAGGAGTTCTGAAAGACTCACTTCAAACATGCAGTTCATGGAACTGCCATAATATTGTCTAGTATTAAACAATCTTTCATTACCAGCATTGAGAAGTCGGCTTGAGGCTTTCCCCATATCCTGATTCATAAGAGTAATGGGCTTATTTTGATAGCGTTTTCAGTATAACCGATCCCTGGCTCTGAATGGCAGATATATGTGACAGATTGGGGCAGATGAAAGTTTGCTTGCAAAGCTGTTCTCTTCCTTCTGCACATTTACTGTGTTAGTATAATCCCAGATACCCGCACCGTGTTGTCCCACTGGGATGCATTTACTTTTAGAAATGTGAACCATTTTCTTGCTTGGTTTATCATCTAATTGTATTGTAAGATGAAAAACAGCATAAATGGTTGTCTTCTTAAATTTAATAAATGATTCCATTTGAAACATGAGTCAAACTGAATGCCTAGGTATGTAAAGAGTTTAGTTTCGATGACTGGAGTTCCCCGTATATAGACTTAATTGTCTTTGGGCCACTTCTGATAACATACTTTGATACATTTATTATTAAGTCAAGAGCGCTTACAAAAGAAGTGAAAAAATCTAAAAGAATTTAAGAGCCATTTGCGGTCCCAGAAATGAGGACCACATCATCCACATACAAATGCTTCCCTAGCCAAATTCATATATATTAGAAATAGAAAAGGTGTCAGAACACACCCCTGCTGCACTCCAGTTTTCAATTTGAATGCACGAAAGAGTCTAATAATATTCCTCAATATTGGAGCCCAAAACACTAAATTCTCTTTAAAAAAAACCCACAGGGACTCCATCTGGTCCCAGGGCTTTCATGGATAGACTTTTACTTATAGCTAAAATAATTTGATCAACATCGGTTAAGCCACTTAGGGTTAGGGCTGCATCATAAACAAATGATATTTGTTCCCCTGGTATGATTTATCTGGTGTGCGGAGTGGCGTGGTTTGGGAGGTGTCTGTGTCCTACACTGGGCACTTCTGCCAGTCCTGCGTTTTGACAATTCTACCTGTTCAGGAAGCCTCTCCACTGAACACCACAGGGCCATACCACGCAGCCTGAACTCATGGTGCTGCAGCCTGTGCGCTGAACACCACAGGGCCATACCACGCAGCCTGAACTCATGGCGCTGCAGCCTGTCCGCTGAACACCACAGGGCAATACCACGCAGCCTGAACTCATGGCGCTGCAGCCTGTCCGCTGAACACCACAGGGCCATACCACGCAGCCTGAACTCATGGCGCTGCAGCCTGTCCGCTGAACACCACAGGGCCATACCACGCAGCCTGAACTCATTGTGCTGCAGCCTGTGCGCTGAACACCACAGGGCCATACCACGCAGCCTGAACTCATGGTGCTGCAGCCTGTCCGCTGAACACCACAGGGCCATACCACGCAGCCTGAACTCATGGTGCTGCAGCCTGTCCGCTGAACACCACAGGGCCATACCACGCAGCCTGAACTCATGGCGCTGCAGCCTGTGCGCTGAACACCACAGGGCCATACCACGCAGCCTGAACTCATGGTGCTGCAGCCTGTCCGCTGAACACCACAGGGCCATACCACGCAGCCTGAACTCATGGCGCTGCAGCCTGTGCGCTGAACACCACAGGGCCATACCACGCTGCCTGAACTCATGGTGCTGCTTCAGTGCGGACTCTTTCTCATTGCGTGGCACAGGCAACGACAGCCTAAGTCAACCACTTTGCGGATCGAATTCGTATCCTGGAGGAGAAGGCGGATGAAGCTGAACGCTGCTACAAACGGGACAATGTCCGAGTTGTAGGTCTTCCGAAAATAGTGAGGGTTAGGACGCAGTTGCTTACGAAAAGCAATGGATTTGTGGATTTGTCTTTCCTTGAACCCTCTCACTGTTTTTCTCCATAGAGAGGGTGCACCCTGTGCTTGCACGGAGGCACTGTTGGGAGCAACCCTAGGCCTCTGGTCTTCAAGGTGCTACATTATCAAGACCGCGACCTCCTCTTCAGAGAAGCTCGCAAGGGCACTGACATCACTGTGGACAATGCCCAGACAATGCTTTTTCCAGATTACACACTGGCAGTACAAAGTCAATGGGTCTCATTCCTGTCAGTCAAACACCGATTGCACAAGCTTGGTGAACAGTATTCCCTCCTGTTCCCGGAAAAGCTCAGGGTCCTGATGGACGGAAAATCCTACTTCTTTACAACCCCAAGGAGGCCTGGGATTGGATCGACACGAGGGGTCCTGTGTCACTACACCCCACTCAGTTGGAGATACAGCATTGGCACTCACCGAAGAGATCTCCACTGCAAGAGGCACCATAGATAGGAGCACCTCCCAAGTGTTAGATCTACGCCTAATCTGGAGCAGATAATACAGGAGTGGTAACAAGCATTACAGATGGCTGCTAACGTTCTGGAACACGCACCCCTGTCTGATGCTGACAAAGACTCAGTGGGATCATCCAGTGAAGATGGTTTGTCTACTCTCTGGCCCTCACAACTGGACACCGTGATACTGATGGAAATCACACCACAGACTGCAGATGACCTTCTCTGACTGTAAAGGCCCCCGAATTCTGTTCTCTTACTGTTCTCCATCCACCGGCTGCACTACAATGATCATGCTCTAGTCACTGCACATTAATCATTGATTCTTACCAGGCTTCATCTTTGATGTTGTCTAATTTTCCTCTCATCCCTCCCCCTCTTTTCTCATCCTACTTCCCCCCTTTCCTATTATGTTGCCCTTTCTGCACTCTGGTATATTCAATTGACGTTCAGACTTGCACACGGACGTGCCTTCTTCTGCAGACACCACTCTTGCTCTGTATGGTGTTACTCATTTCACTGTGCATCGGGGGGCTCTCATACACCTGCTTCCCATTCACTGATTTAACCTATTTGGTTGGGCCGTCAATTAATGTGTGACACGTTAGACAGTTTGGACGGACAAATGTTGCTGCTCTGCCCCAGTGGTATTCTATGTTTGTTTTTCACATTTCCTTTTTTTTGTTAAATGTCTGGTTCTCTTGTCTAGACCCATCTGAGGCATGCATTACACCAGGTTTGGCCTTTGACTTTTTAGACCGGGTCAAACCCCAAAAGACGCTTCGATTAGTGGCATGCCCGGCACCGACGTGATAACATAGAAGGTCCGAGGCATGCACACCCCTTCATATAGGTATGCTGTACAGTACTACCTTCGTCAGCAAAACACACACATATTGCTTATTTACAAGAAACATACCTGATCTTGGCTGAGGGTAACAAGTTACAGAGACACTGGTGAGGGCAGGTATACTCTACTTAATTTTTTACATACGCAAAGGAGCTACTGGTGTGGATCAAGGCTGATGCACCTTTCCAGGTGGAGGATGCCAGAACTGACCCAGATGGCAGATATGTCCTGATCACGTGTAGACTGGATGGTAGGCATGTTGCACCTCTATATGTTGGGTCGAAGCATTGACATTAATGAGATGTGGACTGTCTTTAGAAATGTTTAGAAGCTACTGGACACCCGGATTAAAGGAATCATTTTGAAGACAACTGGTTCTTTTAGCCACACCTCTGGTCATATTGTATATAACACTGGTGCACTTTAACTTCACTTTAATCACTTTCACTGCGCCTTCACTTTATGAGGAGCACCTCAATGTATTGAGTTTTGTTTCAGAAACTTTTGGAAATACAAATTTGTTGAATAAAATGTATAAATTACACAACAATCTTATTGAGATGAAAGATTTCTAGAATTAACTAACCACTGCTGTGGAAGTCAAGGGCAACACTTCCCCCCGGTGGACCATTTGTTTGCTTTATATTTACAGACCCAGGTCCTGGGGTTAAAGGTTTGCCTCATTTTTTTAATTGTTGTGTACCTCACTAGAGCATTAACGTCAGTGCATGCTCGGGTGGGGTTTTGGCAATATCTCCTGATCTCCCTGGCAGACCGTCTCGCCCTTATTAAAATGATCAGGCCTCCCCAGTTCCTCTACTATTTTACTAATCTTCCTCTCTATATTTCAAAGCTCTTTTTCACCTCCCTTGAGAAATTGATGGATACACTGTTTTGTCATAATGCACGCCGCCCTGTGGCACTACAGAAACGTAATCTACACACATACAAAGGAGGATGGGCAGTCCCTAACTTTGAGCAATATTATCTAGCCTCTCAACTTCAGTGGTTGGCAAGATGGATGGCTGGCTTATGCCTCACTGATACTGCTATTGTCTCTCCGGCATGGAATTTATCACCCCTTCTTCATCTGTTTCACCCCTGCACAATAATCTATTTGACTGACCCCACACTTTTAAGGTTTGCTTACCGCTGCTATAAGCGCTGCCTTCTTCTCACTAAAACTATCCACCCTTATGTGCCAGCGCTCCCATTGCTCAGTATACCATGCAGAGGATCGATTACATTACAAGCTAAATTGACCACCTAGCATGATGCAGGGCTACACATGCTCCAGAACCAGTATCATGATGGTGTTCTCGTACCACTGGAGAACCTGATGGAGAATTATGGCCCGGGTTAATTCCGTCTCTGTAACTCACCGATCTGAGTACTGAGAGTATTGGGATGATATGCAGCAGGAGCACCCCATGCATCTCACCATACAATACTTGCATGTCATGGATGCGGGTACACATATGGCCCACTGGTTTGCTGACTCCCTGCGCACCCACATGGCACGTCCATGCACAGATAAGGAATGCAGCTTAGCTCTGGTGAGTACTATTTAGATTCCACAGAATGTTTGCTTCCACCTCATACAACATTATGGCCCTCATTTTAATCATGGCGGTCTTTTGACTGCGAGGGTTAATGTGGCGATACCACCACCAGCAGGCTGGCGATGTATACAGCCACATTATGAGTGTGGCGGGTTTGTACTACCAACCCGCCTCTTCACCACTCATACTGCCATGATGGTATGAACCAGTGGGCCAGAGATATTCATCTATGACCCAGAGGCCCACAGAGTACCGCCGAAGGTATTATGAGCCAGCCTACCACCATGGTTTCTGCAGCATTAGCAACACCATGAAAACCATGGCCTACCGGTGACAGGGAATTCCTTCCCTGTCACTGGTATGCGGCTCCCCCCACAGCAAGCACCTAACCTCACCAACCTCCCCCATCCAAACTCAACCCACACCCCCCAGCAAGCACCTAACCCCCCACGCACCCCCATCCAAACTCATCCCCTATTTAAACATACACCCCTACCCTCCTATTCAGTCACAAACACCCCATACACACACACAACCGCAGACACGACACTCAACACACAACTGCCCCATGTTCACAGAGCCCCTCAACCCACACCCCTTCTCCCCGCATACACGCACACAGACACCCACACGCAGCACACATACACCCATTCACCTACACTTCCATGCACACATTCACGCATACATACCAACACTCATTCAGGCACGCATACACACTGACATGCAGACACACACTCACTTCAACTTTCATACATGCATTCACTCACACGCATACAACCACGCATACACCACAACACTCACATTCACACACTCATGCATACACACAGGCAAACACCACACACAAAACACCACCACCCTCCAACCCCCCTCTCCTGTCGGACCCCGACTTACCTTGTCTGGCGAGGAGGTCGTCCGGCAGGGAACAGGAAGGGGCACTGCCACCGCCAGCAGCGCCCCCCCAGCAGGACACTGCCAGGCCGTACTAATGGCCTTAATACAGCTGGAGGCTTCCTACTGGCGTGGCGGTGCTGGTGGTAGCAGCACCTGGGCGCCACAGTCCACCAGTGTGGCTACTGCAGGATTTCCACCCTTATTGTGGCGGAAATACTGCAGTGTCCATAATATGGCGGGAGGGAGACCGCCAGCACTGGTGGTCTTCTGCCGACCTTGGCATCGGCGGGACATAATGAGGGTCTATGTCCTCCATAGGGCTCACCTCACCCCACACAGGATTAACCAATGCTTTCTATGCACTAATGCTGCCTATCCCCACTGTAACCTCATTGATGCTGTTATCTTACACATGCCGTGGTCCTGCCCCTCTTTGCACTCCTATTGGCATGAGGTCACAGCCTGTCTGGCACACTACACAGGCTGTCAGGTGATGCATACCTGGGAAATATGTGTGTTGGGGTTGTACCACCATGACAAAAAACACAGAGCCACAGACTGAATTATTGACCTTGGTCAATTATGAGAAAGTGGCTCATCACACAAAAATGTAAATCTACCACTCCCTCTACTTACATCACATGGGAGTGCTAGTGATTGCCTGGGCTCCGGCAGAGAGCCCTGGATACAGAAGACAAACTGGGCTTACGGAAGTATCCTCTAGCTAGCAACTGGAACATTATACTTACTGACTTCCAGTCAGCTGATCAGTCGGCAGACTAGTGGTATTTCTGATAGGTGCCCACATGTCTGAGAGAGTTTCTGTACCTAGCAATGGCCTGACACGGCTTGCCTGCTGGAGTGCGCCATGGCATTCCTGTACTTCCTCACTAAGATCAATATACCACTTAATCAATTCAAAGCGGTTATCCCTAGCATACGCTTGTTGGGTGCAGCTCTGTTCATAGTTTCCCAAAGTTGCTTTTTTCATTATGTCTATCCCTAGAAAATGCTCGATGGGTGCAACTCTGTTAATAGTTTCCTAAAGTTGCTTTTTTCATTATGTCTAACCATACCTCAGCATTTATAGTGGCTACACACAGATAACATCAGATATGTGATGGCCCTGTGTGGTACACACATGAACACTACTCTTGAAGATGGTTCCTATGCACTCGTACATATTTTTATTGGCAAACCCTCAGGTAGCAATTTCACCAGTTGTTGTATGATGTGTATGTTGAATAACTGGTTTATTATTCTATGATGTTATCAGACTAATGTAATGTACAATGTATGTATGGATATGCCAAACATCCTTTAATCTTCCTACTGCTATTAGATCCTCCCAAGCCTGTGATCCTATCCTTTCTTCCCTTGCAGTGATTGTGTTCTGACACTTTTTATCTATTTAAAATCATTTCATTTTTACCACATTGCTGTTTTCTTTGGCAGATTTGAGTTGTTTATGAGCCGCTCTACATGTGTCATTGACCCAACGACGTGGCCTTTCAGATTTAGCTAGGGCTTTTCTATTTTTTCACGTGGCTGAAATGGAGGTGGATAATACATCATAAGGTTCAAGATTCAAGAATAATTCAAGGATCCACATCATAATTTGTGTATGTCATTATGGCGTGGCATTTAACGTCGGAACGCCTACCCTGCAAACATTATACCTGGCGCAGGTATAATGTGACTCAGGCCTCTACAAATTGATGTACTGGGCCCAATGCGTCAGTTTGTAGATATGGAGCAGTGTGGAGCACTGATTGCACCCCTGCTGCTTAAAAAAAAAGGATGCAGCGGTGGCACAAGCTCCTTGTAAATGAGGCCTCGAGTTTGTTATGACTCCTCCATATGCTCACCATGAGATAATCAAGTTCATCTGGTACTTGTGTCTGTCTGTGGTCAAACTTACTTCTACAAATATTGATCAAAAATATATCCTAAAAACATGTCGCCTTTCATGGTAAGAACTGATAAAAAGGAGTATATGCAATTGTTTCAGTGGATAGATTCAAAGGTTTCACCTATAGCATTGTGGAAAGACCCTCTTGAGCTCTGCCTGCCTTAGGCTGTGTTTTACGATTACACATCGTGTAAAACACATCTATATAAATATCTTTAGTACCCAGGTTTGTTGGCAGCAAGTGATGATCAAGGGCGACTAGTCAGTGTTAGACAATTACGAACGCACACCTACAATTTTGTAGGAGAGCAGTCTTAATCCCTGCTCATAGTTGGGTTCCTCTGAGGGTTCCTCTGAGGGCACTGTTCAGTCTTTATAGTAGAGTTTACTAGGGTCGTTGAGCTTTTCAGGACGAAGTGTGACTCCAGGGCCTTTGGAGTGTACCCACAATCTTCTCATGAGAGTTAATCTGCATCCTCCAGATAGCCCATAACATAAATGTTCTTTGTCTCAATGCTGTAAGTAACTTGGTGATCAGTCTCCTTGATGGGTAGGTGGGCAGCTTGCAGCTCTTGAGACGCAGGAGGGCGTCTGTAATAGTAACCTGTTGGGTGGGCTTGAAAGGCCTCAGTTTTCATAACTAGATAATGAGGAAACTGCGACAGATTTGTAGCGAGTATTGCAGTTCTAAATTTGATCAATACATAGTCACCTGAGGTTTCGCTTAGATTGATTTCCAACCCAGGCAACCCTTCTCATACTAATGATTTACATGTGAAAATCCTGGAAATTATTTGAACAGTTTTTCAGCCAGTAAACTACTTTATTGTTTAGATCGGCCCAGTTTTCTCTCTTCAGTGTTGCAAGAATGGAAACATTTCCCAGTATAATTACATAAGGGGTGCATTCTGGGGGCAACTGAGGGTGTAGTTTAGTTTGGGAAAGGTTAGCACTAGTATTCCTAGTTTCCATTTTAGCAGATAATATTTGATGGTTACGCATAGTAAATCCTCCAATCTTCTTGCTCCTACCTACAGTCAATTGCTGCTTGGAAGATTCGGGTCGGGTCTCATTAGGATCATTAGTCACAGGTGTACAGATCGGATTATTCCTGCTGCTAACACATTCAGGGGCATATTTATACTCTGTTTGCGCCGGATTTGCGTCGTTTTTTTTTACGCAAATCCGACGCAAAGCTAACTCCATATTTATACTTTGGCGTTAGACCCGTCTAGCGCCAAAGATCTTGGAGTTTGCGACATTTTTTAGCGTGGACACCTACCTTGCGTTAATGATATGCAAGGTAGGCGTTCCCTTCTAAAAAATGACTCTAAGGCATGTGCGCCTTATTTAAACTCCCGTGCAAAAATTACGTCCAGCCGCTTTTGCGTAATTTTTTAACGCCTGGTCAGGGCAGGCGTTAAGGGACCTGTGGGCTCGGAAGGAGCCCAGAGGTGCCCTCCCATGCCCCCAGGGACACCCCCTGCCACCCTTGCCCACCCCAGGAGGATGCCCAAGGATGGAGGGACCCATCCCAGGGAAGGAAAGGTAAGTTCGGGTAAGTATTATTTTTTTTTTTTTTTTGTGGCATAGGGGGGCCTGATTTGTGCCCCCCTACATGCCACTATGCCCAATGACCATGCCCAGGGGACATAAGTGGGGGCATGACTCCTGTCTGTGCTAAGACAGGAGTCATTTCAGTGGGGGTTGGGAGTAAAAAAAAATGGCGCAAATCGGGTTGAGGTGAAAATTTTGCCTCCGACCTGACTTGCCCCATTTTTTGACGCCCAAGCTCCATTTTCCCCTACGCCGGCGCTGCCTGGTGTGAGTCATTTTTTTTTACGCACACCAGTCAGCTCCGCCGGCTAACGTCATTCAATAAATAAGGCGCCCGCATGGCGCTTTGGAATGGCGTTAGCCGGCGTTAAAATTTTTGACGCACAACTGCGTTGGCGCAGTTGTGCGTCAAAAAGTATAAATATGGCCCTCAGTACTTAACGGTTTTAATTACTTTTGCTCAACTAATTTCACGTTAAAAGTTAATTCATAATAAATGTCTTATTTTTTTTTTAAACGGCACTGCAAAAACCCTTTATTTTTGTCTCTGGATTTGCAAAAGTATCTGTGCGATAATCCATCATCTCGTTCTGAAGCCTGTTGAGCTCAAGGAAGCAAACTAGATTCCACCGACCCGACTGCTTCTGGCAGGGCTCGCAGACTTAGGCCCTTCATGATTTAATCCCATCGGGACCCTTGTTAGCAAGGGGCGATCCTTTGCTCTTTTGTGGGGGTAAGCTGAGTGAACTATTCTTCAACAATTTCGGTCACGGAGTGGAGGGTGGAGTACAAAGTTGGCAAAACGTATTTTTTTTCCATTTATATTAGCTCTATTAGCATTGAGTGATATTCTCTCCTGGTTAGCTTTTGTTTGAGCTTTCCTGCACAACACCTGCCTCATCCTCAAAGTCTTCTGATAAAATTACCGTTTGACTTTCACAAGTTGCCTGGGATGATGTCTTCATTTCCTTTTTTGAATCCTCTAGACTGATTTCGACACCCCCGGGGGATAGGGTGACAAGATTTTGAATACCCAAAAAAACGGGCCTTTTCACAAACAAAAAAAAAAAAAGAGAAGGACTACAATTTTAAATCAACCAAGCAGCATCGAATGACAGCACTCATCAACCTAAAATCAGATAGGAGCCACTAAGAAAGTAGATAAAATGCATTTTTTTAAAGCCAGTATGATACATTTTAATTAAATTGTTCTCTAATAACAGCTGCTAACTAACCCTGCTTTGCAACACATAAAGACATTACCCCCTCTGCTTTGAGGCAACTCTTGCTGAAAACCGGGACATGAGTAAAATTTGCCTGAATCTGCCGGGACATTAGGTGAAAACCCGGGACTGTCCTGGCAAATCCGGGAAGTCTGGTGAGCCGGTAGCCGTGGCCACAATGTCTTCTTTTTCTTATCAAAATCCCAAGTAGAGTGCATAGAAATATATGGAAATAGTATATTGATGTATGGAAATAATAGATTTTCATGCATACGCCAGCATGCTCTCGTGTCTGCTCTTGTGTCTGCATGGTTGCCAATCAGATAATCTGCAAGAGCAGATATTTCAGAAATGTACATTACCGCACGTAACGTTTTTTATACTTGTATTCATTTTCTCAGGTGGAAAGACTTCTTCTCCTGCGTGGTTCACTTTCTCGAAGGACATTTTTCCTTTCCTGTGTTTTCAGAGTGGCAATTGCTATACAAAATGTTTACCAGCACATCTCCTACTTTGTTGATATTCTACGCATTTTTCATGCCCTTCTCCCTTCCCTTGTTTATCCCCTTTTCTCTAGTTATCCTACCTCTACTCTTAAATCAATAACCGAACAAACGATGCTGTCCGTGGAGATTTTCTGTAATCCTTAATTTAATTCGCGTCAGAAAAATGCACAAATTGTGTCTCGGTCAAGTCATATTTTCCGTGTCCAAACACAAATTTAGCACTTTGGTGATCAAAGTGTTTTTTACACAATCTCCAGTGAGCTCTAAAAAGAGAATTCGCAAACGTAAAAGGATAGTATATGTATACGATATTTTTAACACATGTATTTTTGGTCTGTAGCCGTGTTGTCTAGACCAAAGCATTTCTTAAGCAGTACTTTGTTTCCTGAGGCTTTTTTAAAATATCCATCTTTTGTCAGCATCAATCTCAGGAGTAACCACAAGAGAATAATATCTTATGGTAAAAAAGGGCAAAGTATGTAAGAATAATAAGAACATTCTTTGTCGGTCAACTTACACAACAAGGAAGTGCTTTTGAAATAATGTGCAACTGAAGTTACCAGAAATGTGTTAGAATAGTCTTTCTAATTTATTACAAATTTCCGGTTGACTAATTCGACATCTTAAAGTTAAATTACCCTGTAAGTAATACCATATACCAGTTTTTCCTGAAATGATACTCTGACAGAAAACGCAGGATCTAAATGAAAGGCATACTGTTTTTAAAATGTTTTGTTTCTGTATGGTTTCTGTTCTGCCCAGTGCATAGTGTGTATTCATTTACAACGACCTACGACCTTCATTCATGTTGCATCGTTTAAATGCTATCACAGTGGCCTGTTTCAGAGGCATTTAGGGAGATAGTGGTGATGTTGCGACATTTGTTACATATTTAATATTTCGGAGGTCTTACATTATGCCACAAGTCCCCATGCAGCCATTCCTGGCAATCTTCGATCTTTCAGAGGCCTTAACTGTGTACTATCGCATCCGTCAGAAACACTATCCTTTGTGGTGGGGACTGCACCAGATACTGCGAAATAGTTTAACTCCTTCCTGACTGATCATATCCAACAGATGAAAATGGATCCTTGTCTATCTAACCCAACAACCTTGCTGTACGGAGTGCCTTAGGAGCTCTATTGCCGACTCTATTTGATATTTAGTAATGAACATTATTATTTTTAGGTTGTGATTACAATGCTTTTCTCCAATCATAGGCAGAGATTGCACCTATATTTCTAAAATAGTCCCCTAATTTGCAACCTCACAAAGATCTGATCTTCTTATTACATGATATATAAAACTGGACGGCTCAAACCTACATTCTGTTAAATCAAAATGCAGATGATCATTTAGGTACTAAGGGTAGGTCATCCTTATTGTTCAATGTGACATCATCGTAATAAAATTCAACCAGGAAGAGAAAATGAAGAACCTGAGATTTATATTCAATACTTAAGCCTCCACTTAATGCTCCATCACATGCCCATGATGCACGCTCCGCAGCAGTGCTTCCCCACCTGTAGTCCGGGACCGTGAGGGGTCCACAAAGTCCTCTCAGGGGGTCAGTGACTGCTTAGAAAATTAAATAATATTAACAGATTGATAAAGCGTATATAAATAAAGTGGCTATATGTTCAACTGAAAAATTTAAACCATACTGTAAATGTCAGAGAATATGAAATTGTAGGCTAAAAATTAAATTAGTGTCCGCAGATTGATTGGTGGGAGCAGTGCAGGTGCATGAAAAATGATATAGTATGGACAGTGTGTGGCTTCAGTAATTGTTTTAAAATTTTGTTTGCAAATTAAATAATGTGTTATCAGTTGTGTATGTTTGTGATGGAATGCTTGTTTCTGTATTTTTTGTGTATTGTTTTGCAGTTCAAATCATCAATAATATTTGGGCCTTGATCCCTGGCTTCCAGTAGTGATTCAGTGTGGGGTCCCCGGATTCCAATAATGAGTCAGTGTGGGTCTACGGTTTCCAGTAATTATAAAGTGGGGGTCTACAAAAGTCAAAAGGTTGGGACCACTGCTCTGTAGTATTCTGTGCTCCAGATATTGTTAATCAGGGGTGTACCAGAGGCCGTCGCAGCACCCTGTGGTGTGGGGGACCCCCAGGCTTACCCATACTGGAGTGGGCCCCCTTAATCCCTACTGATGTGAGGGTGGGGGCCCCCTCTAGCATATTTTGGGGGGAGGACCTCACATTTTGTTACACCACTGATTGAAAACCTCATCACCTTTCACAACCTTTATACACTCTTCATCACACAGCTCTCTCTAACATCCCTGAACATCCTAGACATCATTCATCCCACAGGTTTCAGCATCCAGAATGCCGACAGTGCCTCATAGTCATCAATAAGTCCTCCTCGTTCTGCAACATAGCAAGCAACAGTAGCCCGAGGCCCCTCCCCCCAGGACCTGCCAGCAACCACTCCTCCAACTGTTCAAGACCCTTCCAGACCAGGCTGCAGCACCTTGAGGCTCCTGCGTCATTCCCCTCTTTTTCTCTCTCACGTTTTTGTGCCTTTTTCTGTCTGTTGTTGACCCATTTTTCTTTTTCTCCATTTCTGACTCTATTGTTGTGGCTTTCTCTCTGTTGCTAACCAGTTCTTTGTGTCTTTCTCTTGGTTCAGACCATTGGTGGCCAGCATAAATTAAAAGTGGTGGGTCAGGAGGATGGAGTGCAGGGGAGAGCGCGGGGGGCTCGAGGAAGGGCTACTAGGGGGTAATAAAAAAACACTTACCTGGTGCTGCCGGCTGCCTTGCGCTCCTCTGCTTCCTGGTCCCAGCATCAAAGACTTCCTGTGAAATCCCTGTGCTATTACCTAGCATGAGAGCAGTGGGGGATGGCCTGGGCGGGCTGGTTTGCTGTTCATTCAGGCACAGGGAGTCTGTGCTGTTTCTCCAAACTGACTGTCCAATACAGCTGGTTTGGAGAAACCTAACTGCTCATGTCTGTTTTGCTGGCCTAGAATGGCTGGCCAAACAGACATACGCAGTTAAGGGCACACTTTACTCCCTCCTCCTCCCTCCTCCCTCCCACCTCCGAAGGCCCAGCCCACCCCTCCCTGCACAGGCTGGCTCAGCCAGCAGCAGAAAAATAAAACAATAGTGAAATGTAATTTTATTTTTCTGCTGCTGGCGCTGAGCTATTATGGCGGCGCTCCTCCACCATTGCGCAGTAGGCTCTTGCCGGGCTAGAGAGAGCATGCACAGGCTCCTAGTATGCCTGGGAGCACCCTGGCTGGGCACTCCCAGCCAATCCTGATGCTGCTCTGAGCAGCACCAGCATTGGCCATAGGGCAGGCTGGGAGTGTCTGCCTGCCTGCAGCAACGGGTAAAAGAGGAGCACCTCAGTGGATCAGGTAACTTTTTATTTTTTTTAAATAAACTTTACCCCCTCCTACCCCGATCCTCCTCACCCCTGCACGCCACACCTGCCCCACCCCACCCCTTGTGAGCGAAGCAAACCGCTACTGGTTGGACCACCTGTGCTGACACCAAAACCAGCTACATGAAACCCCTCAACTTTAAGATGCATATCACCACATATTACACTGTGTGGCACCCTAGTCCACAGAGACCCAGAACCCCATGCCATCTTCGCCAGCAGCATCACAGACTTCGTCACCCTATTCATCATCAACTCTAGCCCCTTCATCCTCCCATGAGACCCAAACTTTCACTTAGAGGTCACACAGACCCCAACTGAATCACCCTCCTCAAAATCCTAGGAAACCTCAAGCTCCCAAGTAGGTATTCAGACTGACCCATGCCACCAGACACCTCCTTGATTCAGTGTTCACTTCCTTCAACATCATGATCGACAAATCATCACCCATCACCTGAACCAATCACTCCCTCATCAGTTTAAACATCAACATCCCACATCACAGAAGAATCACTCACCTAACCCTTCTTCCAGTTCATCCAACATGGAATCAACTTTAAATGAGGTGTTGTACCCCAGAAGAGACCAAAAAGTGGCTTGTCATTGGTGGAATGTAGCAAGAGCCTGCACACAGCCAAATGCTCTTGTGGAACAACACTCTTGGAGAACCATCCCAGCAAAATAGATTCTCGAAGCACCTTATGACAGATCGTGAGGTCATATCACAAACACAAAATATCTCAGGCCACCCAGAGAAAAATATCTCAAAGGTCCCACAATTTCAACTGTTATCTCTTCCAGGGCCCAGTGGGATGTTCTCCGTACTTCACAAGGGGTATGACCAACTTACAGACTTTTATCTCTGGCATCAAACTTCTCATATCTCCCCATGACTGTTTACATATCAAGGCCTAGCCACTAGAAGATTTATTGAAAATGTTATTTTGTTCAGACAATGCCCAAATGTCCCTCACGGGCAATATATATAGTCCTACTCCTGAGGTCCTTGGGTTCACCGAACCTCATCCCTCTGAATATTGAAACATCCTTCACAGTTATTTCAACCTTCAGATCATAAAAACGATGCAGATGTAAAATAATCATTTGTTTCCAGTCACCCGTCATCAATGTACTCACAATCTACTGAAAATAGATTGACATGCCACATTATCCTTCCATTCTTCCACCAAAACTGCAGCCTTTGCAATGACTCATACACTGATCTTTGTTCACACATCATCTTCTACTCCATGAAAGTCAGAGGAAAAGTTACTAGCTACTAACATTGACAAACAGCCAGTAACACTATTAGATATCCCCAGAATGTATTCTATGTCAAAAGTGTACTCCTGAATTTCCACCACCCACCTCCAGATGCGAGCTCAAACTAAATCAAGGTTCTCCTTGGTGAAAATTTCTTTCAAGCATTCGTAGCCTACTGCTATCTGTTACCATGAATCCAGGAATCTTAAGTGTTCCACTGCATTTTGTCTAGGTTTGAGGTATAGAAATACCATGTACATACATAACAGGAAAAAATCAGGTGCAGCTGCAAGCTCCTCTATTATGGATTTTAACCTCTCTCCACATACATTGTCCCACTCAAACTCAGTACCTTTCTTGCATAGATTTCTAATAGCGGTAGTTGTGGATGAAATGTTGAGGATGAGCTGACTATAAAGTTCACCCATACCTGAAAAGGACATCACTTTATCTTTGTTCTGAGGAGTCTCCAGCCTACAGATAATATCAACTACCTCCTTTCTAGGTCTGAACCCTTTGTGGGAAATGCTGTGCCCCAAGTGAGAAATCTCGTTCTCCAAATGTGCACTTATCAACCCTTGCACAACTTAGGCATTCCAGAACCCAGTGTGCACTATGATTATGCTAATATCAAGATATAGCATAAGTGACGGTGTCATCCTAGAAACATCTAACACCTACAAGATGACCTAATAGATTGTGCATCATCCTCTGAAAAAATGATGTCCCTCAAGGCAAGCCCAAATGGTATCCTGAGATGTCTAAGGCGTCCAGAGGGGAATATTAATACAATATGATCTTGTGAGGTGCCATGGAGACTAATTTTTGACATGCGAATGTCAGGTCTAGTGTGGTTAAAAAAACACTTTTGGCAACATTTCCATCAGTTTAGGAAGAGGAAACCTGCCTACCACTACTTTTCGGTTAAGCCCCTTAAGGCCCACAAACATTTTGATGCCCCACTTGCCTTGCGTCCCAACTCATCAGGGGTCAAACATTCTGCCTCCTTCATGGCACAACAACTCCTTCATCACAGTTTGGTGACTTGTTGTTTTGCATTCTCCCACACATTCAATAACATCCTTCTGAATTGGACCACCAAGAACACATCTCAATTTTTCAGTTTGATTTTATGTGAATAATTCTTCAGACATCATAGTCTGAAACAAAAAAACCTTGGGATACTGATTTGGGAAATCTTTACAACAATCAACTGATTGATGTACACTAACTTGATATTACAAGTTGGGATGAAGGAAACTCCCAAAACTTTCTGGCGTGGCCATCCCAGAATGTTGTCCTCCGGGTGGCCACATACACCTTCCTTTCAGCAAACTGCTCTTTACACTAAATGAGGGCATCAAAATACTCAGGCGTGGCCTGGGAGGCTGAGATGGCGGACACGAGCTAGAAGAGCTCCACAATGCCTTTCCTATTATCCTGCTCCATCTGTGTCACTGGGTGGCTACCTGGCTCCTGATAGCCCCAACATGTGCTGGAACCCCATTGATGTGCGATGGGGCCGCGAGGAGAAGATTTTCCTAGGTAGTGGCATGGGCGGGCTGCACTGTCGCATTTGTGAGGAGGCTGTGGGGGAGCCGACTTAGGTCTGTGGCTGCTAGCCTGCACTGGCCTTGGCATGGATCATTCGAACCAACCATCAAGCAGTGAATTACAGCATACCGCTAGCCTCACATTACTACTGATTGGGATCCTATAAGTGGCCTCTCTTCCGCGAGCCTGGGATATCCTCTACATGCTGGTGTACCACCGGCCATGTCACTAGAGGCCTAATTGCTGAGCCCTTGTGGGCCAAGGAAGGCCCCCTGCGTGGGGTGCAGCTGGCAGTTAACAGTGGGACACTGTTTGACTGCCCTAGACTTCGCGCCACTTTGGAGGAAGGCCTTTTTCAGATGCCTGCCTCCCCCTGCTTCATTCACCTAATGACCTGCACCCCTAGGCCTGCACAAAAATATTTAGTTACCAATAGCTCATTTATGTGCCTTCCATGCCTACTGTTGAACCTACATCCAACATTCGCCGCTTTCTAGTGCCCACTGTTTTCAGAGGATAGAGGACTACCTGAAGCTCTTGAGGGCAAATCCAACACCTTGACCACTTGTGGCTGCCAATGATTGGATGATGTAAGCACCGCAGAAAGGCCATGCCATACACTTGCTGAGGCCTCTTCTCCTCCCTCACTACAAGGCCAATGGTGCAACTTTGCGGGGGCAATGAACAGGTGCAGGGAAGACTACTTTGCCTGCCTGCTCTTGAAACTCTTGGTTCTTGACTACACATCTGTGCCAGAGGAGGGGTCCCTCTTGTGGTGCTGCGACAGTCCTTGCCAACACCCTTTTTGGCTGCCTGTTTACACTACCTTTCCTGCACCTAACACCAGCTACCACATCCATGAGTGACAACCTACTATGGCTTCCATAGGATCATATGTGTCCTACACTGTGGATTAACTGTGTAGCACCAACGCTGCTTCCCCTAGTGTCTCTACTTCTCAATGTTAACTGTGATCTGTCACTGTGTTCCACTTGCACGTGTCACACCTACTGTAGGACACATCCTCGCTAATACAGATTTGTCACCATCTAGGCACATATTTCTCCACTCACGTCTGTATTGCAACTAGATCTATCTGTTCGACTGAGAGTACTGATACTTGCTGTGAGAGTTGGTACTTGCACTGATGATCACAAGCGGGTCCACACTTACCACTACCCTACACAACTGTTGTAATCCACTGAAGAGCTCAACACAATGGTACGCCCCAGGACTGGTGCAGGGGCTACACATTCCCATTCTGCTACAAGCCTTATGATGTCCTCACTCACCTCTGGCACCACTGGTCAACAGATGGACGCGAAATCTTTCGCTGGTAAATTAGACATTGTCCTAGTGGTCATAGAATGAATATGCACCTCCATGGAATCAAAAATTAGCACAGTGGCCACAGACCTCACACTACTTCGGGACGATCACTGGAAGTTGTCCAATAAGGTACACCTGACAGAGAAAACAGCTGCTACTCTTCAACCACAGACTTCCGACTTGCAGAAGCAACTCACAGCGGTGCAACATAGGGTCCAAATCCTAGAGAAACGAGCACAGAGGGTGATGCTGTAGAGACATACATAAAAACCTGGATCCACAATTTTGTCTCTGCCGACATATTGTCTCCAATCTTCTCTGTGGAATGGACCCATAGTGTCCCTACATTGAAACCCCAATGGGGAGCCCCGGCTCGACCATTGGTCACACGTCTCTTGACCTATAGAGACAGAGACATTAAACTGAAAGAAGCAGGGAGGAACAACAATTTAAAGATTGACAGTGCCAAGATTCAGGTGTTTCCAGATTACACCTTGGCTGTCCAGCATCAGCTGCACATGTTTCTGAAACTGAAACGCAAGCTACGGGAACACCATATACAAAATGCGCTCCTTTTCCTGGCCCGATTTTGAGTCCTATATAAGGACAAGTCCTCCTTCTTTACTGACCCAGCAGACGCTTGGACTTGAATGGAACACAACGGACTGGCAGCTGCTGGCCCATCCTCAAACACTCACGGTGAGCCTCTGCCACAGAGAATACTTTGCAGGAAACTCCCCCGGCATGCACAACAGAAAACTTGGCAAATGTTTGAAACTCCCAATCTAGAAAAACTGATCCAAGACACTGGAGGACTTTGCAGCTGGCTGCAGAATTCAGAGACCCAACATTGCAGTACAGTGCAGATGAAAATGGTTCCAGCTCCTTGGGAAAAAGTGACTCTGCCACTTCGGATGATATCACTCCAACTGCGGAAGGATTGCCGGTGATAACGCCTCAATCTTCCCACAATCGTATTTGAAATGTTGCATGGCTATATTAGGAGGCTTTTATATTTGCATGTTATACCACTCTCAATGGTATGTATAGTTAAACAGGTTGTTGTGTCACTATCCCCCTTTCCTAAACCACACATTCGCTCATTCCACACCCAATAATGATACCACATGGTCCTATGTCCTGGGAGCCCAGGTGCTTCTCATGTTCATGCTCTTTTCTATGGCCTCTACTAACATTGTCACTTGGAACATGAAGGGAATACACCCCCTCCCGTCACTATGCAATATGTTCTTACCTCCCCCATAGACATACACACATACTGTTCATTCAAGAGTCCCATTTTACCAGCCAGGAAGCTCCCAGACTCCAGATTAGATGGAAGGGACAGGTATTTTGCACCAAATACTCCTCATATGCCCATGGGGTGCTGATCTGGGTTAGGACAGGAGTTCCCTTTACTGCCAATCATACAACCATTGACCTCTAGGAGAGGTATGTATTTGTGGAAGGCTGCATGGAGGGCCATCCAATACTTCTTGGAGCAATATACGCACCAAATGTAGACAAAGCCCCCTTTTTACATGCTCCAACTGCACACTGCTGGAGTGGCATTCCTTGGATCCTAGGAGGAGACTTCAATAGTTTTCTAGATTTACACCTTAACGCTCTTTTCTGCCCATACCCTGCACAATAGCCATGACTAATGCACGCACACTTACTCATTGGCTCAACCACTTGACTATCCTAGATGTTGGGCGCCTCCGCAGCCCCTCCACCAAAGTGTATTCTCATTACTCATGTGCCTGCATCAACAGATTTGTTTGTACCCAGAACTTCCTTTCCCTAATTTCAACACAGGTTTTCTTGGCTGCACACATTTATACCATAACCCCCTCCTGTTACAACTACATTGGGAGAAGCCACTACCACCTATACCCACCCGGCGGTTACAGACCTCCGCTTTGGAAGACTCCACATTCTGCCCATCCATAGCTACCAGCATAGAGCATACTTTGATCACAACACAGGTTCTGCCTCTTCACCACTATTCGGGGCAACTGGCTGGGCAACATGCTTAATATTGACCATTTATGCCAGAAGTGCCATTTTATCCATTTCTCCACCTCTCCTCCCCCACCTTCCCAAAACCCCAACCCACTGAGGGCCTCTAAACCCCCCTCCTTTTTTTACGATTGGAAACACTAATGGTACGTTATCCTTCTTCACAAAGGAGTACATGGATTTTACATCCCTTCATTGCATTCCCCATCCCCTGCCCTGTTTCACTCCTATCCCTTTGTTCTCGTTTGTTGTTCCAGGAATGGGTTATATTTCCCTCTATATTAAATTTTCCTAAACACATGTATATTCAAGTTTTGTACTCCTCTATATAACACGTCACTGCCTTTATTATTGATGTTATTATGTCGCTTTCTCTTTTTCTCTTATGGTTACTTGCAAGTACTCAATAGATGGGCACTGTTTGTTCTATTCATGTATGCCCTTATGTTACTCTTATTCACTTTATTTGTTTCCTGTCTGTGAACAGGACACTGAGCAATAATGCTTGTGCATTGATGATTACCCATTTAGAATGCCGGTGATAAGAATGTTAAAAAAGTGAACTCCTTACCGTCCAGGCTTAATTTCCATAGAATAATTCTCAATTTGAAAAGTTTTGATGAATCTGCAAATACATTTTACTTAACCTTGAGCGCGAATCAAACATTATCTCAACATTCATTTTATCTATCTTCACCTTATCTGGTGGATTTGCATGACACATCCCGTCTCCTGGAAGGACGACGTCCTCTTTTACCTCTTTAACATTCTCTTCTATGTTGTCCTGGATCCCACAACTTTCACAAAGTGGCCCATCTTACCCCATTTTTTACATACGGCTTTAAGGTTTAAGGGCAGGGCCTCTTTGCAGTGGGTCATATGTCCAGGTCACCCACATCTGAAACAATTACCGTTTAACTGAGAAAATTGTTTACCCCCATTTTTAATTCAACCACACACACATCCATTTCTGTGCTCACATGGTACCTCAGCTCCTCAATGCAACTCAACGCATGCTTAACTTGTTTGTTAGTGGCTTTAATATTAGTTAAGGGAGGATCATCTTTTAGCCATAGTCCCTCCCTTATCTTATGTGACTTGCAATGGAGAACACTGGTTTGTAATTGGCTTTCCAAATTTGCATGAGACAGACAACTTCCTCAGTGTTGTGATATATTCCTCTCTCTTCTTGCACCCTTCTACCAAAGGGAAACCTTTCAGGAATGGCAATGACCATCGGAAGATAATGTTGATCAGGTATTTGAATTACTATTTCAAGTTAATTCAACATGCTACTCACAAATAAACAGCGGCAGCAGCTGCACATGTCAAGAGGTGGGAGGGGTCGGTGAAGAGGGGGGTTTTGACAACCGGGATGAGGGAAATACCAATGATAAAGAACAAAATGTTATTGTTCCGCTGCCTGCTGCCTCGCTCCTCTGCTCTCCTGGTGTCCCAGCAGACCCTGGGACACCAGCACAGGCTCACAACGTAATTCTGGCGCTGTTCACATGCTATACCTAGCATGAGAGCAGCGTCAGGATTGGTCTGAGCGGCTTGGTCCGTCACTCGGACAGTGCACTGGGCTCTGTGCAGTTGGACAATCCTAAGTGTGCATGTCAGTTTGGCCGGCCTAAAACAGTCGGCCAAACAGACATGTGCACTTAGTGCACACCACTTCTCCTCCCTTCTCCCCCGTCCACCGTCCCATGGCCCTGGACCGCCCCTCCTTGGACATGCTGGCTGAGCCAGCACTTGAAAAATAAAACAATAATGAATTATTGTTTTATTTTTCAGCTGCTGTCTCTTAGCCAGTGAGGTGACGCTCTTCCACCATTGCGGAGGAGCCGCCCCTGCAGATAAAACAATTCTCAGAATCCCAACATATATACTTCCTGCCTGTACATATGACTATGTAAGCAAGCTTGCGGTGGTGAATAGCCTGCATTTTACACTAGAAAATGCATTAGTAGCTAACAAAACTTCCCAGAACGGTATCTATTGAAATTCCATGCGAAAATTATATAAATGAAAATACTCTTTCTAACAATAAAGAGCAGGGCAAGGTTAAAAAAACACAGAGTAGACTCCAGTGGAAGATGGGGATGTATTTATTAATGCCAAACACAGCACTCACTGCTACCTTCAGTACTAGTGTCAAATCCAGATGCACAGTACGTTCACTGAATGGGATCCAACTTTCACTTTCCCTTCATGCTTGATCATTTTATGTGCCTCAGGATGTGTTCTTTTGTTCATCACCTAAGTCAGCCAGTGCATCTGTGGAACACAAGCAGTGTGGCCACAAACGCAGTAATACCTGGGTGATGGGTGAGAATTTTTGCTCCACCGGCAGAAATGATGGAATTTTGGCCACTCCGTGCTATGCTTTAACTTGGAGTTCTGTCTAAATTCTTCCAACTGCTGTGGAGTTTCTTCTCATGCGGTGCTCGCCAATGATAAGTTAGCAAACACGAGTGAGATTTGGCGTCCCTTGGCACTATTTTTTGGTCACTAGAAAGGCACCCAGTGAGACTTCTGCAATGCAGGCGGTTGCGACCATTCGCAGTCAGAAAGAAAATCTACTCGAGCTACAGCAAAATCAGTTTGAGAAGCAGCACCCTCTGGTGCTGATTTTTCAGAGCAGAACAAGCTCCCAGCACTAAAAATCGGTATGACCAGCTCAACGTGCTGATTTCCGCCCATTTGTGGAATCTCGCAGAGGTTTAATGGAAGTCTGTGGAATTCCGTGGAGTGAAACTCTGCGAGTTCCACCCCACAGCATAGTAAGTTCGAAACAGTCAAAAGAATACCACCCTCATCTAAGCAGCATTCCCTACGATGTGCATTGCAGACCACTCCTCTGTGCACAGGTCATTTGCATGATGGCATAGGAGTCATACTGCGTTGGGACACGTAGCTCTGCCTAGAACACACTGATCATGTGTTTCAATGAAGACAGGCCTCCTACTACTAATTAAATTTCCTTGCAAGTCTTTGCAGTGCATACACAGTGAAAGAAGAAAGATGGCACATTTGGGGGCAGAATTACTAAGATTTTATAGAGCGCAGCAAGCAAAGATGCTGTTCTGCGTTGTGTGAAATGGAGAGAGAAGAAATACGCCATATCTGCTAGGATATGGCACAGCTCTGCTTCATCCTTGCGCTAGCGCACTTGAGACTGCTTAGCACTAACTCAGACACCGTGCACCTTACTGCACGGGTACCTGTGTTATGAGTAGGATTGATTTTGTGCATCAGCGGGTACCTTCTTGCACAAAAACCATCCTTAAAGCCATTTTTTTCTTTGTGTAATGTGACATGAATCACACAGAGAAAAAGAAAACAATTAGGAAAATTAAAGACAATTCTTATCATTACACGTGGGTGTGGGAGCCGCACTATTGAGCTGCACCATTTTGTCACAATTCCACATTTACTCACCTTAGTAAAAAGTGATTGCGTCAAAAACATGGGTTGATTAATAGGCATGCCCATGGACCACTCATGGAACACCTCCGTGATACAAAGTAATACACAGCAGCACTGTGCTGCATTGTGTTACTTTGTGCTTATTAAACCACACAAAGTGGTTTTGCTTGGCTAAGTAAGTCCCAGAAAAGGATTTGCATTGCCTGACAACGATATGTGTCACAAAAGGAAAATGGAAGCCCTTAGTAAATCTTCCGCTCGATTCCTCTTCTCACACTGTGAACACCTCAGTTGATAAATGCACAAATTCAGCTGCCTCACATATCTTCTACAATAACTCTAAATGCAATCTTGTCATGTTGAAGTCTCTGTTTTTTCTTCCATACAGATTGTCGCCAGTGTTACATGGAAGAGTGAGGCCACACACCAGATGTAAGGTAAGAGAGATCTTTATTAGACCTCATCCAGTAAGAGCCAACCTTCTACTGCCACTGAGAGACATTCACACTGCATTTTGATGTCACGGGTTCTAGAACGCATATATATCAGAGGTAAATCAGTCTGATCTAAACATCACAACTTCATCATGATGTAATATAACCTTAGAACCCGCCGTAGCGGCCTCTACCGGCTATTAAAGGCCCGCTCCTGCGTTAAAGGCCCGAGCCGAAGGTGAAGCCCTTTAACAAGGGAGAGGCCCTTTAATAGCCGGTAGAGCCCGCTACGGCGGGTTCTAAGGCTATTAGAACATTCTGCCATTAGAGGGCAGAATGTTCTCCTAAATGAGACAAAGGCTTCACGGAACCAGAGGGGATTAAAATCCCCTCAGGCTCCGTGAGGCTTTGTTCACAGCTGCTGCTGTGAACACAAAAGATTGGAATGTTGGCGCTGCAGGCTTTTACTGGCCAGTAAAAGCCCGGAGCACTCCATTGTTTTCAATGGAGCTGCCAACATTCCTATGTTCTAATATAGCCTTAGAACCTGCCGTAGCGGGCTCTACCGGCTATTAAAGGCCCGCTCCCGCGTTAAAGGCCCGAGCCGAAGGCAAGGGCCTTTAATAGCCGGTAGAGTCCGCTACGGCGGGTTCTAAGGCTATTAGAAAATTCTGCCATTAGAGGGCAGAATGTTCTCCTAAATAAAACAAAGGCTTCACGGAACCAGAGGGAATTAGTTTTATTTGTCCTGTGCAACATGTTTATAATGTCTGTAGCACTGCCTGTTTTTTCATTATCAGGAGTCAATTCCCCCTTACACTGAATGCACATATGTATTTGTTTCTCTTTTTTAGCAAGCATTTTGATCCCAATTCTTTTTGATCCAAAATAAGTTTACTTTAGCGAAAAAGGCACTATTTAACAAATGCAGAATCCGTGTCTAGGATCAGGCAAAGTGACAAGTGCAAGTGTCTAGTTTTTCCCTGTAGAAAACATTCTCCAATGAGTCTAAGCTATGTGGGTAAATACCAGGTGAGTGGAATCAGATCCCCACACATTCCATAGTTTGAAATTAACAATAGGAATTTCCTAATCTTCACCATACTGGTTAAATTTAGTCAATATTAATGTGTTTTAGAGCACTGCCAGGGCTATACCAGTTGTTAAAGGCCCTGACCTCGAGTTATAGGCACTGGCCAGATGCGAGGGCCTATCACAGGTGAGAGAGTCTTTAGCAACCGGTATAGCCAAAGGTAGAAGGGCTAGAAGGCTATTGGAACATTCCAGTCACTTTCAAAATTAAAAATGGAGAACCATAAAGACACACATTGGAATGTTGGAGAAAAAGACTTATACCAGCCAGTATAATCCCAGAGATTCTCCATTGTCTTTAATGGAGCTCTCAACATTCCAGTGTTCTAATAATCCACTGTGACTCCTAGAGGGTGACAGTGCCTTTGCTTTGCATCCTGTAAAGCACTCTGCCGCCTTTCTGCCAGGCTTGCATTATATAAAATATTCCCACATACATGTAATGCAAGCGTTAAAGGCAGATTAGGCTACTAACTCCACCTGGTCACACTTTCAGCCAATCACTTTCCGCAAAGGCATTTACAATTATTTCCAGGTAGTTAGAAGAATTCAGCCACATCCCATTATCTGACACTATTGAGTCACTGCCATTGTCTCAGCGTGGCCCCATTCTGCTCACGTTCAGCTTTCTTTTCGAAAGACTTCTGAAGCACAGGTGGCTTAGTTCAGCCCTCGGTAGAAATCTTGATATTCTGGAGACTGGGCCCCGAACTCCCGAGGATATACCTTTGTATGTCTGTTACCAGAGTGCAGAGAATTATGACTTGCTAACAAAAAGGTTTCTGGCTTGCACGAGGCAGCAGTTTGCCCATCTTCCAATACTTTCGCTATAGGACGCCATGGGTCTAGTGCACAGAATTAGATATTTCCGCTGCTGTTCTTCATTTCACATGATCCTATGATCTGGTTCTGTACTATCTGCAACTTGTCAGTGAGTTTGTTTTTTTGAGAGTCCAGTTTTCATTACATTGCCAATAATTAGGGGAGGATCCCCAGTGCTCTCCTCGGCTCTATCCAATTGTCAGTTAGGAGAGGGACGATTTTTTGCAGCATTTACATGTACAAGTGTAAATGAGATTGCAGCTGTCTGGGGGAAAATGTGAGGTTTGAGGCAAATATACTCATGTTTTATCCTTTCCTTTTCAGATGAGGAGGGCGGCGCCTGTTGAAGGGAACAAGAAGATTGGAGCTCATCTGGCAAGGATTCTCCCTCAACCCCTGCACTAAAATGTCTCCATCTCTTTAAATACAGGAGGTCCACTGGCAACAATTAGTAAACATCATCAAGGTGCTTGATGTTGATCAAGTATTTGATGTTGTGATGTTGGTTTGGCTCTCCTAGCCGTCCTCTAAATAAATGTATTAGCAGCGTGGCCGCATTGGTAGGGTGACAAGACGTCCCGGATTTCCCCGGACAGTCCCGGTTTTTAGAGGACTGTCCTGGTGTCCCGACGCTTCTCTTAATTTTAAACAAATGTCCCGGGTTTTTGAGACAAAGGTCAAATTATTACATAAATGTCCCGGTTTTTGGGACAAAGGTCAGATTATCTAGGGAAGAATACGTTCAAGGTATGCTCTCCTTTAACAGACGTCTTCAGAGTATGCAATAATTAAAGTATTTTATCTGTTACTATGAGGCAACACAGTCCCCTGTCTGCTCCCAGCAGAGAGACGAGTGGGGGGCAGAGAGGTGGGTGGGGGCGGGTTGGGGATGCAGGGTGGGAGGTCAAGCCATAGCTAATTTTTTATGTATAGTCTTGTAAATATGTTTGTGTGTGTGTGTATATATAAATATATATATATATATATATATATATATATATATATATATATATATATATATATATATATATACACACATGTATAGGCACACATTCACAAAGCTACCAAAAAAAGGGACATGCCAGATATAAAAGTATAAAAGTGAGTGTAAAGTCGTTAGTCCTTCTTTTATGTCTGACCTGTCCCGGTTTTTGCTCCTCAAAATCTGGTCACCCTAGCATTGGTCATTTATTACATTGGGCTTTTCCCTGGGCGGATGAAGCTAATGTGGGCCAGTTTTGAAGGTCGGCGGCCGATGCTTCTGTCTCAATCCGCCGGGGCTTATGCAGCAAGAACAGCTGTGGCAAAAGGAGAGAGCACGAGAGAGGAAGAAATAGCGAGAGAGGGAAAGAGAGAATGAAAGATTGGGCCGGTTTGAACATTTTTGCCAGGGCTGCGTTTCGTTGCCAGCTCAGCAATGACTAAGAGTGATAACAGTGAAATTATTTATTAAACGTTTACACTCCCATACTGCACCCAAAATGTACTCGTGTTAAAAAGAGGCAACAGGGTAAATCCACAATACAAACACTTATTACATACCTTTAAAAAACAGGGTATCAATTAAATATGTATATTTCGTAATTAAATTTAAATTTCCACATCCTGGAATAAAATAAAAAAAATGTCCTAATGCGCCAGTACAATGTGCACATGTGTGCATCCCGCCTAGTGCACTCACACTCTTCGGCTCTGCCCAGCAGGATCCAGTCGCAGGATGTGGTCTGAAGCCATGTCCTGCACCCACTTCTCTTTCTGCAGAGCTCAGCACCTTGTGGTCTCAGAGGCTGCTGAGCATTTCTTCCGGGCACGTGCAGCCTTCCCCTCAGGGCGCTTGTGTTCCATACTGACAACTATGGTAGCAGGAGATGGGTGTCCCAGCTGGTCTGAAGTGTAAGCACAGGAATGTGCCTAATAGGTATTGTGCTTTCCCCCAACCCTTCGCCTAAAGAGTTTCGAATCCCCTTCTGAAATGTACACCCAGTCCTTATAACTCAAATCCTTACTGTACCAAACACAGCAGCCTCTTGTCGCAGCGCTCAAGAGGCTCCGGTCGCAGAGCTCACTACCCTTAATCTTCACGTGTGGCTAATGGCATTTGGCACCAGGCTTAGCCATTGACCACAAACTATGACTGTCTTTGTACCGCCTGTCTTGACCTATACACCTGAGTTTACTACACATCACCTGAGCCTGTGCTTAGCAGGCTCTCATCAAAGGGCATGGAGGTGTGGCCCCTCCTCTTGGCTACAGAGCCCAGAAGACTAGATTTCAAAAACTTTGCAGCGCATGATGTTTGTTTATGCGCAGGGCCAATCTATTTTGCCAAGTGTCAAGTTCGTGAATTAGCTGTCAGAATTCAAACTTGCTGGCTTCAGCTAAGAGGATTCTCATTTCAGCCACTGCTGACACCGCTCCCATCCGACTAGGCTTGTCAGCAGTGTGGTATCGCAACTTCTGAATCTCTTTTGGTTTTTTCATTTTCTCATTGTTAACTAAGTTCAATGTTTTTATTATTAATAAACAATAAATGTTATTTTAGTGCATTTCTTGGTCTTTAGGTCAGCTCTAACACAAATACCAGTTGTGCACCACCTTATGCAGGGGTGCTAGAACAGTTTTGACATTTGGGGTGCCTGTACAATGATATCAGCACTCTAGAATCGTAGGAGTTTTGAAATTTGGGATTATTATTGAATGATTCACCAAGCAACAATGTATGTACAGAAGAGTTTGCTTGATGTGTATGAGGAGGGAATGACATGGTTCTCCAAAAAGATTTTTGCAAAAATGGGATTCAGTGATGTATCAAAATGTGCATATTCCTAAATACATAGATATATTTCACAAAGCTGAGAATTACTGAATGACCACTGACAGTGAGCACTTTCTCCGTCAAAAGAATGTCCTGATGCTGTTTTTTTAAAACACATTTTTATTAGTTTCAGTCATGCGCACATAGAAACAGCAGAAAACAATACAGCTGGTATAGCCAAAGATATGATAGAGCATAGAGAGTTACGGTGATACAACAGGTATTGTTCTCTGTTCTCAGTCCGTGTTCAGCCAAGAGCAGTGGTCAGTGCTTATGTCTGAGTAATGCACGGTGATGCTGATAATAATCAACCCGAATAATGAATTTGCCTTCAGCAACACCATATCTGTTAGACTCTATCTAGCTACAGATTCCATCCCTTAGAATAATCCCCAGGCTGGATCCAGAAACCATTGGTGAGCAGTACTGCTGCACACCCATAGGTGGCAGCATTTTGCTCTGCAGAGCATCGGCGGTGCTGTCGGTGCCACAAGTGACATGCGTGGTGCCTAAATAGGAGCCACCAAAGTTTAGGTAAGAAATCTGCAGCTAGAAGTCTCCCTCAGAAACAACTTTTGAACAGTCACCCTACTGAGGCAGTTAGATCATAATGCTTTTTGCAGCTTATGATCTGAACAAGGACAATTTGATCGGGACCTCGGGGATTCATCTAAAGCTCACAATTTTTAGCATTTCCCCAAATAGGATATTCTTTACTTATCCAAAAACCTTTTATTGTCCCATAAGAAACACTCTGTGCCTCTTGGGAACCCCGAATATACTACAGGAGCTCTGATCTGCACTAAACCATGACCATGCTTGGCAAATACCAGGCTCACTTTGAGTGCTGTTGTTAAAAATACCTAATCAGAGCTTGTCGCTTATTATTGTAGGGAATTAGTTAAAATGATTCAACAAATAATACCCAGAATCACTACGAACCATGCCTGAGTTGTGGTCAACATCCTGTATGCCCACCATTGGAAAACTGGGGTGCGACAGGGACTGCAGCACTCCCCAAATATCCAGGAAAACATTATGCAAGACAATGGCAAGAATGAGGCCTCATGAGATGTGCTATCCTGTTTGTAGTGTGCTCAATGATTTATTTGGGTCAGTAGAAAAACTGATTCCTACAAACAATTGCTTTTTATTTATCAAGCAGTCCTAAGTTTCTAATTTTCTGAAAATCAGAGGGCCTTTTCTAACTTACTTGGTCCATGAGCTGGTAAAAAAACTGATAGCCGACAGTTGCTTTCATAAGTATACAGGCATGTCAAAATATATGTATAGCTTTTTAAGAGCTTGGTAGACCAGGCTTCCCCTTACAAAGTCAACCTTGGCACATTCCCTACCACTCCACCGGATAGGGAGTCCAAAAGGCTGGATATCCTGGGAAATAGGATGTTCTCTTCTGCCAGCCTTGCACTGTGTGTGGTGAAGGTTTCTGGGGCCCATGGCCTCCTACACCCTGCTTGTAACACATGCTCATTGGCATATGAGGGCACTACACTGGGACCTGAAGTCCCAGTGGATGCATCATCAGGGGAATCTCTCTGACATAGTCCACATCTCAGAGGGAACTACAAAAGACCTGCAGTGGTGGCTGACAAATCACAATTGGGTTAGCAGTATACCCCTCTTCCTTTCCCAACCAGAGCTGACTGTAGTGATAGATGTGTCACTTCTGGCCAGGGGCGACCATGTGGGAGAAGTGGAGATCACAGGACTGTGGTCTCTGGCAGAATCCACGCTCCACATCAATCTGTTGGAGCTTCGGGAGATCCAGTTGGCATTGAAAGCCTTTCTTCCTTCAATCAGGGGAAGGCTATACAGGTGTTCATGGACAACACCACCACCATGTGGTATTACAACAAACAGGGTGGGTGGGATTGTGGACCCCCTGGTAAGAGGCTTTGTACCTATGGACATTGCTGGAACACAAAGGCATATCCCTAGAGGCTTAGCACCTGGCGGGCTCTCTCAACACTGGAGTAGACAAACTCAGCCGTTGATGCCTAGAGGATTATAAATGGCATCTCTATTTTGAGGTGGCACAAGGTCTCTTCCAAGAGTGGGGAGATCCTTGGTTAGATCTGTCCACCTCCATCAAGAACGTGCAATGACACTGGAGTTTCCAAGGCAGCTCTAGCTCACAGACACTTCATCTTGAGCGGAGTTCTGACTTTCTGTGTGCCTTTCCACTAATGCCACTCCTGCCCAGAGTTCTCCGAAAGATGAGGAACAACCAGGCCTAAGTAATTCTTGTGGCTCTAAATTGGGTACTGAGAGTCTGGTACCCTGAGATATTGAGCACGAGCACTGGTTCTCCTATCAGGCTGCCTCTTCAGGAGGATTTTCTGCACCTGAACCTCAAAACACTTTGCCTTCATGCATGAAGATTGAGCAGTGACATTTGACAGCTTTCGACCTCCCGCCTGAAGTCTGCAATGTTATCTTAGCAGGTAGGGGTCCCTCCACCAAGACGGTATGCACCTGCCGTTGGAGCAAGTTCATGACAGTGTGTGCCAATAAACAGGTTGATCCTCTAGCTGCACCCCTTTCCAAGATTCTTTTTTTACTCTTACCTTAGCCAAGAAGGGCTGTGCTTTGGTAACATTGAAAGATTATCTTTCTGCCATTTCAGCAGTTCTGTGGTTGCCAGATTAGCCATCTCTTTTCAAATCCCCTATTGTACATAGGTTCCCAAAATATCTACAGCATATGTTCCCACCAGTTCCTTTTATTATGCCCCAGTGGGATCTCAACCTTGTTCTCACTTTTCTGATGTGTGTTCCCTTTGAGAGATCCACAGCTATCCACTAAGGCTTCTCACTATCATAACAGCCTTCCTGGTGGCTATAACATCTGCCTGGAGGGTCAGTGAGTTACATGCACTATCTGCAAAATCTGCACATCTTGCCTTCTACCCAGGCAAACTGGTCTCTCGTACTAGAGCATCCTTCTTACTGATTGTAGTAACTCCTTTCCATGTAGGCCACTTGACTTACCTTTCATGCCCTACCTAAATCCTCTAAAGAAGAGGAGAGATTCCACTGACTGGACCTAAAAAGAGCGTTTTTGTTCTACTTTGATCATGCTTGTGACTTCTAGCTGAACAATCAACTCTTCGTGGGGAATGGTAGGGCCTGGAAAGGAAGGGCAGTGCAGAAGTGGGTCATCTCACAATGGATAATGCACTGTATCAAAATCTGTTATGAAGTAGCCAAAAAGCAATCACCTGAGGTTATGTGCGCTCACTTTATGCGAAGAAAGGCTGGGACCACTGCGTTAACCTGTGGAGTTCCTGTCATCTGTCATATGCAAAAAAAATACGGTGATGGATCTGTCATATGCAAAAACAAATACGGTGATGGATGGAACACTTGAATTAATCCCAGCCGCTGTTTTAGGCCCACAAGTGAGTCTACTGTCAGCATAGTCAGACCTAATGTGGTATCGCCCTACAAAGTCAAGTAATTGCTTTCTTCAAATGGTTTTCCCTTTAGCATTTCCAATGTTGAAAATCCACATTTTCAGTGTATATCATGTTTTGCTATGTTTTATTGTTCTGTACTATAATATTCAGTCCTATATTACTGCAGCAGACTTACATATGTGGCAAGTTTGTTTCCTCTGTTAGGGGCATGCAGAACCTGTGCAGGAGGCCCATGAGCACCAATATGTGTTGCTTCCAAACAGTTGGCTCTGGCTCGTGCCATTCTAATTAGTTGACTAGCAATGTAGGTATTCCCATATCTCTCTGGTACAGACAATTCCAGTTGTCTACTATTTCTCTACTACTCATAGAACATCTGAAGGAAATTTTGAGATGCTTAAATCAAAAGAATTGCATAACTATTCTGGAGGATGCCTACATTCTGAAAGATCATCCTCGTTTTCTTGCCTTTAATGTTAGAGGCCAGCACTTTCATATTTCAATCCCTTCCTCTGCCTGAAGTCAGCTTCAAGAATATTTAGAAAGGTCTTGACTTTCTTCCTCATAGCCATTCATGGACAAAGGACTGCTTTCTCTTTCTACCTAGATAGGTGAATGATTAATTTCCAAGCCCTGATTTATGTCATTGCCCACACTTGGATAGTGTGCAATCTTATCGTGATTCCAAGGTTAATGATGCCAAGACCCCCTGAAGTTATCCTTGAACATAGGAACTGTTTCCCTCCCAGCAGTGAGACATTAGCAAAAATGTTAGACTTCAGGAAAGAGTGTTCCCTTTCCTTGAAGTTCAGTGGTTATCTTTCATGTTTTTCTTCAGGTGGCTTCAAACTTTGTGGGATCATGGGCCAGGCTGCATCTTGATCCCTTGGGGAGGCAAGCCTTACAGTTGGGATGTTTGCATCAGTTTAAAGTGTTCATCCCAGAGTTGGAGCAGACTCATGGCAGACATGAATTTTGGCCGGTTCCAGAAAGCCTGATTTGGAGGTGGGACATACTTTTTGCTGTGGTGGTCATTCTAACAACAGATGTGTCACACTATGGATTGGCAATGGGCTGGGGCTTAAGTCATTGACATCCGTAAAAGCAGGCATGCTCCCTGAACTGGATGGTATTAACCAGAGGAGGTCTCTGGTAGATCAAACCAGCAATATGGTCACTAAGGCCTGTGTAAACAGAAAGGGGACCATGCTTCTGATGCATGGCCAGAAATGTAATCCAGCTATACTTTTGGGCAGAAATGAATGCTTACCCCCAAAACAGCCTACATCAAAGAGCTGGTCAATGTTGCAAAAAACAGGCTGAACCAAGTGTTTCTATAAACTCAAGTGTGACTAGGACGACCGTTGTTTCAATTCAATCAGAGTTCCTGGACTTCCATATTAGATGTATCAGTGTACAGCTTGAATAAGTTATTTGTGATTTTTTTGTGCTAGGCTTTGAAAAGCGGGGGCATTGGACCAGAGAGCTCTGCTGTCGCCCTGCGTAGATGCCTTATTTGATTCTTTCCCTCGATCTCCTGATCCCTAGCTTATTATCAAGAATGTCTGAAGAAGGGTAGTTGGTGATCCTGTTTTCCCTTTTAGAGGCATTTGTCTTGATTTCTGTGTGGAAAACAGTGGTTATGGGTGAGTGAGATCTTCAGTTAATGCTTTATTGCCTCAGGGTTCTATTGCTGTCACCGCTAGCTTCCAGCAGATCTCATCTCTCATATGGAAGGTGAAAAGCCTGTGTTACTTAAAAGAGACATGTCCAGGATTTTAGCTGTGGCAATTTCATTATCCTGTAGGTTCCCTACACATAAAGCTTAAGCTCATCTCTTTTTCTAGGCTTGGTACTCGACTAAGAGCCTCGGTGCAGCTGACTGTGAGGCAGACCTAATGTTAAGGTTCCTCCAGGAGTGCCTTCAATTGGTCATGGTGGTGCCTACCTAGTGAGTGCAAAAGGAGGTCACAAGAGTGTTCATGGAATAATATGGGGTTGTCTGGAGTCGGTGGAGGTGTATGCCATCTGGCAGCTATAGGCTATGAAATGGCCCATCTCATGTTTAAAGGTTCTTTTTCTCCCTGCATGTTGCCCTTGGTCCTAGCTGTCCTTCAATTGTGCTGAGCTTGCTTTAATGCACATGCCCCCATAGCCTTCTGTCTGGTGGCTGTCACAATGGCTAGAGGGCTGCAGGAGCCAAGACTTTACTCGTTAGCGAGCTTTTCTTTTCTGCACTTCCTGACTAGTGATATCATGGACCCCCTTCCAGCCCCACACCCATCTAGAGAGCCAATGTACCCAACGGGCTGCCAAGCTTGAGCCTGAAAAATTGTATTAGTTCTTTATGGGCCTCTTCTGTCTACATACCCAGCCATAAACTTAAAAATAACAATTTACGGGGATACTATGGCCGAAATAACATAAGGGGACCAAGAGCTGCAAAGTGAGCCTAGAACAGTAAAGGAAACAGAGATAGAGAAATCAGGAAAGTACGGGGAAAGAGAGTAAAAGAGAGAGACTAATGGGAAGCAGGTGCAACAAAAGCAAGAAAGGAAAGAGGAAAGTGAAGAACCTAAGTCGGGGGAATAGAGGGAAGAAAACAGAATAGGAAGAAATATTGTAGGAAGGAAGAGTGAAATGAAAGAAGGAAAGAAACGTGGAAGGAAAATGGAAGAAAGAAAACAAAGGAAGAAAGAGTGAAATGACAGAAGGTAAATGGCAGAGTGGGCGGAAAGAACACGAAAAGGAAGGAAGAGTGAAAAGAAAAAAAGGTGGGAGATTTGAGATTTTTTGCTGTTCACAGAACTCATTCTTTCACTTTTTCCCCATATCCAGTATTGGCAGAAGATGCCCTTTTTCATACAGTGGCGGCCACCTTTTCTGCAGAGTTTCGCAGGTGCAGGAGTGAACTGAGGCTCCACCAGATGCGGCTTCATACTTTCTGTGGCCGCCCCTGGCAGGCGGATTCAGTCTAACAGTTCAGTGAGCTACAGCTAGGCTTAGATGAACTGTTCGGGCCAATCAGGCAACCTCACTGTAGAAGATTTTCGGCTGATCACTTAAGGACCTCATTTGATCTTTGCCTCCCACTATTGACTGGAAATGGGGGATATTTTGGGTTTAGTATTCATATGCCATGTATGGTGCACTGTGTTGTGACTGTTGGTTGGGCAATAAATCCACTCTTCTAGCATTCGCTTTTGGGGTGTCTGCTTTGTTTCATTTCAGTACATAAACACAGCTTTGCAAAGTCCTCGGAGTGTAATGAAATACTTGAACAAGAAAGAGGTCTAAGTAGATACAATGTTAATTAATTAACAGCAATCTCATCACCTGATGCCCATATCCTTGTTAAGCCCTTTAGAGGTGCCACAGTCCCCTTGCTAGAGTATGGCTTCATGATGAAGACAGAATAGCTGTAAAGGAGAATGAGCGATTTGAATACAGGACATGAGTTTTGGTTTCTGAGTGTTCTATTCGGGAAGTAGGGTCACCTCAGAAATTAATAAAGGGATGGAGCAAATAAGAGAGGCTGTCAATGAAGAGCTGGCCAATGAGTAATCGAGGCAATCCTGTTTCCTTGTCTAGAGGCTATTTTTCTCCTTTGAAGCAGAAGCTCTCATTAACTTTGCAAAAAGAGAAGTGAAATTATGTTACACAACTACAAGTCCCGTTGCAGCACTCACAGCTAAAGCTCCCAGAACAGTTTGTACACAGAAGCTTAACACAGATGCAGTGGCTTCGTGGTTCCCTGAGTCCTATCTCTAAGAAAGGGTTCTGAAAAATATCACATTGATGAGCAGATCTTTCCTGGATTCAAAGAGTGGAACTTGCAACAGGACCGCACATCTGTTAGGAAGTTAAGGACATGGCTGAGAGGCCATTTCTATGCAGATTCATGGTGCCTCAAGGCAGCAGCAAACTCTAGCGTAAGGCCTCGTGCTGACAAGTCTGAAAGTGCCTGCTCTGCCTTGGAACAACTTAGGTCCTGATTTAGAGTTTGTCCGGCGGGTCATGACAGATATCCTGTTGCCTTGTTACAAGTGGCCCAGGATACAATGAATTGCCATTATGTTTCTAACATCTGACACAACTCTAAATCAGATCCTTAGTTTTAGGTCAGATCTAACTTTCGACAAATGAATGGTCAAACTCTTAGAACCCACCAATCTAACACATTTTATGGTGCGCATTAGTTGCGGACATTACTCTTTAGTTGCAAAATCGGCTTCCCTCATGCGTTCTACACACCTATTTTTATTAACTATGTATTACCCAGGCTGGCAACAGACAGCTTTGGAACAAATTGTTTACATGTGTTTTGACAAATACGTTTAGCTTTGTCCAGCCTAAACAATGCTGACACCTAAGACTGAATGAGGCTTACAAAATCGGAACTGCCACCAGTGGTGGCTGGTGACTGAAAGCAGTGGCGGGGCACAAATACAAGACGGAATTTCACTTTGTGAGTGAGCCTCACGACCCACTTATTTCCATTCACCTACTCACCCACTGCCTTTGGTCACCTACAAATTTACTCATCCACATTGTCATCCACTGCCATTCACACAACTCTTATACACAGGCACCCATATTTTCTCAGCCACTCAGTCAAGCCCTGCAAACACTTATTCAAACAAACACACATTGCCTCACCCATCCATTATCCAGCAGTTTCAGTAATAAAGGGTACACGTTTATTTGAGCTGCAGATTACATGTTTAATATGACATATCACGTCATTAGTCTGCAGAAGAAATAAAACAAGCATAACTAGCCATGATAAATTAATGGAACCATTACTGCCTTTGAGAGACGAAATCACCTACAGAGGCAGTGAAGGGAGAGGAGAGCTGAGAGAACAGATTTTTATGTTATTGTCTGTAAAAAAAGATAGAGCTCCAACTTACTTGTGTGCAGGGTTGTCTTTGGCATATTTATGACTTGAGGTCTTCAGGTCACGCTCCTGTCTCCCAGAGAGCCCTAGATGGAGTTATTTATTGTATTTATTCCATTTCTCTGCCACAGACTGCTTGTAATGCAGGAAAAGGGGATTTTCTTTGCGCAATGCCACATTCTTTTAATAAAATGTGACCTCTGGTACGTAGACCCTTCTGATCACACCCCACCATTTGAGTAAATAGGAAAGGGTGGATAATAATATCGGAGTGACATGAAGTTGTCAGAAATCCGGGCAGAACAAAAAACGCTGCAGGCTGTTTACTATCAGGGCCTCTGGTGGAGGAGGAGATAAGCCAGGGACGTCACTGCGTTCTGAGAAAATGTAAGGGCTTTGAGTGGACAAGCCCTGTCAGCCCTACTGTGCAGCTTTCAGCCACATACTGACGCAGGCGCAATGGGGCTTTTCAAAGTGCACAACTTTCACTCGGAAAATGTTGTGCAGAAAATGTTTTACTTTCATCATGTAATTAAATATATGCTTCACTAGAGAGGCCAGAAAAGGCTAGGGGTGCAGCCCCTTAGCCCTTGAACACCAGCCGCCCCTGACTGTCACATATTTCATCATCTGCTGCATAATCTACAGATTTTAATAAAAAAAAAATGTCTCTAGCTCAAACGGTTTAATAGTTAAAGTTGCTTCTTGTTCAAGTTAGGTATTAAACTAGTACTAATGGGGTGCAACCAATGCCCAGACGGTCTTAACAAGTGTAAACATGGCAAAATAATGAGGTAATACTATCTCAAAATGTGCCACATTTTCCGCATAATTTGCCTTTTCCTACCACACTATTTACTCGATGCTGCCATATAAGTTGGCCCTTCTGCCGTGCCTCTTAATTCCAATGGCTCTGACTATGTGTCAGGAATGTATGATGGACCAACAAATGCTGAAACCACACATGCCCGAACAACGTGGTCGGAACAACAACTGCGTTGTTACCACCAATGCCTTTATCACTCATGCCTTTACAACGATTTTTCATTGTAAAAGCAAGCCTAGTAAAGGCATGTGTGGGAACGGCATGCGTGGTTCTAGCATGCGACCCCCCACCTGTCCTAAGGCCCAGAAGTACCCTACCCCTATTACTAAAACTAGCCCGATCCCTGCTCCTAAAAACAAAAGTACCCTAACACCCCCACCCACCCTGAGACCTAAAACCTTTCCCGACCCCTCCACCCGCCCTAAAAACAACTGACCCCCCACCCACCCCTAAAAAGAAAACTACCCCGACCCCCAAAAAACAATCTACCCCGACCCCTCCACCCCATCCCCAAAAACACTAACTACCCAACCCTCCACTACCAAAAATAACACTACCTCGATCTCCCCACCCCCAAAAACCAAATTAACCTCACCCCACCTCAAAAAGCAAACTACCCTGACCCCCACCCCCAAAAACCAAACTAGCCCGACCCCCCCACCTCCAAAAAACAAACTACCTCGATCCTCCCACCCCCAAAAAGCAAACCACCCCGATCCCCCACCCCCAGCTCCAAAAACAAAAGTACCTGACCCCCCAAAACAAAACTACCCTGACCCTAAAAACCAGAACTACCCCGATCTCCCCACCCTGCCCCTAAAAAACAAACTTCCCCGACCTCCCACTACCCTAAACCCTTAATCCACCCCTATAAACTACCATTAACCCTGCCCCATCCCCACTTATCTGACCGCGTCCTCTCCCTATGCACTCTTCCTTTTTCTCTGCCTTAACCGCCCACGTGCGTTGTTCAGCACATGTGTGGTTAAGGCAGAGACAAAGGCAGTTGTTGTTAACGCAAGCGTGGTTCCACTTGCATTAACAACATAGGTTGTTGTTCCGGGTCGTTGTTGCAGATGTTCCCCGTGTGTCAGTATTAGCAGCTAAACGGATCACTTCTCCGTTTATGAAATACAGGCTGTTCTATTTTAGGTCTTACTTCTGACTTGATAAGTTATTTAACATAAAAGGGCAGTTCCACAAAAGTGTTTATGAGTACAGAAAGTATAATTACAGGAGCACTCTTTAAGTCCTCCTACATGCCTTTGTGAATCGTAATGGCGGCCACCACATATCTCAAGACGGGGGTGTGGGGAAGAAGGGGTACAGGGAGGAGGGAGGGGGAAACAATAAAATAAAAAATACATTTAAAAAACGTACTATTCCACTACCGCCCGCCTCACTGCTTTCCTGATGGTGTCAGTATCCTAGCATTCTCTGGGACACCAGTATAGGCTCCCCATGCAATTCTGATGCTGCTCTCATGTTAAACCTAGCATGAGAGCAGCATCAGGATTGATCTGAGGCTTTGGTCTGCCGCTGAGACTGTGCATTGGGGTCTGTGCTGTTTCTCACAACCCGGTTGTGGAACACAGCCTTGTTGGAGAACCCTAAGTGCGCATTTCAGTTTGGCCCGCCTAAGAAAGCCGGTCAAACTGACATGCACATTTAGGTGCACTCACTCCACTCCTCTTTCCCCCTCCCACGGCCCAGCCCCAGCCCTCACTGGACATGCTGGGTCAGAACCAGCGGCTGAAAAATAAAATGATAATCAAATATCGAATTATTTTTCAGCTACTGCCTCTGAGTCGGTGGCGAGGCACTCCTTCACCATTGCATAGGAGGCGCCCCTTGTGAATCGGTCCCAAAACATCCAACGTCTGTTCTGTTTGTGCACAGTCCATTCTGTTTGTACTAGCTTTAAACAACGATCCTCCTTTTATTGTCATTTTAGATGTTTTTGAACCAATCCACAAAGGTGTGTAAGGGTACATTGAACAGTACTGTAGGAGTACTGCTTTACTTATCTCAAAATCCATTTGTGAACAGGCCAGTGGATCGGCTGTCAGACCGGTTTGTGTGTGTGCTGCAGCACTTGCACTCCAGCCAACTTTTAAATGCAAATATCATTTTTCATATTTGGCAAATGATGAAGGATAACTTCAATAGGAAAAGCAAAACATTCTTATTGTGAAGGTGCGTATGTATAAAAAAATAAGGAAAAGTTATTGACAGCTCATTCTTATAAGGTCCCACCCGTGACAGAGCTTTATAACAAGGAAACTGCTTTAGAAAGATAAAAAATCACAACTGCTACATTTAGTTTAATTAACCATATCACAAATTACTTTGCCCACTTTACAGAAATACTTTAGAGAATATTTCGAATACTCCAACTTTTATTTTAAAATATGCAGCAAAATAATGTTTTATTAAAAAAATGCAATTTATACCTAGGAATACTTTTTAATGTTAAAAATAAGATTCCCCTCTTACTGCAGACACCAATACTAGGCAAGCTGTGGTTTTCGCTTACCGTTCTGAAGAACGCTGATGAGTGTTACTATGGCCAGAAGCACGGTACCTTCCAGAAATTCATAGCCCATTTTAGCAGTCGCAGGTTTGCAGCAGTCACAGTGCGTGCGTAGCTGGAGTACCTTCCACAGACCAGGGACACGCAGTTCTGCTTCAGAAGAGGAAGTTCAAAGTCTGTTTTATCTTCCATCAAAACCATTTCCGATGGTCTAAAGGGGAAACACCCAGTGAGATATTGCTAAAGTACATACACACAATTGTTGGAATATCTAATTGCCATAGACCTGCAACAGAAGCCTTTGTTTTACTAGTTCTGCATTTACAAAGAGGTCTTCACGTTCTGGTTAATGCCTAACCTTAATTTAGTGAGGGAATGTGTCCCTGCATTAAGGCACCTTCCCAAACACAAACAACAGCAGAAAAACAGTTCATTAAGTCATGGGGCCCACTAAGTAATGAAGTTAAAGGGTTTTATTACAAAGGTGAAAAATAAGAGGAACACAGTCAAGACCACGGATGCTACCAAGGAAAGTTATAGAGTAAGCAAAAAGGAGAAACTATTCTAAATCCCAAATGAGCAGAAAGAAACCGGGAAGATGTCGAGCAGCATCCCTAGTGGAATTGGAAAATCTTCTGCCTTATCCCCAGAATCAAGTGTTTTAATACACAATTATTGCATAGGAAATCAGGACTTTTGCAAATTCTTTGTGGTGTGAGCAAGTGTATCATTTATTCGGCAAGTTACTACTCAGGAAAAATATACGTCACATGCCTTACCACATAAGCACTAGAACATTTTCTAAAGCACCTATTCAACACCATTTCTGCTTAGGTCATGAGGAGATGTTCGAACAAATTTGGATGATTAACAATAAGATTTGTATTGAATAAATAGACAACGCAGAGACGGAAATAATGTCAACGCGAACCAGGAAAAGCTCACCATCAAATAGAACAATATAAACAGTGGAAATCAACATTAAGCCCTCAAATTGACTGTGTACTGCAGAGCCTATGTGAAGAGGATGTGTGCAACGAGGAGAGGACGGAGTAAGCACAGTGTGAATGACAGAATTGACTTCCATTTTATATTTAACATTCATTGGAAAAACTCACTTGTAAACATTATAGGAAATTTGTTTACAAAATAACTATATGTCACTATATATGTGCAAATTCAAGCATGCATTTTTACTTTGTTCATTGTTAATAATGCACAAAAATATAAACATATAACATTTGACTACATCCTTATAGCATGAAAAATACAAAGACCAGCCAGACCCATGAGAGTTAAAAGCAGCAAGAGCTTAGGATCCATAAGTGAATCTGCATAACATCCATATGTAGATTTGCTCTACAGATACTTTCCAACTGAGAACTAGTATTTGATGCTAGTGACAAACTGCAGTGTCATCATGACCGGCCAACTTGTGGTATCACATCGCACACATATTTTGTGACTGGTAGTGTGTGGCTACAACACATGACCCATCAACAATGCAGCCTATACTACGCTGCATGAGTGAGCGATGATGTGTTGCAACCAAACTCTGACAGTCTCTTTGTGAGCATGGACAGCAGGTGCAGACAGAGCTCATCAGTGATGGAGCCTGCTGCTTTGTGCATATACCTCAAATATACATCTCTAGTGACATAGTTTAACAGTGCGTCACCTTTGCAAGAGTCGATTCCTGGGCCTGGAAATGGGAACGGTTGTCAGTGATTGCAGGAAAAACACTGGACATTCACTTTGCTTCTCTTGGAGATGGTGACTGCCGGCACGAGACAAAGGCACAATTGAGACTACTAGAGGGCAATATCTAAAGAGGCCAATGTTTTATGAAACATTATGTTGTATGTTGTGACATTTCTGCCACGTCATCTCGTCCCTCATTATCGTAAGAACAACATGAAGCATTTTTTCTTCCAACATACCTTTTAGAAGCCCTCTGCTTCTTTTACAGAAGGCTTTCTTTAATTTTTTCTTCCTCATTCCTAGTCCTGAATCTACCCTCTCCCTTATCTTATAAAAGCGGAACGAAATCATGACCATATCCTGTTTTGTTCTGTACGGCAGACTGTTTCCGGAAGTAAAAGACAGGCAGGGCGGACCGGGGTTGGGCACCTGAGAGTCTCACTGCAAGTCTTCTCTGTATTCATAGATGCAGATATTAATGAGTTTCAAAAGCTTGGCCCACTACTAGGACAGATACCTGTTCTGTGTTGGAGGGTGTAGTACAACACGGACAAGGAACGTGGACAGAAGTAGGCAGTGCTGAATGCCTTATGTAGGTGAATACATTTTTTCCTAGCTATCGCGTCAAGAATTTTCAATTCTATTAAGAACACGGAGGACCCATCGAGCGCCGCAAAGAGAGCTTGTCCACTCTCTATTTCCATAGTTCTCCTCGCACATGTGCACATGCCGAAAATACAGATTTTTTAAATCGGATTTCGTTGTGTGCCTCGCTCAGTGAGAAATATTTCATTTTAAGCCCCTGAAACACCCGAGGTGGGTGCAAAAATGGTGAAAGGCTTCCCTTAGGAGGTTATACGGGTGCTCCCTCCACAGATATATTTGGCCTTTTTTGTGCGACAGAGTCTCAAGGCGATTTTGGACAGAAATTCTACCATTTTAACCTCAAGCGTTTTTTTCCTCCCCCCCTTCAACTCCTTCTGTGCCTCCTACCATGGCTTATTTTTCCGAGAAGGATGAATATTATCAGGAAGAGGTGGAAGGACCCTTCCAAGATCAGATGGTGGAAAGATTGGTACATGCCTTGGGCCACCATGTACAGGATCCAGTTAATCAGGCTTTGATTAAGGCCTTAAAACCTTTTCCAATGCCCTTGGTTAGATTTGGGGAAAGAGAATTGATGGGACCTCCACCCACTGGGTCAAGGGTTAGAGAGCCTCAGGCTGATGATGGAAGTTTGAACCCTAGCGCGTCCTTAGGATCTTTATCCTCAGCAGAGATTCTTTCATAGATGCAACTGTGGTCCTCAAAGATCATGAATATGGTCCTGGTCTAACAACTGTTCCTGATGTGTTTCCACCTCCATCAGGTTCTCGTAAGGAACTGTCTCAGTCCTCTGATTCTCATTCTGATTCTGAACTCTCTGAACCTAAATAACTGGGTAAACGTAAGCGTAAATCTCATCACGCCCCGGAAGAGGAGGTGACGCAGAGAAATTTGCTTTTTTACCCTGAGAACATTATTCATCTGAGGTCTACAGAATGGGTGCCGTGTGTGGAAGTGGCCCACTATGTGCAAGACAGATTGCGCAGGAGTTTCGACAAGGACGTGCGCAGTACATTGCGCTTGGAATATCCCCGGCCCTCGCTACTTGGGAAAGTAGCTGATACTCCTGAACTAGATCCTAGTGTGGCTACCTTCTTGAAGAAGTTTACAAAAGATCCCAAGAAGGGACTGGATCGTGCCTGGAAAAGTTGTTAGGATAAGATGTTGGATCTTTCAGGCCCTATTATCAAGATTCTGGAATTAGCAGTCCAAGCTAAAGAGACCGGAATGCCCCTAGATCCGGAGGCTGTTCTCGAGTGGGCTCAAAGAGCCATCTGTCTTCTAGGGAGTGCTAATTGTGCTGTGTCCACAGAACAACGAAAGTCATTTGTGATGCACATTGACCCCAAGTTAGCGGAGCTTGCTCCTACAGAACCAGGATTTCTAGCTAATGGACTCCTTTTTGGAGACAGGTTCATGAAGGACCTGGGTAAATATGTCTCTACTTTCTCAGCTCTAGGCAAGGCCCAGACCTCAATGAAAAGAATGTTCTGTGGGGGCTTTTTTACCAGCGTCGGATGCTATTGGGATCGGGCGTCAGGCCGAGGCTTTCACCAGACCTCCCCCAACTATGCCCCTAGAGGCAGAGGCTATTATCAGTCCTCCTCAGGATTCTATCCATCCAGGGCCAGAAGAGGCAGAGGTCATGGTTATAGAGGAAAAGGAGCAAAACGCAGTACAGATCCTTCCTGCTCAGGTGAGGATTATCCCCTTTACAGATGTAACCCTTGGCAGGAGGTTGGAGAGTCATGTTCAAACTTGGGAGCACATAACACAAGACCCTGGGGTTCTATAGACAGTGCAGGGTTACAGACTAAAATTTTATTCCACCCCGTTTCAAAGTCATCCTCCTCTGCCCCTCCTTTTTTCCAAAAAAGAGAGTATTTTCATGGACGCAGAAGTCAGAGAACTTCTCCGCAAGCAAGCGATAGTCCGCTCAAGTCCACATCCAAACGGCGTTGCAAGCACTATTTTCTTGGTGCAAAAGAAAGGAGGAGGTTTTCGCCTAGTACTAAATTTAAAAGATTTAAATTCTTGGATAGTTTATCGTCATTTTGAAATGGAGGGTATCCATTTATGACGAGATCTTCTACAAGAGAGAGATTGGTTAGTGGGTATAGACCTCAAGGACGCATATCTAACAGTACTGATTTTTTGTCCGCACAGACGTTTTCTTCAGTTTCTCTGGAGACACCAATGGGACGAGTTCAAAGTATTCCCTTTTGGTCTGTCCTCGGCCCCTTGGTGTTTCACCAAGCTGCTACGGCCCGTGGCGCAGTTACTTCGAGAAAGAGGTGTTTGTCTCATCATTTACCTCAACGACATGTTAATCATTGCCCAAACCAAGAGCTTAGCTTTAACTCATCTGGCCTGGGCGATTCAAATCCTTCAGGATCTGGGTTTCTTGATCAACAGCGAAAAGTCAGTAACATCCCTTTGGCAATGTATAGAATTCTTAGGTTTTCAGGTGGATTCCGTACAGGCCCAACTCAAGTTACCATTGTCGAAACGGACCTTGATCAAGAAAGGTACGGAAAGCCCTTGCTTCTCCGACATATCATTACGGATCTTAGCCCGACTGGTGGGGCTTCTTGCTTCGTCAAATCAGGCGTTCTTTCCGGGCCAGATACATTATCGAGCCCTACAGCGCCTGAAAATCATGCATCTCTGCAAAGGCCTGGCTTATACAGAGCAGATTCTGTTGTCAGAAGAAGCCAAGATGGAGATATCATGGTGGCTGGATCACAAGGAAGCGTGGAACGGCAGTCCCATTTTTGCATCCTCGCCAGAGATTGTGATAGAATCGGATGCCAGTCAGTGGGGTTAGGGAGCTCGTTGTGGCTCTGTGGAGACGGGAGGGATTGAATCTTCACATCAATTGGTTGGAGTTGCTAGCAGGAGCCTTTGCGATCCGCTCACTATCTCCAGCCGAGGCCAGTTGTTGCATTTTGTTGCGGATGGACAACATTTCAGCAGTGAGATATATAAACCGAGTGGGCGGGACCAGATCTCGCCTTCTGGCAGAAATTGCCAAATAATTTTGGCATTATTGTCTTCAGTACCAAATTCATGTGATAGCAGAATACATTCCGGGTCGCTCCAATGTGATAGTGGATTGGAATTCTCACTTTCTGAGGGACAGCAGTGATTGGAAACTCCACCAATCGATTTTTCAGAATCTAACAGAGAAATGGGGTTCATGCTCGATAGACCTTTTTGCATCCCAACTCAATCCCCAACTTCCACTTTTTTTCAGTTGGGGCCAGACCCTTTAGCGGGGATTCGGATGCTTTCCTTCAGGACTGGTCCCAGGGTCTCCTGTATGCTTTTCCCCCATTTTCAATGATTCAGAGGGTCCTGGCACAAGTCAAACGACAATTGGCCGAGATCAATTTAGTGACACCTCTCTGGAAGACTCAGGGGTGGTTTCCAGTTGCGATGTCCCTATCCTGTGCACCCCCAGTTCTAATTCCATTATTTCCGTTGTTGCTCCTAGACCTTTTCAGTCTTCATCATCCTCTGATAATACAGAGCAGTTAACTCTCATGTCATGGAGACTTTCAGGAGATGTTGGCAAATGCCAGGCACTTCAGGGGAAGCTATGTTCTTCCTTTCCCAATCCTGGGCTCCCTCCACCCATAAACATTATGAAGCCTCTTGGAAGAGCTGGGTGGGTTGGTGCAGTGAACGGAGCATTGATCCCTTGGGCGCCCAAATTTCCATGATTGCAAATTTTCTTTAGGAATTAGCGACTGAGGGTCTTGCCTATAGAATCATTAGCAATTTCAGATCTGCAAATTCAGCAGGTCATCCACACATAGAAGGTAAACCCTTTGGTGAACACCTTTCGATCTCTAAGATATCCGGATGGTTAAACCTCCGCAAACACAATATTTGTTTATTTGGGATGTGGATGTCGTCCTGTGTTTTATCAGATCTTGGCCGTGTAATGAGGATTTGTTGCATAAGCAATTGTCTGCCAAGCTTACAGTCCTCTTATGCCTTATTTCATGTAGACTTGTCTCAGACGTGAGAGCTCTGAATTTGACAGGTAGAGTATTTACTCCTTCTGGAGTTTCATTCACGGTTTCTAGACATACAAAGACGGCATCTAAATGTATTTCTTACCCAGCTTTTCCCCACAATTAGAAGTTGTGTGTTGTACAATGTTTGAAAGCTTATGAGAGTTGTACGAGGGAGTTTCACAGGGATGTAGGAGGTCAACTGTTGATTGCTCTGCAAAAACCACATGGTCCAGTGTCATCAGCTACTTTAGCTAGATGGGTTAAATGGCTTTTGGGGGAAGCTGGTATAGACACTTCTGTTTTTGGTGCTCATTCAGTTTGTGGAGCTATGGCCTCTAAATCTTTTGGAGCTGGTTCTAGATTAGAGGATATCATGGCAGCTGCAGATTGGTCGTCAGATAATAAGTTTAAAATGTTTGATCATAATCCTATTGTTGATATAGCGTCAGCAGTGGTGGATGGACTTTGAACTAGCATAATCCAAAGCCTCTGGTCCTGACATGGAATTAAAAAAATTCTAGCTGTCGTGTCAAGAATTTTCAAATCTATTAAGGACACGGAGGCGAGGATTATCCCACCCTTAATGAAGATGTTGCTGATTTTATTGTGTGTCAAATGTTGAAAGACTTGTATTTTTTTGATGAACATATGTATATAACTATCAAGTTTTACCCCCCATGACTTGTTCATTTCCAAATAGTATTATTAGTGCATTTCTTTCATCCATAGGTTCCGCTAATAAAGGCGATTGATGGACCAGACAAATGATGATTCATGGCCACGCCGCCGTTGGTTTTCGTTGAACAGCTCGTTCTGCTGAAAGTTGCTGAATGTTGAGAAGAAAATTTCGATTTGGTGCAAAGAAAGAGGAAAAACTTTTGTTATGATGACTCTTACAGAGGAGAGCAAGCCTGGGATTGGTCAGGCTGGACTACAGGTGCTCTTGGGAAATGTAGTTTTTGTTTTTTCTGTGAGTTTATTGGCTGCTGTTGAATGGACAGTAAAGAAAGAGAAGCATAATCCGAAGCCTCCAGTCCTGAAACAGAATTCCTATTTTTCAAATCCAATAAATCCAATAGGCTTTAACGTGATGTGGTTGGAATTATAGAGTAGCAGTAATGACTTCATGCAAATGTATCACTAAATCAGTTGAGGAGATGCGGGATACTAAAGCAGGTTTTGCTCTGATTCTGCTGATGGTTCATTTTGCCAAGAAGAAGACCTTTACTTCATTCATCTTTGAAACTGAGGGCCTCATTTACAAAATACTGACGCATCGTCATCAATGCGTCAGATTGTCTGTGTCTGCTGCACATACCGAAAGATGACATTCATGCGCTGTATTTATAATACCCTTCCATGGCGCACGTTTTCACAGATGCATCAGAAATGGAGTTGCGTCTTTAAACTGAAGCAACTCCAACAATGTGAGGAGAGTCCCATTGGAAAAAGCCCTGAGTCAATTTACGCCTGGCCTGAGCAGGGAGTAAAATATTGAGGCAGTGAAGTTGTAGAGTGACACAGTGGGAAGTTGTAAATTTCACTGTGTCAGTTCTACATGGCTTTTACTGTGGGAACGCCTACCCTGCATAGATTCTACCTAGCACAGGTAGAATATGACGCAGGGCTTTACAAACTGATGCATTGGGCCCAAACTGTCAGTTTGTAAATATGGAACAGTGTAGCGCACTGCTAGGGTCGCCGCTGCATAAAAAAGAAATGACGCAGTGGCTGCCCAATGCTTATAATTGAGGCCCTGAATTACATATTGATGACCCTGGGCAGCTGCTGTGGCAAAGATTGCAGGGGCAGGATTTTTAATTCTTCTTGATGCCCTGCTCTTTGTTCCCTCTGACTCAAGCTTCACCTAACTGAAGCGGTCCAAATAGACTGAAACAGGTCTTGAGTTGCTCGTGTTTCCCTTGGTGGGAGCCTAGCCTGGCAGTTTGGTCTGGCCTGTTCATAGTGGGCTAGGATCAACACTGATTTGCATATGGCTGGTTCCTAGCTGAGATGGCATGGTAGGCAAACGTATGATGAACTGGAATGTGGTCCAGAGTAATTACCGGATGAGACTAATTCACTCATTCAAACTATCACTTTTTGTATGCTTCAGTGCAATTCCCTTTGCGCAAGGGTATGTCAAGACTGGAATCTCTTGCTCACTGTGCCATAAGATTCAAACACTTAACTGAAGAGGCCCAAATATGATTGAAACTGGGGTGCTTGTGTTCTGGTTCAGAGGCATCCTGGACTGGCACTTCAAACAAAACTGTTCCCATAGGAGTAGGATCAAGACTGATTTCCATATGGTTGGTTTCTGTCTGAGATGGCATGGTGGGTAAAAGCACAATGGACTTGAATGCAGTCCAGAGTAATTACCAGTGGCTGAGATTAATTCAAGCATTTTACTCATCACTTTTCACTTTTTGTGTACCTCAAAGGAGGACACACACTTCATGAGCAAGGAAATGCTGCAGAGGTGTTATTACAAACCTAGGGCAATTTTGGTTTACTCTCCCAGCAGGCTTCTCTGTTGTGTTTCTGCATTCAATCAATCAATCATAACATTTGTAAAGCGCACTATGTACCCGTCAGGGTTTCGAGGCGCTGGGGGGGGGGGTTGAGCTGTTAGCAGTCGAAGAGCCAGGTCTTGAGGAGTCTCCTGAAGGCGAGGAGGTCCTGGGTCTGGCGCAGTGAGGTGGGGAGAGAGTTCCAGGTCTTGGCTGCGAGGAAGGAGAAGGATCTGCCGCCGGCGGTCTTGCGCTGGATCCTGGGGACGATGGCGAGGGCGAGATTGGCAGAGCGGAGTTGACGAGTGGGGGCGTAAAAGTTGAGTCTGGAGTTGAGGTAGGTAGGTCCGGTGTTGTGTAGAGCCTTGTGTGCGTGGGTGAGGAGTTTAAAGGTGATCCTCTTGTCCACGGGGAGCCAGTGGAGGTCCTTCAGGTGAGGGGAGATGTGACATCGGCGGAGTATGTCAAGGATCAGGCGGGCGGATGCATTTTGGATACGCTGGAGTCGTTTGATGTCTTTTGTTGGGATGCCTGTGTAGAGTGCGTTGCCGTAGTCAAGTCTGCTACTGACGAGGGCTTGGGTCACCGTCTTTCTGGTTCCTGTTGGGATCCACTTGAAAATTCTGCGGAGCATTCGAAGGGTGTTGAAGCAGGAAGAGGAGACGGCGCTGACCTGTTTGGACATGGTGAGGGCTGAGTCCAGGATGACGCCGAGGTTTCTTGCGTGGCTGGCTGGGGTGGGTGGGGGTCCGAAATCGGTGGGCCACCAGGAGTCGTTCCAGGCCGAAGGGGTCGCCCGAGGATGAGGACTTCCGTCTTGTCGGAGTTGAGCTTCAGGCGGCTGTTGTTCATCCACTCGGCGATGGCTTTTAGTCCCTCGTGGAGGTTGGTTTTGGCGGTGAGTGGGTCTTTGGTCAGGGAGAGGACGAGCTGGGTGTCGTCGGCGTAGGAGATGATGCTGAGGTGATGTTGGCGGGACAGTTTGGCGAGGGGGGCCATGTAGACGTTGAACAACGTAGGGCTGAGGGAGGATCCTTGGGGGACGCCGCAGATGAGGTTGGTGGCTTTGGAGCGGAAAGGGGAGAGTCGGACTCTCTGGGTTCTGTCGGAGAGGAAGGATGAGATCCAGTTGAGGGCTTTATCCTGGATGCCGGCTTCATGGAGGCGGGTCAGTAGGGTGCGGTGGCAGATTGTGTCAAAAGCGGCTGATAGGTCGAGGAGGATTAGGGCCGAGGTTTCGCCGTTGTCCATTTGGGTTCTGATGTCATCTGTGGCGGCGAGGAGAGCAGTCTCGGTGCTGTGGTTTCGTCTGAAACCGGATTGAGAGGGGTCTAGGATGGAGTTGTCTTCGAGGAAGTGGGCGAGCTGTGTGTTGGCGATCTTCTCGATGACTTTTGCTGGAAAAGGGAGGAGAGAGATCGGTCGGAAGTTTTTGAGGTCGTTGGGGTCAGCCTTGGATTTCTTGAGGAGGGGTTGGATTTCTGCGTGTTTCCAGCTGTCTGGGAAGGTGGCGGAGTCGAAGGAGAGGTTGATGATCTCGCGGAGTTTGGGGGCGATGATGGCGTTGGCTTTGTTGAACACGTGATGAGGGCATGGGTCCGTGGGGGAGCCTGAGTGGATGGTGTTCATGGTTGTTATTGTTTCGGTGTCGTCCACGTGGGTCCAGGCGGTGAGGCGGCAGGTGTCTGTGGAGATGTCAAGGGTGGGGTCTGGCGGCGGAGTGGCGTTGAAGCTGTCGTGGATGGTTGTGATTTTCTGGTGGAAGAAGGTGGAGAGGTCGTCGCAGAGTTTCTGGGAGGGCGGGATGTCGTTGGAGTTGGCGTTGGGGTTTGAGAGTTCCTTCACGATGCCGAAGAGTTCTTTGCAGTCGTGGGCGTTGTTGTTGATGCGTTCAGTGAAGTGGGCACGCTTGGCGACTCGGATCCGTTGGTGGTGTTCACGGTTGGCGTTTTTGAGGGAGGCGAGGTTGTCGGGTGTGCGCTCTAAGATCCACTTCTTCTTGAACTTCTGGCAGAGGCTTTTGGAGGCGGTCAGTTCGTTGTGAACCAGGCTGTTTTTTTCTTTCCTTGGTTGGCAGTGGGTTTCTTGAGTGGGGCTAAGGTGTTGGCGCAGTCGAGGATCCATTGATGGAGGTTGATAGCGGCAGTGCTTGGGTCGGTTGAGCCGGGTGGAGGGTCTTTGATGAGGGTGCTGGTTAGTTGGTCTTGGGTGATTTTTCCCCAGCGGCGGTGAGGAGGTCGAGGGATGCGGTGGTGTTCGGTGATTTTCGTATAAGAGAAGTGGACGCAGTGATGGTCGGTCCAGTGGAGTTCGGAGGTGTGGCTGAAAGAGATGTGGTTGCTTGAGGTGAAGAGGGGGTCAAGAGTGTGTCCGGCGATGTGGGTGGGAGTGTTGACCAGTTGACGGAGTCCGAGGTTGAGGAGGTTGGAGGTCAGAGATGTGGTGTTGACATCGTTGTTATTTTCCAGGTGGTAGTTTAGATCTCCCAGGAGGATGTAGTCTGGGGAAGCGAGGGAGTGGGTGCTCGCGAGGTCGGCGACGGTGTCGCTGAAGGGGGCTCTTGGTCCTGGAGGGCGGTATATGAGGGTACCTCTGAGGGTCGTGTTGGGGTCCGTGTGGATCTGGAAGTGGAGGTGTTCGGCTGTCTTGAGGGTGTCGTCCGTGTGGGTGTGGATTTTGAGGGTAGATTTGTGGGCGATGGCTATTCCGCCGCCGATTCCGTTGGTTCGATCTCTTCTGGTGATTTTGTATCCCTCCAGTATGGCGATTGCGATGTCCGGGGCCGAGGAGTCGTTCCACCAGGTTTCGGTCAGGAAGGCCACGTCAGGGGCGGTGGTGTCGAGTAAGTCCCAGAGTTCGATGGCGTGTTTTCGTGCGGAGCGTGTGTTGATGAGGATGCAGTTCAGGTGGTTGGTGTTGGAAGTTCTTGTTGTTGGCTTCGCCGTTCTGTCGCAGGAGAAGTTGCAGCAGGAGAAAGGTCCTTTTGTGTGCTTCGGGGTTGCAAGGAAGCACTCTGCGGAGGGGCCGGGGTTGAGTGCGCGGAGTTCGTTGGTTGAGTAGCGGACGCGGGTGATGCGGGGGGCGTGAGGACCAGGGGGGGTGGCGCTGGGCGCGGTCCAGGCGCGGACGGGCGCAGACGGGCTTGCCTCTGGCGCGCCTCTGGCGCGCCAGCGGCGCAGACGCGCAGCGCCAGCCATTAAGAAGGGAGGGGGGAGGGAGGAGCAGCTGGGAGGCGGGAGGCGGGAGGCGGGAGGGAGCGGCGAATGGGGGCGCGAGGGAGGCGGGGCCGCAGGGAGGCAGCGGCAGGGATCGGAACGCTTGGGGGAGCGCACAAGGGGCAAAAAGCAAAACAAAAACGAGCAAAATTAAAGGCAATCACAATAGAAAAACACACAGTATGAAATACAGTAATGGCACAGTACACGATCGGGGAGACAGCAATCAGGGGGGCAAAACGGGGGCAGAAGCGCCGGCGGCGAGGCGCAGAAAAATCGGAAAAACAATCAGAAAAACAACTTACAGGACGGCGGAAGCGGCACACGGGTCAAGTGGAGCTAGGCAGAGCCCACTAGACACCAGGGATGAGGCGCAGGAGGATGCCTGCGGGTGGAGGAGGGCCTCGAACACGCAAACAGCAGCGTGGTCGGGGGACAGAGGCAGGAGGCAGCAGGTTGGTGCTGCGGTCGTGGGGGGCGAGCTCAGGACCTGAAACAGGTCAGAGGTCGCTCACTCGCGACGCGCAGCGCCAGCCATTAAGAAGGGAGGGAGGAGGGAGGAGCAGCTGGGAGGCGGGAGGCGGGAGGGAGCGGCGAATGGGGGCGCGAGGGGGGCGGGGCCGCAGGGAGGCAGCGGCAGGGATCGGAACGCTTGGGGGAGCGCACAAGGGGCAAAAAGCACAACAAAAACGAGCAAAATTAAAGGCAATCACAATAGAAAAACACACAGTATGAAATACAGTAATGGCACAGTACACGATCGGGGAGACAGCAATCAGGGGGGCACAACGGGGGCAGAAGCGCCGGCGGCGAGGCGCAGAAAAATCGGAAAAACAATCAGAAAAACAACTTACAGGACGGCGGAAGCGGCACACGGGTCAAGTGGAGCTAGGCAGAGCCCACTAGACACCAGGGATGAGGCGCAGGAGGATGCCTGCGGGTGGAGGAGGGCCTCGAACACGCAAACAGCAGCGTGGTCGGGGGACAGAGGCAGGAGGCAGCAGGTTGGTGCTGCGGTCGTGGGGGCGAGCTCAGGACCTGAAACAGGTCAGAGGTCGCTCACTCGCGACACGCAGCGCCAGCCATTAAGAAGGGAGGGGGGAGCAGCTGGGAGGCGGGAGGTGGGAGGGAGCGGCGAATGGGGGCACGAGGGGGGCGGGGCCGCAGGGAGGCAGCGGCAGGGATCGGAACGCTTGGGGGAGCGCACAAGGGGCAAAAAGCACAACAAAAACTAGCAAAATTAAAGGCAATCACAATAGAAAAACACACAGTATGAAATACAGTAATGGCACAGTACACGATCGGGGAGACAGCAATCAGGGGGGCACAACGGGGGCAGAAGCGCCGGCGGCGAGGCACAGAAAAATCGGAAAAACAATCAGAAAAACAACTTACAGGACGGCGGAAGCGGCACACGGGTCAAGTGGAGCTAGGCAGAGCCCACTAGACACCAGGGATGAGGCGCAGGAGGATGCCTGCGGGTGGAGGAGGGCCTCGAACACGCAAACAGCAGCGTGGTCGGGGGACAGAGGCAGGAGGCAGCAGGTTGGTGCTGCGGTCGTGGGGGGCAAGCTCAGGAACTGAAACATTAGCCATTAGCATTAGCCATTTGGAGGTAATTGCTTGTTTGATGAGGATCTTGATGAGATGGTGTTGAAGACTCTTGAACACTGGAATTATGCCTTTTCCTTTATAGGTAAGGCCTACTGTTAGACTTTTCATCCTTGGCGTGGTCTCCCTTAACTTTTTGCCTCTGTTTCCCAGGTTGTTGACGTGTGCTGGACTCTGATTTTAGTGTTTTTGTTACTCTGGACACTTTACCACTGCTAACCAGTGCTAAAGTGCAAGTGCTCCTGTTTAAAATGTGTACGTAATTGGTTCTCCATGATTGGCATATTTGTTTTACTGTTAAGTCCCTAGTAAAGTGCACTAGAGGTGCCCAGGGCCTGTAAATCAAATGTTACTAGTGGGCCTGCAGCACTGGTTGTGCCACTCACACAAGTAACCCTGTAATCATGTCTCAGACCTGCCACTGCAGTGTCTGGGTGTGTATTTTTACACTGTAAATTCGATTGGGCAAGTGTACCCACTGGCCAGGCCTAAACCTTCCCTTTTCTTACATGTAAGGCACCCCTAAGGTAGGCCCTAGGTAGCCCCAAGGGCAGGGTGCAGTGTATGGATAAGGTAGGACATATAGTAATGTGGTTTATATGTCCTGACAGTGAAATACTGCCAACTTCGTCTTTCACTGTTGCAAGGCCTGTCTCTCTCATAGGATGATATAGGGGCTACCTTTAAATATGATTAAAGCGTAGATTCCCCTAGAGAGTAGATGGACATGTGGAGTTTGGGGTCCCTGAACTAACAATTTAAAAATACATCTTTTAGTAAAGTTGATTTTGAGATTGTGCGTTTGAAAATGCCACTTTTAGAAAGTGAGCATTTTGTTGCTTAAACCATTCTGTGACTCTGCCTTGTTTGTGGATTCCCTGTCTGGGTCAGTTTGACAGTTGGGTTGTTTTTTACCTCACACTAGACAGTGACACAAAGGGAGCTGGGGTGTAACCTGCATTTCCTGATTAGCCATCTCTGCTAGGAGGGAGTGGTGGAGTGGTCACTCTCATCTGAAAGGACTGTGCCTGCCTCTGACAATGCAGACTCCAACCCCCTGGTGTGTGTCTGAGGCCTTGCCTGGGCAAGGCAGGATTTCACAAGTAGGTGTGAGTCCCCTTTGAAGAAAGGTGACTTCAAAGACTAAAATGGGTATAAGAAGGGCACCCAAATCTACAGACTTTGGAAACACTTCTAGAACCTAGAGGAACCTCTGCCTGGAGAAGAGCTGATAGCTGAGGAAGAAGTGATGCCATGCCTGTGACTGTGCTTTGTGGAGCTTTCCTGCAGTGCTGCTTCTGCCAGAGTAAGAGGGCAAAGACTGGACTTTGTGTGCCTTCCATCTTGTGGAGAAATCTCCAAGGGCTTGAGTTAGAGCTTGCCTCCTGTTGTTTGAAGTCTCAGGGACAGCAAAGACTTCTCTCTGCCAGCACCTGGGGTCTCTGGAGAGACTCCTGCTCTGACAAGAGGTGCCCTATCCAGTCCCTGGGCCCTTGAAAGGAAAGCTGGTGGAAATCCAAGGAAACCGACTTCGGACGACTCCGGACCGACGTCGCTGCGGAATCCAGTACCGCCGCCTGCACCCGACGCCGTAACTCTCGCTGGAACGCGACGCTCTTCGCAGGCCCGACGCCGCTGCAGCCCCGCTGAAGTCCGCAACTCTGTGGAAGTCGCCGCACCACATCGTGACCGATGCCGCTCGAAGTGCGCGGATTCAACGTTTCGCACAGACGCCGCGATTCCCGACTTCGCACATCGGCTTGTTTTCACTCTTCACCAAAGGTACTGTACTTGGGGGTCTACACGACTCCGTGTCCGGCGCCGCTGGTGTCGGCTTGTTGGGAACGACTCCATCACAACACCGTGTTAACATCTCAACGAAGCATTTTTGTTTCTAAGCGCTATTTTTTTAGTCTAATCTTTAAAAATTCATAACTTGACTTATGTATGTTGGATTTTTGTCATTTTGGTCTTGTTTTGTTTAGATAAATAATTCCTATTTTTCTAAACTGGTGTTGTGTCATTTTGTAGTGTTTTCATTGAGGTACTATGTGTGTTGGTACAAATACTTTACACCTAGCCCTCTGAAGTTAAGCCTACTGCTCTGCCAAGCTACCAAGGGGGTAAGCAGGGGTTAGCTGAGGGTGATTCTCTTTTACCCTGACTAGAGTGAGGGTCCTTGCTTGAACAGGGGGTAACCTGACTGTCAACCAAAGACCCCATTTCTAACATTGGTGATGAGCGGTTGGGATTTGGACTTGTATTTGTACTTGACATACAGTAATTAAGTGTACACTACTGTTTGAGTTCAGACCACTACGTGACCACATACTACTAGTCTTGTGATTTTTGTTTTTTTTCTATTTGGACTGTTTTTGCTCTGCATTCAGTTTCTTTTTTCGCTGATCCTGTGATTAACTTTTCTGGAACTTCATTTGGGAACTTGTTTCTGCATTTGGAACTTTGCACTCTTTTTACCTTTCATCATGTCCCATGCTGGAGATGCATCAGTTGGAGCTGACTTTGACCTTGAGAAATTGGAGAGTTATACCAAAGCTCAGTTGAAGCAGTTCTGTAAAAGTTTTGACTGTCCTATTAAGAGCTCATCCAGGAAAGAGAAGCTGCAAAAGGCGCTGAGGGCCTGGGTGACAGCCAAGAGCACTGAAGGGCACACAGAGGATGAGGGAGATGAGGAGGATGAGGAAGAGTGTTCAGTACAGAATGGTATTGTGGGTGGGCCTGTTATGTCCAGGGAGAAGGTCTCCAGGGCAGGTAGCAGTGTCTCATCCAAGGGTCTGACACCTGAAGAGTTACAGGACAGACAGGCAGAAAGGGAGTACCAATTGGAGCAGAGGAGGCCAGCCCTTGAGGAGAGGAAGTTAGCGATGGCTCATGAGCTTAGCTTGAGAGAGATGGATCATAGAAGCCAGTCCAGTAGAGATGGTGGCAGCAGTCCTACAGTGCAGCCTGAGAGAAGGGTACACATCCCAAAAGACCTTGTGAGGGATCATAAGAAGGAGGATGATATCTACTTGTGGTTCAAGGGTTATGAGTCAGCTCGCCACATGAACCTGGTCCCTGAAGCTCATTGGTGGGCAGCCCTGTGGAAGCATTTTGAGGCAGAGGGGAGGGACACACTGACAGCCTTAGGGGATGCTCAGGATCTCACCTACCCTGTCATGAAGGAGGCCTTACTCACCAGGTATGGTCTCACCCCTGAGCAGTACAAGGAGAAGTTTAGATATTACAAGAGAAAGGAATCCCAAACATGGTTGGAATGTGTAGATTCTTTTTGCAGGTCACTGGATGGTTGGGTGAAGGGCAGTAAGGTAAACACGTATGTGGGGCTTTACAATTTAATTGCTTGGGATCACTTGTACAGTTTATGTTTTCCAGAGCTGCACCAGCACCTCATTGACAGCAAGCTGACTGACCCCAGGAAGCTTGCACAGGAAGCGGACCGCTGGGAGAGCACCAGGGTCCAAAAGAGGTATGGGGGAGACCACGCCAAGGGTGGGCAGGGTCCCTCCCAGAAGAAAGGGGGGGGGTAAGGGCAAACAGGGGGAGTTCTCTGAAGGGCCCCAAACTGATTCCCAGGGTAAGGATTCCCAACCCCCCACTGAAAAGAAGCCATGCTTGTCCAAAGGGAACCCAGTGGCAGGTTGTCCCCCACGTAAGTGCTATGCATGGGACCAGGTGGGTCATGTGAGGGGGGACCCCAAATGCCCCAAAAGTACACCCGCACCCACTGGTGCACCGTCCCAGGGTTTGGCCAGTGTAGCGCTTGGGGAGAAGTTGGTTTCAGGTGGGTGGGAACCAGCAGAAATGACCCTTGTCTCATTAGGGGACAGTGAGATGGTCCAGAGAAACCTAGTGCCTGATAACACTAAGAAGTACAGGCAATGGGTGACCATCAATGGACAGAGGGTGGAGGCTCTGGGAGACACAGGAGCCAATGTCACTACAGTGAGGAGTCACCTGGTGTCTGAAGAGCAGATTGATCCCTGGGTACTTCACCAAGTAGTTGCGGTAGACAACTCTTAGCGCCTCTGCAGAGTGGCACAGGTTCCCTTTGAATGGGGGGGTCTCAGGTTCCTGGAAAGTGGCTGTGAGTCCAACCATGCCTGTTGATTGTTTGCTAGGCAACGACCTGGAGGATTCCCCTTGGAAGGAGGTGGAACACAGGTCTCACTTGGAGATATTGGGTCTGCCTGGGTGGGTATGCGTATCCACCCGGTCTATGGCAGCCAATCAGGGTAGTCAAGAGCCCCTGGAGCCTGAAACAGTGGCCCAGGGGACCGCCAAGAAGAGGAAGGGCAGGGGGAGCGGGAAACCGGCCCGAGGTTACCACGGTCCAGGAGGAGGCGGAGCCTGAGGGTGACACCCCGGAACCTACAGGGGAGCAGGTGGCTGAACTGGGGGAGGTCCCTGAGCTGTCACAGTGGCAGCAGGAAGGGGGACCCACCAGGGAAGCATTCTGCACAGCGCAGAAGGAGTGCCCTACTCTTGAGGGGCTGCGGCAGCAGGCTGCAGCCCAGGCGGCTGGCGAGGCGCCAGGTACTCACCTGATATATTGAGAGGATGGCCTCCTGTATAGTGAGCCTAGGGTTCCTGAGCCTGGGTCAGCTCGTATGCTGGTGGTACCCCAGTGTTTCAGGGCCTTCCTACTGGGTTTGGCTCATGATGTGCCTTTGGCAGGACATCTAGGGCAGGACAAGACCTATAAGAGGTTTGTCTCCCACTTTTACTGGCCCTTGATGCACAAGTAGTCAGCTGCTTATTGTAGGTCTTTTCAGACTTGTCAGGCAAGTGACAAGAGTGGGGGGAAATGCAAAGCTCCCCTCCAACCTTTACCTGTGGTCAGTACTCCCTTTGAAAGGGTAGGAATTGACATTGTGGGGCCTCTGGATCCCAAGACAGCCATGGGCAACAGGTTCATCCTGGTCTTGGTGGACCATGCCACTCGGTACCCAGAAGCCATTCCTCTTAGGACGGTCACTGCCCCTGTGGTGGGACGTGCCTTGATGGGAGTTTTTATCCCGCATGGGGTTCCCCAAGGAAGTGGTATCTGATAGAGGTACAAACTTCATATCCACTTATATGAAGTCTCTGTGGAAGGTGTGTGGGGTAACGTACAAGATCACCACACCTTACCACGCCCAAAGTAATGGTCTGGTTGAGAGATTCAACCGCACCTTGAAAGGCATGATTCAGGGCCTGTCAGAGCCCTTGAGGCATAAGTGGGATGTCCTCTTGCCATGCCTTCTGTTCGCTCACAGGGAGGTGCCTCAAAAGGGACTTGGCTTTAGCCCCTTTGAACTCATCTATGGCCACCCTGTGAGGGGACCGCTCAGTCTGGTGAAGGAGGCTTTGGAGAAAGCTCCTAGTAAACCACTCCAGGATGTATTTAGCTACATGCTGGCACTAAGAAACCAGACTGCCCGCTTCAGGATTCTCGCTCAGGAGAACCTGGAAGCAAGCCAGGAGAATATGAAACGGTGGTACAACCAGAATGCCACTCTGGTTGAGTTTCAGCCTCGACAAAAAGTGTGGGTCATGGCACCAGTAGAGCCTAGGGCTCTCCAAGATAAGTGGACTGGGCCTTTTGAGGTGGTGGAAAGAAAGAGCGAGGTCACCTATCTGGTAGCCTTGCAATCCCCCAGGAACCCTTTGAGGGTCCTACATGTCAACCGCCTCAAACCACACTTTGAGCGAACTGAGCTATCCATGCTCCTAGCGACAGATGACGGGGTGGAGGAAGAGAGTGAGCCTCTTCCTGACCTCCTGTCTGCAGGAGAGAAAGATGGGTCTGTGTAGGGAGTGATCCTGTCCCCCTCCCTGACTGAGGAACAGCAGAGGGACTGTCGCCACGTGTTGGGACAGTTCGCCTCGCTGTTTTCCCTGATCCCAGGAGTCACGCACCTGTGCACACATGATGTGGATACTGGGGACAGTACACCTGTTAAACATAAGGTTTACAGAGTGACTGACAGGGTCAGGGCTTGCATTAAGGAGGAAGTCTCCAAAATGTTAACCCTAGGGGTTATTGAGCACGCCAGCAGTCCTTGGGCCAGCCCAGTGGTATTGGTCCCAAAGGCTGCTGCTCCTGGTGCCACTCCAGAACTTAGGTTCTGTGTGGACTACCGGGGTCTCAATGCGGTCATCAAGACTGACTCACACCCCATCCCCCGAGCTGATGAGCTCATTGATTGGTTAGCAGCTGCCAAGTACCTCAGTACGTTTGATTTAACATCTGGGTACTGGCAGATTGCCTTAACTGAGGGGGCAAAGGAGATGTCAGCATTCTCTACCCCAGATGGACACTTCCACTTCAACGTGATGCCCTTTGGGATGAAGAATGCCCCTGCCACCTTTCAGAGGTTGGTCAACCAGATGTTGGCAGGACTGGATGAGTTCAGTGCACCTACCTGGATGACATTGCTGTGTTTAGTTCCACATGGGAGGAACACCTGCAAGACCTCTGGAGAGTGTTAGAGGCCCTGCAGAAGGCAGGCCTCACTATTAAGGCGAGCAAGTGCCAAATAGGGCAGGGTTCTGTGGTGTACTTAGGACACCAGGTGGGGAGTGGCCAGGTGGCATCCCTACAGCCTAAGATTGACACGATTCTGGCTTGGGAGCCTCCCCAGACCCAGACTGAAGTGAGAGCCTTTTTAGGTCTCACAGGATATTACAGGAGGTTTGTTAAGGGATATGGTACCATTGTTACCCCCTTAACTGAGTTGACTTCTAAGAAGCAACCCAAGAAAGTGATCTGGACAGAGGCTTGCCAGAACGCTTTTGATGCCCTGAAGGCTGCCATGTGCACAGCACCTGTGCTGAAGGCACCTGACTACTCCAAGGAGTTTGTTGTGCAAACAGACGCCTCAGAGCATGGTACTGGAACAGTACTCTCACAGCTTAATGGAGAGGGCCTAGATCAACCCGTAGCCTTCATTAGAAGGAGGTTACTACCCAGGGAACGTAGGTGGAGTGCCATAGAACGCGAAGCGTTTGCTGTGGTTTGGGCACTGAAGAAGCTAAGACCCTACTTGTTCGGGACTCACTTCCGAGTTCAGACCGACCACAGGCCCCTCAGATGGTTAATGCAGATGAGGGGTGAGAATCCAAAACTGTTGAGGTGGTCCATTTCCCTACAGGGGATGGACTTTACGGTGGAACACCGTCCTGGTACAGAGCACACCAGTGCTGATGGTCTGTCCAGGTTCTTCCGCCTTAGTGATAAGAACTCCCATGAGGTTGGGTAGTTGCTCCCCACTTTTAGCTGGGGGGGACACGTGTTAGACTTTTCATCCTTGGCGTGGTCTCCCTTAACTTTTTGCCTCTGTTTCCCAGGTTGTTGACGTGTGCTGGACTCTGATTGTACTGTTTTTGTTACTCTGGGCACTTTACCACTGCTAACCACTGCTAAAGTGCAAGTGCTCCTGTTTAAAATGTGTACGTAATTGGTTCTACATGATTGGCTTATTTGTTTTACTGTTAAGTCCCTAGTAAAGTGCACTAGAGGTGCCCAGGGCCTGTAAATCAAATGTTACTAGTGGGCCTGCAGCACTGGTTGTGCCACTCACACAAGTAACCCTGTAATCATGTCTCAGACCTGCCACTGCAGTGTCTGGGTGTGTATTTTTACACTGTAAATTCGACTTGGCAAGTGTACCCACTTGCCAGGCCTAAACCTTCCCTTTTCTTACATGTAAGGCACCCCCTAAGGTAGGCCCTAGGTAGCCCCAAGGGCAGGGTGCAGTGTATGGATAAGGTAGGACATATAGTAATGTGGTTTATATGTCCTAACAGTGAAATACTGCCAACTTCGTTTTTCACTGTTGCAAGGCCTGTCTCTCTCATAGGATAATATGGGGGCTACCTTTAAATATGATTAAAGCGTAGATTCCCCTGGAGAGTAGATGGACATGTGGAGTTTGGGGTCCCTGAACTCACAATTTAAAAATACATCTTTTAGTAAAGTTGATTTTTAGATTGTGTGTTTGAAAATGCCACTTTTAGAAAGTGAGCATTTTCTTGCTTAAACCATTCTGTGACTCTGCCTTGTTTGTGGATTCCATGTCTGGGTCAGTTTGACAGTTGGGTTGTTTTTCACCTCACACTAGACAGTGACACAAAGGGAGCTGGGGTGTAACCTGCATTTTCTGATTAGCCATCTCTGCTAGGAGGGAGTGGTGGAGTGGTCACTCTCATCTGAAAGGACTGTGCCTGCCTCTGACAATGCAGACTCCAACCCCCTGGTGTGTGTGTCTGAGGCCTTGCCTGGGCAAGGCAGGATTTCACAAGTAGGTGTGAGTCCCCTTTGACGAAAGGTGACTTCAAAGACTAAAATGGGTATAAGAAGGGCACCCAAATCTACAGACTTTGGAAACACTTCTGGAACCAAGAGGAACCTCTGCCTGGAGAAGAGCTGATAGCTGAGGAAGAAGTGCTGCCCTGCCTGTGACTGTGCTTTGCGGAGCTTTCCTGCAATGCTGCTTCTGCCAGAGTAAGAGGGCAAAGACTGGACTTTGTGTGCCTTCCATCTTGTGAAGAAATCTCCAAGGGCTTGAGTTAGAGCTTGCCTCCTGTTGTTTGAAGTCTCAGGGACAGCAAAGACTTCTCTCTGCCAGCACCTGGGGTCTCTGGAGAGACTCCTGCTCTGACAAGAGGTGCCCTATCCAGTCCCTGGGCCTTTGAAAGGAAAGGTGGTGGAAATCCAAGGAAACCGACTTCAGACGACTCCGGACCGACAGCGCTGCTGAATCCGGTACCGCCGCCTGCACCCGACGCCATGACCCTCGCTGGAACGTGATGCTCTTCGCAGGCCTGACGCCGCTGCATCCCCGCTGAAGTCTGCGACTCCGTGGAAGTCGCAGCACGACGTTGTGACCGACGCTGCTCAAAGTGCGCAGATTCAACGTTTCGCACAGACGCCGCGATTCCTGACTTTGCGCATCGGCTTGTTTTCACTCTTCACCAAAGGTACTGTACTTGGGGGTCTACACGACTCCGTGTCCGGTGCCGCTGGTGTCGGCTTGTTGGGAATGACTCCGTCATGATGCCGTGTTAACATCTCAACGAAGCATTTTTGTTCCTAAGCGCTACTTTTTGAGTCTAATCTTTAAAAATTCATAACTTGACTTATGTATGTTGGATGTTTGTCGTTTTGGTCTTGTTTTGTTTAGATAAATATTTCCTATTTTCTAACCTGGTGTTGTGTCATTTTGTAGTGTTTTCATTGAGTTACTGTGTGTGTTGGTACAAATACTTTACACCTAGCCCTCTGAAGTTAAGCCTACTGCTCTGCCAAGCTACCAAGGGGGTAAGCAGGGGTTAGCTGAGGGGGATTCTCTTTTACCCTGACTAGAGTGAGGGTCCTTGCTTGAACAGGGGGTAAACTGACTGTCAACCAAAGACCCCATTTCTAACACCTACTGTCAGTCTTACTCTTCTATTGAGTTCTGAATCTTGATGCTCTGGTCACGCAAGGGGTTTCAGACCGCAAAAGGAAAAAAAAGCTTCTTACATAGCTTTTTCACAGAAGAAGCATAATCAATTTTGACTAGAGGCAAATCCCTCTGCCTGATGTTTTTGTAGGGGGTCATCTACAGGTATCCAAGCATGCATTGCAGCTTTCCTTGTGCAGCCACTGGGTGCTGTCAGTGATAACCAGAGATTATTAAATTGAGTTTATATCACCTAGAGTCTCCTTTGGTCCGAATCTCACACAGGCACCAAAGTACTTAGTACATTGTGAGATTGTTTTGGACAACATTCAGGTGCTGCAGGACAAAATGGCAGAGGTCACAGTCCTGCCTCAGAACTGAGGGTCAGTGTGCTATTCAATCATATTTCTGGTTCCAAAAAGAGACTGGATGGGAGCCTGGCTTGTACTATATGACAAATGGCTAGCCTCCTAGATTTCAGATTGCTATTCAAAACTGAAACTGCACAGAAGGTGATTCCATTAATTTGTCTCTCAAGTTTCAATCATCCTTGGAACTATAGGATGCTTAACTTTAAAGGCTTCTCACCAGAAATGTTTTAAGTTTGTAACTGGTATTTCCATTTCATAACATTACTATGTGGGCTGAAGGCAGCTCCTAAAGTTTTTACAAAGGTTCTGGTTCCAGCAGCAGTAATGCTTCACGTGGAAGGAATAATCCTACACAAAAAAATTAGAATTTTTAACTAATGTCTAATCTTACAGATTGGCAAAGATTCATACAAGGAGAGTGTGTTCTGTTCTCTGGGTACCTGGGTTCCTGATCAATCTGCCCATGTCCTCTCTGGAACTCATTTAATAATTGGAAATCATCACGGTAGACTTTCAGATGGACCTACGCAAGGTGTTCCTTCCACGGCACAGGACTCTTTTACTCTGGTACAGCATAGCAAAACGAATAATGTCCAGGGTGGCTCCTGTGAGGGATTGATAAAACCCCTGCGACATAAGGCGTCAAAGATTTTCTGGTGCCTTGGGCATGGTACCAACTTTAATCTCTTTATTTTTCATATATTGAGGGTACGGTGTCTGGAATCAGAGGGTTTTGCTGAGATGGCAGAAGGACCACTGGTACTATGTCCTTGTATCCAGTACGACTCTGGAACACTTGAGGTGGTGGGTGGGTTTGAATTCCCCATGTCCTTCTATCATCATGGCAGATGCCAATATACATGTGTAGGGTGCTACCTTCATGGACATGGAGGCTCAGGGTTGTTGGTCTCCTGCAGAAGGAATAGCTGTTTCAACTAAAGGTGACTGAAGACTCTATGGAGAGTCTTGTTGGCATTCTCTCATCTAATAAATATCAGCCAGTCTACGTCAATCACTAACGGGTAAAAGAATTCAGAGTTTGACTCTGGTAGATCAGATACTACATTGAAACTATGTTGGGCCGAGATGTTGGATTCTTTCCTCTTGGCGGTTCATCTCAGGGGGATGAACACTCAGCTCACTCAGCCATGTATTCAAGTATTCTTACAATTTGTTCAGAGATTTTTCAGGATATTTGTCTCTTGCTCAATTGTTAGGTAATAGACTTGTATGGCACAAAGGTGGTTACATATTTTCTGGCCAAGATCTGGCATCCCATGGTATGCAAGGTGGATGCCTCACTGGCATATGGCCCAAGGGCCTCTGCCACACCAATTCCTGTAACAGATCAGGTCCTTTGCAGAGTAATGAGGGCAAAATCAGAGATCATTTGGTCCTATCTTATTGGACTGTGAGAGGGTGGTTTCTATTACTGCTGAAGATGGATTTTGTCTTTGCCTGGATTGTCCTTTGGTTCCTTGTCTGTTGAAACTTCTGATGTCCTCATCCCTGCCAATGGACAGCCTGGAGTTGATTGTTTGGAGTCTGTAAGTTTGGTGATGGTTCATATGGGGCTGCCTGCAAAAGCGGCTGTGGCTGTTGAGCAGTCAGTACATCTGTCTCTCCAGAGGGCATATGATCACCACTGGGTCGGTCCTCTATTCTGGCCACCTGCCCACCAGGCGTGGCCCGTCCTTTAGGGTGGAGGGGCCACACCCCCCCACCTTTGCCCCTCATGAAGAGTGTATGTCAGGCTGAACAAAAGTCTGCTTCATCCTGCCAAGGATTGGGTGAGTGGATGCCATTCTCCACTGGTTCTGGAGGGGGCATTATACCCAGTCTGCTTCATCCTGCCACAGATTGGGTGAGTGGATGCCTTTGTCCACTGGTTCTGGAGGTGGCTTGGTGCCCAGTGATGCAGTTCACATTCCCTCACCAGGGTGTCTGAGGCACGAGATTTGCAGGGGGCAGGTAGCAGGAAAGTCCATGGAGGCAGGGCCAGACTCCATCCTGCGTCGACTAAGGCTGCAAACTGGTGGTTGTTGTGGTGCTGGTGGGGGTGCTGCCAGTGGTGGTGGGAGGCTCCAGCCCGTCTCCTGCAGGCCCGGACAGACGCACACTGGGGCTGCTGCTGCTGTTGGTGGTCCGTCTGTCAGCAGTGCAGGTGGCGCTGCTTGCAGCGGGGATGCTGGCAGTGCAGGCCGAGGTGCAGGTGTCGGTTCTGCCAGTGGTGGAGGGAGGCACCAGCCCTTCTCCTGCAGCTTCGGACGGCTGCCCACTGGGGATGCTGCTGCTGACAGTAGTGATGGCAGCGACGGTGCAGGTGGCGGTGTTTGCAGCAGGGATGCTGGCGGTGCTGCCTGCAGTGCAGGTGGCGGGGCTGTCGGTTCTGATGGTGGCCACCAGTCCCCCGCCTGCAGGCTCCGATGCCTGAGGTGCCTTGCCTTCGCTTTTCTGCCCCTTCTTCACCTTGGCAGCTGGTGTTGGTACCTTGGATCTCGCAGCTGCAGTTTTGGAGGAGGCCTTGCTAGGTGGGTCGTGCTCCTTGACCTTGGTACATGCTGTCCCTTTCTTTACCTTGGCAGGGGGCGGAATGGTATGGTCCTTTGCAGGGGTCAGTGGCACACTGGCTGGCCTCACGGGTGCCCCCTTGAAGCACTTGGGAGTTGCAGTAACCACAGCGGATGCCGTCTTGGTTGCCGAGGTGCTGGCCTGGGTTCTGGACACCTTTGCCCGAGGGGAAGGATGGGGTGGGGGAAGGGGTAGGGAACAGGTCAATGTTTGCCAGGAAACGTTTTTTAGACACACTGGGGCGGGAAGATGGAGAGGGTTTGGGAGTGGAGGAAGAGGGAGTGGTTGTAGGAGGTGTCTTTCTGCTGAGTTTGGGTGAAGGTGCATGGGCTGGATGTTGTTGTGAGGTGGATAGCTGTTGGGGGGTGGGTGCTTGCGTTTGTGTACTTTGGGAGTAGGGGTCACAGACACACTGTGAGAGGACACAGGGGATGTGTGCATGGTTATGGGTGTGGTGACTGCCAGTGAGGGGTGTGTTGTGATGGGCGTGCTGGTGATGGAGGTAGTGGATGAGGATGTAGTGCATGCAGGTGTGAGTGGAGACGATACTGGGAGGGAGGTGGGTGGACGAAGAGGAGAAGGGGGACACAGTGGAGGCAGTGGATGTTTGTGTGTCTGCATGGGTATGGTGCTTGTGTGAGTGCCTGTGAGATGAAGTGTGGTGCTTATGTTTGCCTGAGCCACCTTTGTGTGTTGATTTGGGTGAATCCTGGTCTGAAGGTGTGCCTGGGATAGGCTGGGGTTGAGGTGATTGGCTCTGGGTAGAGGAAGTTAGAGAGGGGAGGCTAGACACAGGGACAAGGGCTGCCTTCAGGGAGGAGGCCAGAGCCTGAAATGCTCTCTGTTGGGCTGCCATGCCAGAGTGAATGCCCTCCAGGTATGCATTTGTTTGTTGCAAATGCCCTGCTACACCCTGGATGGCATTCAGGGTTGAGTGCCCAACAGAGAGGGATCTCAGGAGGTCAATAGCCTCCTCACTGAGGGCAGCAGGGCTTACTGGTGCAGGGCCTGAGGTGCCTGGGGCGAAGGAGATGCCCACCCTCCTTGGTGAGTGGGCACGGGAAACACGCCGAGGGGCTGCTGGGAGGGCGGTGCTGGTACGGGGTGGCGGCTGTACCTGTTGTTGGGGTGGGCACAGAGCTTCCATCTGAGGAGGAGTCGCTGTCTGTGGTCTCCCCTTCTGTCCCCGTCGTGGTGCTCCCCTCGCACTCCGTCCCACTGATGCCCATTGGCGTACACAACACACAGGGAGCAGCCCTATGCACTAGGCCATGCCCAACCATTTACTAAGACAGTCACCAGCCCATGTGGTTCAATGCCTAACGCCATTAGGTGCACACCTGAAACCCACAGGACCCAGCCCAGGAGTAGATGCCCGCCAACACTATTGGGGTAGGAGTGATACTGAGTATGCCCTACAAGGGACCTACCCTGTCATGTTCGCCCTGGTCTAGGGGCACCCACAGCTCACATCCCCCCACCCAGGTACCTCCTAACGCGCGCAAAGTGAGGTTTCAGATTCTGTACTCACCCCCTCGTGTCTGCTGTGATGCCTTCAAGTGACCATCGAACTCCGGATAGGCCACCGCCAGGATGCGGAACATCAGGGGGGTCATGGTGCGACGGGCACCCCTTCCTCGATGGGAGGCCAGCCCCAGCTGGGCCTCCGCAGTCTTCTTTGCCCAGCAGCGCAGGTCCTCCCACCTCTTGCGGCAGTGGGTGCTCCGTCTGTCAAAGAACCCCAGGGTCCACACCTCCTTGGCGATGGCACGCCAAATACCCTTTTTCTGGTGGGTGCTGAACTACAGGGAAAAGACAGTAGAAAAAGGAATTATTCACCCGTTCGGACCGTCATACTCATTGCCCACCAGATCCCATACATCCCCTGACGCACATACATTGACCACCTTACATGCTGCACTCTGGCCAGGACCCCTCTGCCCCCCTGCATGTGGCTTACACACACAGCAATCCATACATTCATGGCCCACGCATCATGCTCACAGTGTACTCACCTGTTTGTCTGGAGGACCGTAGAGTAACGTGTACTGGGGTAGGACCTCATCCACCAGTTTCTCCAACTCCTCCGCAGTGAAGGCAGGGGCCCTTTCCCCAGAAACATGAGCCATTGTCGTTTCCAGACACAGGTCACAGCAGCACTTGCAGTGTAGGTCCTCTCCTGTTGAAGGCCAGGTAGCAAGTGAGTGATTAGATAGAAAATGGCAGTGACGTCCACGGCAGTGCGTACCGTCACCGCCGGCGTACATCGCCATTGGCTCCTGGAACCCATAGGGCCCAATGATAACCAATGCAAATTTGCTTGGCGGTCATCGACCGCCTACCGCAACAGCACACAACGCCAGCTCAATTACCTCATTTCCACTTGTCCCACCTCACATGTCAGGCAGCCGCCATTTCAGGGGGGCACAGGGCATGGCACCTAACTGCGTCACAGCAGACATTGGCACATCAATGGACTCTCGAGTTCACATACTGTTTCTGTAAAGTCAACAATTCATCATTAGTGCAATATAAGTGTGAATATGACCCTCTGCTCACCGTTCTCTTCCATAGGCTTCAACCGCTGAGGCAGATTATGAGATGGCAGCATCCTCCGGTGTACAGACCCCTGGTGGACCTAGCGACAATGGAGGGAAGACACATTATCATTACCTACAGACTTGATCGTGCCACAATCCAAGAACTGTGTGCCCAATTGGAGCCAGACCTGATGTCTGCTATCCATCAACCCACAGCTACCCCAGCTAGTGCAGGTCCTGTCAGTGCTCCATTTCCTGGCAAGTGGTTCCTTTCAAACAACAGTGGCCATGGCATCAGGGATGTCTCAGCCAATGTTCTCTAACGTGTTCACCAGAGTGTTGTCTGCTCTGCTGAAACACATGTGCAGCTACATTGTGTTCCCCCAGTTGGAGGATTTGGCCACAGTGAAAGCTGACTTTTATGCCCTGGGACATATCCCCAACATCATTGGTCCCACTGATGGTACACATGTGGCATTTGTCGTCGTCACCCCAGAGAAATGAACAAGTTTACAGGAATAGAAAAATCTATCACTCAATGAATGTGCAGATGGTGTGTTTGGCAGACCAGTACATCTCCCATGTGAATGCCAAATTTCCTGGCTCTGTGCATGGATAGCAGCATCCCATATGTGATGGGCCAACTCCAGAGGCACCGCTTGTGGCTAATAGGTGAGCCAAAGGTCCCCACACAGTAGGAGTAGGTGTCTGGGTATGGAGTTGTCCCTAAGGGTTAGTGTGTGTCTAACAGTTGTCCCTCGATATTTGCAGGTAACGCTGGTTACCCCAACCTCTCATGGCTACTGACCCCAGTGAGGAATGCCAGGACAAGGGCACAGGAACATTACAATGAGGCACATGGGCGTACAAGGAGGATTATAGAAAGAACCTTCGGCCTCCTGAAGGCCAGGTTCCGGTGCCTCCATCTGACAGGTGGATCTCTGTACTATTCACCCAAGAAGGTGTGCCAGATCATCTTTGCATGTTGCATGTTCCACAACCTGTACTTGAGACGGCAGTTGCGTTTTCTGCAGGAGGATGAGTCTGGAGATGGTCTTGTGGCAGCGGTGGAGCCTGTGGGCAGTGAGGTAGGGGAGGAAGAGAAAGAAGATGTTGACAAAAGAACCAATGTTATTTGGCAGTACTTCCAGTGACACACAGGTAAGACATTGTAACTTCACTTTACATTTCAGTTATCTGTTGGACATTGTACAAGGCAGCCTGTTTCCCTATGTCTATAGCCACTGACTTTACCCATTGGCATCTCCATTTTCAGATCTCTGTGCCCCACTCTGGCTCCTGCTATGTGTACTGCTGCCCACCAGAGGTCATCCTAAAGTATATTTCACTGTACTTTTCATTTGCAATGCTTTGATAATGTTGTGCTAATACATATTTGAATCATTTGACAGACTCCAGATTGGTATTTGTTCCAACGGTGTTTAGTTAGGTGCTCATAAGTAGAGGTGGTGGTGCAAGGGGCTGGGCTGATGGTGAAAGGAACTTCAGGGTAGAGTCTAGTCTCTTGGTATCACAGGTGCATTGTCCAATGGGACATAGGAAGGGGAGTAATGGCAGTTCAAGGTTCACAGGGTGACAGTGTGGGACATGAGGGGGACAATCAGGAGAGTCTTATTTCCTGGCGGGGGTCTGGCAACGTTCTCTGGCTTCTGCCTGGATCACAGGGACTGTTTGCGAGGTGGTTCTCCTCATGCAGGGGGTGGGGTGCTGGTGGCCTGTTGGTCCTGTGGTGGGGCCTCCTATCTACTAGTGCCGGCAGAGGTGGAAGGCTGTTCCTCAGTTTGGCTAGTGTCAGGGACCCGTTGTTGTGCCACTGCCTCCCTCATGGTCTTGCCCATGTCTGCCAGCACCCCTGCAATGGTGACCAGGATGGTGTATATTTTTGTTAGGTCCTCCCTGATCCCCAGGTACTGCCCCTCCTGCATCTGCTGGGTCTCCTGCAGCTTGGCCAGTATCTGGCCCATTGTCTCCTGGGAATGGTGTTATGCTCCCAGGATGTTAGAGAGTGCCTTGTGGAGATTGGGTTCCCTGGGCCTGTCCTCCCCCGTCACACAGCAGTCCTCCCAGCTTCCCTGTTGTCCTGTGCCTCTGTCCCCTGAAACGAGTGCCCACTGACCCCAGGTCCCTGGTCGTCCTGGGTTTTTGGGGTTGCCTGGGGTCCCTGTAGTGGTGGACACACTGCTGATTGACGTGCCCTGAGGACAGTGGCATGGGCCCGCTGGGTGGGTGCTGTGGTGGTGTTTCCTGAGGGGGAGGCTCTGTGGTGGGTTGGGACTGTGCCTGGGTACCCGACTTTCCAGAGGTCCCGGATGGGCCAGATTGGTCATCGAGATCCAGGCGTGCAGAGCTGCTGTCGTCACTGTGGGCCGCTTGTGTGGGGGGACTGGATGTAGCTGGCACCTCCTCGCCGGTGACGTTGACTTTGGGTCCTGTGGGGATGCAAATGCAGTGTTATTGTATCTGCGTGGGCCATATTGTGCATGGGTGTGTTTCCCTCTATGATTGTGATTTCCCTGTCAGCTTGGCCTTGTGTGAGTGGTGATTTACTGGGCATGCTGTGGTGAGGGGTGTCCATGCAGGTCTGTGATAGGGGTCCATGCATTGGTGTTGCATGCAGGGCTTGGTATTGGGATGGGTGGGTTGTGATGGTGGGGTATATGTGAGGTGATGGAGTGATGGGAGTGAGGGTAAGGGTGGGGGTATGTGATGGCATGCAGGTAGGGTCGGGGATATAATAGTAAAGATATGACTTACCAGAGTCCAGTCCTCCTACTACTCCTGCGAGGTCCTCAGGATGCATTATCACCAAGACTTGCTCCTCCCATGTTGTTAGTTGTTGGGGAGGACGTGGGGGTCTACTGCCAGTCCTCTGTACGGCTATCTGGTGTCTTTCAACCACGGAACGCACCTTCTCCCGTAGGTCGTTCCACCTCTTACTGATGTCATCCCTTGTTCTGGGGTGCTGTCCCACGGCGTTGACCCTGTCCACTATTCTCCACCATAGCTCCATCTTCCTAGCTATGGACGTCTGCTGCACCTGTGATCCGAAAAGCTGTGGCTCTACCCGGATGATTTCCTCCACCATGACCCTCAGGTCGTTCTCTGAGAACCTGGGGTGTCTTTGGGGTGCCATGGATGTGGTGTGCTTGAAATGTGTGAGGATGTGTGGGGTGATGTGTTGTGGTGCATGCTGTTATGTGCGTGGATTGTGTATGGGTGATGGTGTTCTGTGCCTCTGATTGAGTGGGTGCTCCTGCCTTGTATCTCTCTGTGCGCTATTGTCTTTTTCGCTGTAAGCAGTTGTGGGTAATGTGGGTGTGTGTTTTATAGTGGTGTGAGTGTGTGGGTGTGGTGTGTGTATATGTGTCAGGTGTGTGTAGTTTGAATTGTCCAATGTGGTGGTGTTTTGTAAATGCGTGTGTATTTTGAGCGCGGCGGTGTGTACCGCCAGTGGTTTACTGTGTTTGAAAGACCTCCGGGGTGATTTGTGAGGTCGTGATACTGTGGGCGTATTCCTGTTGGCGTAATGGCGTGGGTTTTGCTATCAACAGTTTATCACTGACCTTTGGTGTAGCGGACTTGTGTGGGTGTCTGTATTGTGGAGGATTTCTCAGCGTGGGTCATAATACCCGTAGCGGAATACCGCTGCGGTCATGGTATGTTGGCGGCTGTCAGCACGGCGGTAGGCAGCATTTACTGCCAGGGTTGTAATGAGGGCCTATATCTCTATCTGCTCCCAATTTGAAGTTTGAATTTATTAAATGTAATACGCTAACCCAGTATAAGCATATGGGAGAGATAGTCTTACAGCAGTAAAAAAATACTTTAGGAGTTTTTCACTCCCAAGACATATATACACACAGGTTCTTCTTTTTGAATTCCATGCACCCTTCCGTATGAGCCTTTAGAAACTACTGTATGGGTGACTTATAAGTAGGGGTCCCAGTTTTATGTTATTTATTTTTTCAACATTTGTCTGTATTTATCCATATATTTTTTTTTGCTCATTTCTCTGCATTTATCGATTTTTATTTTGTGCCTAATCAATAAATGATGCTACAATAGGTATTTTTCCTCATTTTTTAAACTAATAAATGAACACATGCATTTTAATGTCCAAAAGGTTTCAGCAGTATACAGTGCAATAGCATCATCTGAAAACACGTGCATTGTAGAATAGCATAAATAACTGTAGATTTGCATTTAATTAAGCTTAACTAGAAAATGTATTGTCTTTTTCATCTCCACAACTCTCAATCTGCGCACCTACAAACCAGGCACTCATGATTAAGGTTTCCAGTTTTTCATTTTTACTGATTTTTAAAGGTAAATACAAACAGAAAACAATTTATTTCCTGTGTGTATTTATTTTTAAAATCAGAAAAATACATAAATTGTGCTTCTTGTGAGTGACTGTCCTTGTTGTTTTTCATGAATTTCAGACCAACTGCTAAGCGGATAGACACCATCAGGATAAAAACAGGATGAGATTCCCTTAAATACAGGTATATTTTAACATTTACTTGTATGTAATGCTATTATGTACCTGTTTGGGTAGTGTCTTCTTATATTTGGCTGCTTAATTTGCTAAAACGAGACAAGCATCAAGTATGAGTGCATGTTTATCTGTTAAATAAATGCGGAAATATACCATTTTACAACTCCATTTATTCTCAAAGCATAAAATAAATATGGATAAATACCAATAAAATGGCCAAACAAATATGGAGAAATACAGATGTAAGTGTTAAAAAACATAAATACCGTAATAACCGAGAGTCTTACTCATGATTAGCAGTAGAAAAAAAAACACTCATAGAAGGCCTATTTTCCGTATTTATGTGTATTTAAAAATAAATACAGACATGAACATAAATAACTTTCTGCCTGTATTTATATGTACAAATCAGTAAAAATGGAAAATTGGAAGCCCTACTTATAGGTATTAAAAATAAGGGTTAGGCCTGGCAAAAGGTTTCTAGCACTCTTTCAATTTGCAGTAGTTTTTCCCCAGTCACGGAATGATCATACTCCATGTCTGATGTTCGATGCTCCAGTTGTTCTGTACGTTCATCATGTTTATCAACTTTTTCTTTTGGAAGATTAACTCTGCCCATCAATCTGTCAATTTTCAGTATCAATGGGGGTCAAACTCTGCTTGAGGTTGAGAAACATAGTTCAGTGTTAAAAAGTTTACCGCCGGCTAGCTCCGTACCCAGATACCAGCCGTGCGTCATATTTATGGTATGATGCTAGCCAGCGGTAAGGTCTGGCTAGCGTTGTAGAAAAGGATGCTAGCTGGGTGCAGGAGGCATAGGGGGAACAGGGGGTTTAGCACCATAGGATGACGCTAGTAGGGGCAGAGGCAAAATAAATGCCTCTGCCCAGACTAGCGTCATTTTATTTTTACATTAAAACCCCATAGACATGACTCCTGTCTCAGTTAAGACTTAGGTTTGGACTAAATGGGCATCTTTTGGTCACCTTGGATGTGTCCTCTCTGTATACCAGCATTCCGTGAGAGAAAGGTATTGTGGCCATACAGTATTTTCTTGATCAAAGAGATGTGACTCTATTAGAACATTCCAACGTGTTGATAGATCTTATAGAGACGGTTCTGGACAACAATGTTTTTATGCATAATGGCTCATGGTATCGATAAATACAAGGAGTGGCTATGGGGGCACAATTGTCCCCCTGAATTCATTCAACATATCATTTACTGGGGCAGATACATAGACAATGTTCTCATGTTTTGGTCTGGTGATGCTAAGTCCCTTGATCTGTTTATTCAACATCTTAACTCTAATTCCTTCAACATAAAATTCACTAGTACTTACAGTGACACCAAAGTCGATTTCTTAGATGTAACACTCTATGTGGAGGGTGACCAAGTATGTTCAAAGATACATAGAAAACCTACTGCTTGTAACTCCTTAGTACATGCCACAAGTGCCCATCCAGGATCACAGATCAATGCTATACCCTATGGCGAAGCTATCAGTATTAGACGTAATTGATGTCAGGATGAGATATTCACACAAGAATTACGTGAGATGGAACAGTGTTTTTTGGCATGTGGGTATCCTGAGAAATTACTTAAAGATACAAATAGAAGGATTAAGAACACAAACAGGCAAACCATACTTACTACCCCTACTAAAAATAAACATGAAAATAGCAATAAATGCAAGGAACATACCAAGTTGTCTCTTATCGTTCCTTTTAGTACCGTCAGCCCCGAAATCTATAAGATGTGTCGTAAAAACTGGCTCCTACTATTAGTAGATAACACCTTAACTAAAGGAGTTAAAAGTAGACCAAGTATGGTGCATAGCAGGGGACGTACACTTCGCAATCCTTATGCCATAGGTTCTTGCCGCCCTCCCCAATGAATAAAATGTGGCTCTCCAATTTACATAACGGTTTCCACAAATTTGGGCGATGTAACATCTGTTGTTATGTGAAGGATACAATGTCCACCTTCCAATACCATACTAAGACATCACACAGGATCTCCAAATTCATGAATTGTAACACCAGGTACATAGTGTATTACTTAGTTTGTGTATGTGAACGTATATATGTTGGCAGCACAATCAGGCCATTCAAAGAGAGGATTCAGGAACACATTAGGGCCATCGGGCATAATAATACGGTTTAACCCTTTGCGCAACATTACAATTCTGCCGATGAACAAAGAGAGGTGCTGGGAATTACCACGCACGGCATTGACACACTGGGTACTTGTCTGAGGGGTGGGGACAAGAAACTTATGCTAAGACGTTTGGAGAGCAAATGGATTATTAAACTAAGAGCGGTGGAGGAGGGGCTTAATATGGATAAAGATCTACATGTTTTTCTTTAAAAATATGCATATGTTTTCTTTGCAACAGGATTTGTTATTGACACATTCTGTATATTTTTATATGCATTTAACAATCTTTGGATGTTCGTCTCTTCAAACAATGTATGAGAACAGTAAGTGGCATATATATATATATATATATGTATATTTACACATCATTCTACACAGTTGTGACTCTTGTTTCTATCAGATTCTGTCTGGGGGGATGCGTTATTGCAGCACACAACAGGGGTTACCCTAATGCATGGCACACAATGTGGTTTACATGGGCCGAACAAAACCTCTTATTTCACTAGGAAACACCTATTGTACTTGGTAATATCATTTTACTTATTGACTCCTCCAAAATGGCGACTGCACTTTTGGTCCACTCAATGTTTACTTTCCTTATTCCTCTTTCTAATGCCATATAGTTGGGTGCAGCTTAGCTTATAATGGCGGCTTCCGCGCGGGCTACAGACACGCCCGCGTCAACAACATGTTATGGACACCTTCTATTACGGAGAGCTTAGACTTGAACTAACGTTCAGCTCTAAGATTTTTGGGAATGTGACATTTTGTCCACGTATCCTTCCATCATAACCGGAGACACATTCATATAACTAATGTTGTGATGCACTACCTTTACAGTGTACTGTTGCGATTGTCTCCATACTATGCGGACGATTCAGCTCTCTATTTTTGTAAGGGTTTTACGCTATTTGGTCACACAACATTCAAAATATAGGCAACCAAGCGTCCACTAACATTAGTTTTTAAATGATTTGCCTGAATTTTTGGCTTTGGGCGATTGGGGGAGGAAGGGTGTTACACACCCCCTCCGACATATTGATCGCCTTATTGGTCACCTTCTTGGTTTCTCTTTTAAATGTAAGTGCACATTGTTATGGAATGTTCTTTATGTTTTTTCTTCTCTTTTTCTCTCCAGACTTATGGTTGTAGCTCTCTACTGAACAAGACCATACTATAAGCTCTTTATATACTACACGTACAGGACTCAATATAGTCCAGGATATTGGAAACTGCCAGAATCCATGAAATTGGCTTAGTACTTGTACATTTGGTACGTTGCTACATGTCTTTGTTTGTACAAGTCCATTCATCGCACGTATGACATACACACCTGGATCGGGTTTGGATTTGTACTTAATAGTATAGGACATCTGGGCATGGTTAACATTATTCACTATTTTTCTATCATTTATAAAATTCATCATTTTTTGGGGTTACTGATGAGGTGGGGATACAGTCACACAGGTGAAACTGCACCTAGATGCATGTGTATACTTTTTCTGTTTGCACTGCACAGCCTACTTTCCTTATATGATTTTCTGAGTGGTGTCCATAGAGAAAGTTGGTGGACACAGGGGAGCAATATTTAATTGCATGGTTGGCATACACTGTATGCCGTAGTGATACGCGGGACCCTTTGGTGTGCTGCTCCCTCACTATTATCTTGTGGATACAAATTTTTGAGCACTGGATCTGGGTGTCTCTTCAGAGTAACATAAGGTTTTGATCCTCTAGATATTGGATTATTTTATGATTATATATATTTTTTTTCTATATTTTCCTTTTACAGCCTTGAGAAAGTCATATTGGCGAAACACGTGTGGGCTGTTATATCATTGGACTGGCTGTTGCTTTGATTGGATTTATATGATATTGGATGAAAAAAATCCTCATGATGTACTACACACTCTTGTCGTGCTTTGAGTGATCCAGCACATCAAGGATTGGACCTTTTGAACTCTTATGGTGTGCCCTGGTACATATCTTTTGACTGACTGGTGCTGGTTGTTATTCAACCAACACGATTGCACCTGAAGTGGTTGGGTGCAGTACCGGTTTGGAACCCTTGGCAGGATTAATTGTTAAAAAGGAACATTAGCTGTACATATATACATAGGAGGTGCGAACCATTAGCATAGCCACTATTGTATTTGTATTATAAGACAGGAGACCTGCCCCCCAGGCCAATGGCCATGCCCAGGGGGCATATGTCCCCTGGGCATGGCCATTGGGTGCAGTGCTAAGTTAGCCCCTCCCCCCATGGCACTTTGAAAAAAATTAAAATACTTACTTACCTGGACTTACCTGGGATGCATCCCATCTTCCTTAGGTGTCCTCCAAGTGTGGGTGCGGGTGGGTGGGGGTGTCCGTGGGGGCAGGGAAGGGCACCTGTGGACTGTTTCCATGGTCCCTGACCACAGAAAAACGCCCACAGGTCCCCTAACGCCTTCCCATACCCAGGCATTAAATAATGGCGATAACTGCAATATTTTGGAGCTACACATGTCTAGCGCCAAAATATAAATATGGAGTTAAGTTTGCCCCGGATTTGCGTAAAAAAATGACACAAATCCGGGACAAACAGAGTATAAATATGCCCCACTCAGTGCGAGTGTCTAGTTCTGGAGTCGAGCTCTCCACATCGTCCTGACTCAGTTGATGGACTTCAGGAGGAAGCTCCATCGTTTTCGTCTGTCTGCAGTTCTCATCAGAAAGCTTAGACTTCTTTATGTCCATCTTCTCCATCTGGCAATATCACTGGTATAGCACTCAGCAGCACTCGGTGCTGAGCTAGTGCAGTCTCGTGTCCCTCAGCAGGTCTCTGCCACCATTCGGTCCTGCCTCACTCCCTTTCGCCCACAGGAGAACAATGGGGGGCCAAAAGCAGACCACAGCCACTAAGCAGAACTATTCTTCAGAACAGTCATCCATTGCAAGCTCGGACCTTAAAGCCACACCAGGTCCAATGCAATGGTTGCGCGCAACAATAGGAGGGCATCTGCAGTTTCACACAGGCTCTACTTCACCCGACACCCAGTTACGGGCAGCATGAGCTGGCTAGGGCACTTCAGTAGGTTCCCAAGTTCATGTACTGAGGTGCCAGGGAACAAGAGGTTCCAGCCAGTCCCATGTGTGGAGGTACTGGGACACACAGTCTAGTAGGTGCTCCCTAGCAGCACTAGGCCCCAGGCATGAAGTCCATGACATTAGGAGAAGTGCCAGGTACCCAGTGTCATGGGGATTGAGCCGCCAAAGCCACTGCTTTTGGGATCAGCTTGCTTCCCTGTGCTGCAGCACCTTCAGTGTGAGCAGGGCACCCACACTGCAGTTCATGTGGGCCCCCAATAGGTAGGTGGCCTATCGGCCCACACAAGGAGCCAGGAACTCACCACACTACATGTGCAGTGTCACTGAATCTTCGGTGTCTGGGTTGGGTGCTCCCGGCCTGGACTCTGGTGTGCGATTAGGTTGGAGCACCCAGCCTATATAGCTGCATGCTGCACTATAGGAAGCTGCAATATTTTAGAAATGCCACTTTTAGAAAGTGAGCATTTCTCTGCACTTAAAATCCATCTGTGCCTTACAGCCCGTCTCCAATCAATGCCTGGGCTGGGCTGGTTGACAGCTTCCTTGTGCATTTCACCAAGACAACCACAAACACAGAACACTCAGTCACACCTGGACTCATCTGTGTACTGAATTGGTCTTCCGTGGCTGGAAGGGTGAGGGCCTGACACTTACATTTTAAAGGCTAGTGGCCTGCCCTCACACATTGGACTGCCAAACCCCGTACTGGGACCCTAGCAGACAGACCTGTACTGAAAGGGGAACTTGTGCACTTCAAAACCACTCTTTGAAGTCTCCCCCTCTTCAAATGCACTTTGCATATATACACTGGGTCCCTGACCCCACCAACTCAGACATTTCCGGACCTGAACCTGCAACCTTAGAAGAGGAACTGCCTGGCTGCTGAGAAGGACAGCTGCCCTGCTGTTGCCCTGCTGCTGTGCTGCCCTCTGACTTTGATGAAAAGTGCTCTCCAAGGGCTTGGATTGAGCTTGCCTCCTGTTTTCTGAAGTCTCAAGACCAAAAAGACTTCATCTCTTCAGGAAATTCCTTGTGTGCTGAAAATCAACTCACAGCCTGCCGGAAACGGCACACAGCTGTTTTGCAATGAGAAATCGCCGCACCGCTGAGCCAGAACGATGCAGCCCGACTTCCCAAGTGAAGATTCGACGCAGCACTTGCCTTGTGACCTGAAATCGGACGCACAGCCCTTCTGAATCGAAGCACACCCAAACCGGAACGATGCAGCCAGTTCCCCAAGTGGAAAATCGATGCAGCTCCTGCCGTGTGTCAGAAAATTTGACGCATCACCATACAGAATCGACGCAAGGGCTATGACTTCTTCCTGTACATCCAGGATTTCCCTGCATCGTCCCTGGGCATCAAAAAGATCCCCGCATTGCAGTGAGGAACCAAGCCTGTGCGCCGAAAAACAACGCAAAGTTCCTTGCGGCTTGGAAATGACGAATCATCTGTACCGTGTCGGAAAATCCAAGGCACACCCTATTTTTCCATGCATCTCCTCCTCTGCGGTCTCTGTGCATGTTATTTTTTACGAAAACCATGTACTTAGTGTAAACAAGAGACAACTATTGAGTTCTATTACGTCAGACTCTTTTTAAACCTGCAAAAGTGATATCTCAACTTTTGCTTACTGGATCTTTATTATTTTGACCTTAATTTAATTAGATAAATATAATATATTTTTCTAAACCTGTGTGGTGTCTTTTTGTGGTGTTTTCACTGTGTTACTGTATGATTTATTGCACAAATACTTTACACATTGCCTTCTAAGTTAAGCCTGACTGCTCAGTGCCAAGCTGCCAGAGGGTGGGCACAGGATAATTTGGATTGTGTGTGACTTACTTTGACTAGGATTGTGGTCCCTATTTGGACAAGGGTGTATACCTCTGCTAACTAGAGACCCCATTTTTAACATTGGTGATTAGCAGTGAGGATAGGACTTGTGTTTGTGCAGTGACATACAATGGCTATGTGTACACTACCCAGGGGCGGCTACTCCACAAGGGTGGAGGATCGTCACCCCCCCTTCCCCCTGCCAGCAACTGCAAAACCTTTATAAGAAAACAATAATAAACAATGTTTATTATTGTTTCCTTATAAAGGGGCGGGCCACCAGTGACGAGTGTGAGGGGGAGTGCTTGGCACTCCCCCTCAGAGCGCATGTTTGTTTGGCCGGCCGTCTCGGGACGGCCAAACACACATGTGGACAGGACTCTTTCCAGCCCAGCAACACAGTTGCTGGGCCGGAGAGAGCCTGCACAGGTTCCCAGTCTGCCTGGGAGTGACCTGGTGGGTGCTCCCAGCAAATCCTGACGCTGCTCTCAGCAGCATCAGGATTGGCCGCAGGGCAGGCTGGGAGCCTGTGCCTGCCTAAAGCCAGCAGAGGAGCAGGATGCATCACGGCTTTCAGGTAAGTTTATTTTTTTTTATTGTAATAACATTTTCTCCGCCACACCTCCTGTTCCCCCCGCACCACTCCGACCCCTTTAACACCGCAAGCCACGACTGACTCTAATTACCCACAGCTAAAGGTCAATTTGGTTTGTCCTCTTTTTTGGTGCAATTTTTCCTGCTTTACTTTTTAATCTAATCCTAATCAACATGTCTCTGGCTAGGTCTCAAGGAGGAGATGGAGAGCTAAGCTGGAAACATACACTGTCAGTCAGCTGAAAGGGTTCTGCAAGGGGATGAGAGTACCTACCCGGGGTTCCTCCAGGAAGGAGGAGTACCAAAAGGCACTGAGGGCCTGGGCAGAAGCATTTTCACAAGAGAATGTTGAGGTGGAAGAGCCAGAGGAGGGCTCTCCAGAGGATTTGCCAATAGAAGGGGGGATGACAGACCTGGATTTGTGCCTTCAGCTAAACCAAGGAGCAGTTTCTCAAGTTATGGCCTGACCGCAGAGGAAAAGAGAGAGGAGAGAGAATTCAGGCTGCAGTTGGCCAGATTATACATGGAGGCAGAGGAGAGGAAAGCTGAGGGAGAAGCCAAACAAGCTGAGGCTGAAAGGGCCTTGGCTGAAAACAAACTACTTCTGGCTCATTAACTGAGACTGAAAGAGCTGGAGCTCCAGTCTAGGCAGTCTGAGTCCAGCAGAGATGGTGGCAGCACACATACAGGACCTGCTGGAGCCAAAAAAGTTTGTATACCCAGAGATGTGGTGCCAAGTTATGTGGTGTGAGATGACAATGACAAATGGTTTGATGCCTATGAAGGTGGACTGAGGGCTCGTGGGGTTCCTGAAGAGCAATGGGGGGTGGGCTTGTGGAAACATGTACCAATAATTGGGAGGGACACACTCCTCACATTAGAAGAAAAGGACCAGAACACAAACCAGCTCATGAAAGCCATTTTGATTGCCAAGTTTGGACTGACCCCTGATAAGTATCACCAGGAATTCAGGGACAGTACCAAAATCTCCAACCAAACTTGGGTAGACTTTTATGATTCTTCTAACAAGCTACTGAATGGATGGGTGTGGGGCAGTAAAGTAGATGATTATAAGGGTTTACATAATTTGATTTTGAGAGAGCATATGCTCAGTATTTGCTTTACAGATTTGCACCAGCACCTGATTGACAGTAAGCTGACTGATCCCAGGAAGCTCGCTGAGGAGGCGGACCTCTGGGCTAGCACCAGAGTGTCCAAGAAGGTACCTGGGAGTGACCCCAAGAAGGGTGGTTCCAGTTCCCCCCAACAGAGTGTGGGGGAGGTTATAGATGACCCAGACAAGTCCCAAAGCAAAGGAGGAGGAAGGGGTTCCCAAGTCCCATCTGAGAAACAGGCTGGTGGTTCTGGTTGGAGGTGGCCCACGGCACCCCATTTCCAATCCTGCTGCTTTGAGTGCTCCCAACTAGGACACAAGCAGAGGTACTCTGTCCAAAGAAACCACTCACTGGTGGGGCCTCTACAGAGGTGGTCAATGTGGTCTTAGGGGAAAGTGGTCCCCAGGGGCAGGTCATAGACCATGCCCTAATCTCCCTCAATTGGGAGATAGACTCAGAGGGTGGGCTGGTGATCCCTGAGGGTGGGAGTCATCACTTCCACCAGGTGGGAGTAAATGGGGTCCCAATCACTGCTCTGAGGGACACCGGGGCTAATCATACCATGATGGTGGAGAGACTAGTTTCCCCAGAACAATACACCGGCCAGGTGTGTAGGGTGACTCCAGCTCTTGGGGAGGATTTATTCTGCCCTATTGCCCTGGTATCCCTGGAATGGGGTGGGGAGGTGACCCAGAGAAGGGTCATAGTTAGTCCTCAGATACCCATTGACTGCATTCTGAGGAATGAGTTACCCCTGGTGGCAGGAGAACTGAGAGGGGTGACCCCTAAGGAACCCCTCATAGTTCAGTTGTCTGGCAGTACCACTTGCCAGAGGAGGGTACGGGAGCCCGGATGTAGGGGCAAGGTGAGGGAGGACTCACCCCAGTCTCCTGTTGAGCCTCAGGGTACAGACCCTGGGTTGATTGACCAGTGTCAGGAAACCACCCCTAAACTGGTGGGAGGTAGAGTGGAGAAGGGGTACAAAACCCTGGGGCTACTACCCCCCATTCTGGGATGTCTCGGAGGTCAGGGAACCCTCAGGAGCCCATAGGTAACTCCCTGCTAGCCACAAGGCTGGAGGAGAAGCTTACCCAATGGCCCCACTCAAGGCATTCACTTAACAGTATATGGCCTGGGGCCTGGCTCTTTACATTGGCAGCTGTCAGTGGCCCCTGTTGGTTGATGTCCTTGTGGACAGAGATTTCCCTGGGTTGTGGACAGAAGTCAGACCCAAGTGGAACGGGCCACACATTTTGTTGGCCATGGTCGTACTGTCTGCCTACTGGGATGCATCTGTGGGCAAATTAAGGTTAGAAGTTCCACAGTCGGGGTCCCGAGAAAAGGAGAAGGGTTCCCCATGGGTCAGTTCTGTAGCCCCAGAGAGTATAGACAGAGGAACCTCACTGATTTGAGAAAGGCATAGAACTAGCAAGTGCCCCTGCAGTAGCGGGCCATTGTCCATGTTCTATCGCCCTACGCAGGAAAGTTCATCAAAGTATTGAATAACCTACCCTGGCTTTCGGCTGAAAGGGGGATATGTTGGAAATGGCCTCTCTAAAGGGTCACACCCAAACTTTTGGCCTTCCTCCTCTTCTTTTTCTGACCTAATTTTTGCTGCTTTAGGACTCTGGACTCTTTGCCACTGCTAACCGGTGCTAAAGTGCATATGCTTTCTTCATTAAACATGGTAACATTGGTTCATTCCCAATTGGCATATTTGATTTACTTGTACGTCCCTAGTAAAGGGCACTACATGTGCCCAGGGCCTGTAAATTGAATGTTACTAGTGAGCCTGGTGCACTGGTTGTGCCACCCACATAAGTAGCTCCTTAACCATGTCTCAGGGCTGCCGTTGCAAAGCCTGTGTGTGCAGTTTCACTGCCACTTCAGGTTGGCATTTAAAAGTACTTGCCAAGCCATAAACTCCCCTTTTTCTACATATGTCACCCATAAGGTAGGCCCCAAGTAACCCACAGGGCAGGGTGCTAAGTAGGTAAAAGACAGGGCATGTACATGTGTGTTTTATACGTCTTGGTAGTGGAAAACTCCTAAATTCATTTTTCACTATTGTGAGGACTACCCTCATATACTGTTTGAGTGGTATATTCTGATCATAAAGGGATAACCAGGTCATATTTAGTATGGCCAGAATGTTAATAGAAAATCCTTTTTATTGGGGAAGTTGGATTTTATATTACTATTTTAGAAATGCCACTTTTAGAAAGCATTTCTCTGCACTTAAAATACATCTGTGCCTTACAGCCTGTCTATAATCAATATCTGAGCTCGGCTGATTGACAGCTTCCTTATGCAGTTCACCAAGACAACCATACACACAGGACACTCAGACACACCTGCACTCATCTGTATACTGAATGGGTTGTCCTGGGCTGGAAGGATGGAGGGCCTGACACTTACATTTTAAAGGCTAGTGGCCTGCCCTCACACAATGAAATGCCAAATCCCCTACTGGAACCCTGGCAGACAGACCTGTACTAAAAGGGGAACTTGTGCACATCAAAACCACTCTTTGAAGTCTCCCCCACTTCAAAGGTATTTTTGCGTATATAAACTGGGTCCCTGACCCTACGATCTCAGACACTTCTGGACCTGAACCTGCAACCTTAGAAGAGGAACTGCCTGGCTGCCCAAAGGACTCATCTAGACTGCTTTGCTGAGAAGGACTGCTGCCCCTCTCAGTCCGGATTCCGAGCCAATCACAGCACAGAAACCGCCCTCATCTCAGTCACAGACGACATCAGAACTCTGATGGACAACGGAGAAACAGTTGCCCTCATCCTCCTCGAATTCTCGGCTGCCTTCGACACCGTCTGCCACCAAACCCTAATATCCCGCCTCCGCTCCACCGGGATCCAAGGACAGGCCCTGGACTGAATCACCTCCTTCCTCTCCAACTGCTCCCAAAGAGTCTACCTCCCACCTTTCCGCTCAGACCCCACCGAGATCATCTGCGGCATCCCACAAGGCTCCTCGCTCAGCCCGACTCTCTTCAATGTCTACATGAGCCCCCTCGCCGACATCGTACGCAAACACAACATCAACATCAACATCACCTCCTACGCCGACGACACTCAGCTGATACGTTCCCTCAACAAAGACCTCACCAGCGCCAAGACCAACCTGCAAGATAGAATGAAAGACGCCGCAGAATGGATGAAACTCAGCTGTCTGAAACTGAACTCAGACAAACGGAAGTCCTCATCCTCGGAAACACCCCGACCGCCTGGGACGACTCCTAGTGGCCCACGGCCCTTGGCACCGCACCAACCCCCTCAGACCACGCACGCAACCTCGGATTCATCCTGGTCCCACTTCTCACCATGACCAAACAAGTCAACGCCGTATCATCCTCCTGCTTCCTCACCCTCCGCATGCTCCGAAAGATCTTCCGTTGGTGTGGACAGGAGGCCCCACCACAGGAACAACAGGCCACCAGCACCCCACCCCCTGCAGAAGGAGAACCATCCTGCAAACGGTCCCTGCGATCCAGGCAGAAGTCAGCGAACATTGCCAAGACCCCTGCCAGGAAATAAGACTATCCTGAATGTCACCCTTGTGTTCCACACTGTCACCCAGTCCACCTTGAACTGCCATTGCTCCCCTTCCTATGCCCCCTTGGACAATGCACCTGTGATACAAATAGACTGGACTCTATCCTGGACTTTCCTCCATCATCACCCCAGCTCACTGCACATCCCCCTCTAATCATTAGCACTTAAATAAACACCATTTGAATAAATATAAGTATGGAGTCTGTCAAATCATTTAACCATGTATTCATTTAACAAGCTTGAAACACTGCAATATAACTGTACAGTATTGTATACATATGAATGACCTCTAGTTGGCTGCAGTCAACACACCAGGAGCGATAGTGGGGCACGAATATCTGAAAATAGAGATGCCAAAGGGTACAGTAAGTGGCCATAGAAGTTGGAAAATCAGCCTGCCAGCGACAATGTCAAATACAAAACTGTCAATGTAAAGTGTAATGACAGTGTCTTACCTGTGTGTCATTGGAAGTACTGTCTTATAATAGCACTTCAGTTGTCCTCATCCTCATTCTCTGCCTCCTCATCTTCACTGTCCACAGGGTCCACTGCTGCCACACCCCATCTCCAGTCTCATCCTCCTGCAGGAAAGGCACCTAGCCACGTAAGGCAAGGTTGTGCAACATACAGCATGCCACGATGATCTGGCACACCTCCTTGGGTGAGTAGTACAGGGATCCACCTGTTAGATGGAGGCAACGAAACCTGGCCTTCAGGAGGCCGAATGTAGTTTCTATTATTATTTTTCTTGTTCACCCATGTGCCTCATTGTAACGTTCCGCTCCCCTTGTCCTGGGATTCCTCACAGAGGTCAGTAGCCATGAGAGGTTGGGGTAACCAGAGTCACCTGCAGATATCAAGGCATAACTATTGGATACACACTAACCCTTAGGGCCCACACCATACCCATGCACCAACAAACCCTGGGTGGGAACCAGGGCCCACGTATTAACCACACCCGGTGCCTCTGAAGTTGAGCCATCACATATGGGATGCTGCTATTCCTCAGGATGAAGGCATCATGCACAGACCCAGGATACTTTGCATTGACATGGGAGACTATCTGCACATTCATGGAGTGAAAGCTCTTTTGATTTCTGAACACCTGTTCATTTCTCAAGGGGACACACAAATGCAATATGTGTACCATCAATCGCCCCAATATTGTTGGGGATATGTCCCATAGCACAGAAATCAGCTTTCACTGTGGCCAAATCCTCCACCTGGGGGAAAACAATGTAGCTGTGCATGTGTTTAATCAGGGCAGACAATACTCTGGTCAGCGCTATTGAGAACATTGGCTGAGACATTCCTGCTGCCAAGCCCACTGTCACTTGGAAAGAGCAACTTGCCAGGAAATGGAGCACAGATAGGACTTATACAAGAGGAGGGATCACGGTGGGCTGACAGATAGCAGATATCAGGTCAGGTTCCAATTGCTCTGTGATTGTGGCCCTGTCCAGTCTATAGGTGAGAATAATGTACCTGTCCTCCATTGTTGCCAAGTCCACCAGGGACCTGAACACGGGGTATGTCTTCATCTCCTATTAATATGCAGCGGTTGCAATCTAGGGGGAAAATGGTGAGTAGCTGGTCAGTATTCCATATTTCCAAAGACTGCACTGCATTGCATGTTGTGACTGTAACACAATATTGTTGTACAGGCCCAAATGGTGCCTATGTGTACTGTGACGCAGTTAGGTGCCATGGTCTACCCCCGCCCCCTGAAATGGTGTCTGCCTACCCTGTATGAAGGGACATGTGGAAATGAGGTAATTCCATTGACGTTGTGCGCCGTTGCGGGAGGTGGTCGAAAACCACCATGCAGCTCCTCATTGGATCCCATTGGGCCCTATGGGTTACAGTGCCCAATGGTGATGTACTCCGGCGGTGACAGTACGCACCGCCGCAGACGTGACCTCCATTTTCTATCTCTTCACTCACTTGCTACCTGACCTTCAACAGGAGAGGACCTACACTGCATGTGTTGCTGTGACCTGTGTCTGGAACCGACCATGGCTTGTGTCACTGGGGAAAGGGCCCCTGCCTTCACTGCTGCGTAGTTGGAGAGACTGGTGGATGGGGTCCTACGCCAGTACTGAATGCTGTATGGGCCTCCAGACCAACAGGTGAGTACACTGTGAGTATGATGCATGGGGCATGAATGCATGGAGTGATGTGTGTGAAGTCCCCGTGTAGGGGGGTGGGCGGAAGGGCTAAGGGCTGCGTGCTGCATGTATGGTGGGCAATGTCTGTGCGTAAGGGGATGGGAGGTGGTGGGGTGGTCTCCGGATGGGGTATGTAAGCCTGTGGGTGCCCCTAGGCCAGGCCGGACATTGCAGGGTAGGTCCCATGTTGGGCAGGGTATGATGTCAACCACCTCCAACCAAGCAGGTAGGCATCCACTACTGGGCAGGGGTCTGTGGGTCTCAGGTATGCTGTTATTAGCATTAGGTATTACTGTCCATGGCCTGGTGACTAGCATTGTGACTGGTAGTGCATTGCCTAATGCCTAGGGCTGTTCCCTGTGTGTGTTGTGTACGCCATCGGTGGTGTTGGAGCAGCCATTGTCCAAGTGTATTCTTCGTCTCTTCCCCCCCCTTTTTGTTTTGTCACCCTGTTCTTCTGTGCACTAGCATCATATGGCGGAGGAGCTGAGGCACCGGTGACGGAGGGAGCTGCATCCCACAGGGCCAAGGAGGCCGAATCCACCTACGATGAGGGCACCAGTGGGACGGAGGGCGAGGGGAGCACCATGGCAGAGACAAGAGGGGACAGTTCGGACAGTGATACCTCCTCCGATGGAAGCTCCCTGGTGGTGGCGGACACCTCTGTGGCCACCCCAACTACACGTACAGCCGCCACCCCAGTAGCAGCACCGCCCTCCCAGCAGACTCTCAGCATGTTTCCCGTGCCCGCTCACCCAGGAGGGTGGGTATCTCCTTGGCCCCAGGCACCTCAGGCCCTGCCCCAGTTAGCCCTGCTGACCTGAGTGAGGAGGCTATTGACCTCCTGCGATCCATCTCTGTTGGGCAGTCAACCATTGTGAATGGCATCCAGGGGCAGAGCCATCCACCTCACAAAAGCATCCAGCCCATGCACCTGCACCCAAACACAGCAGACAGACACCTCCTACAACCACTTCTTATTCCTCCACTCCCAAACCTTCACCCTCTTCCCGCCCCAATGTCCCTAAGAAGCTTTTCTTGACCTCTTCCCTACCCCTCCCACCCCCATCCTTCACATCAGGCCAGGGCGGTTAGAACCCAGGTGAGCACCTCAGCCACCCAGTCTACAGCCACAGTAGTGTTGACAGCTACTGTAGGTGGGAGGGGATCCCGGGAATCAGCCAGCAGCACTGAAAGTGTGCCTGCACCAGGTGCATCAGGGAAGGGCAAGGAGGCACCACCAGCTGCGAAAGGGAAGGACAAGGGACCTGCACCTGCAGGCAGGAAGGACAGGAGGCCTGGTGCTGGGACTCATTTGGAGCCCACACCACCAACCATAGTGGTTCAGCCATCCGAGGTTGCAAGGAAAGGGCTGAAGCCTCCCCCCACCACTCCAGCACCGTCACCAGCACCACTGCCAGCAGCAGCAGCCCCAGTGGGCAACCGTCTGAGGCTGCAGGGGAAGGGCTGGAGCCTCCCCCCACCACTGCCATCCCCTACACGGGCCCCACCACTTCCACCACTGAGCAGCCATCAGTGTGTAGTCCTGCCTTCATGGGCTGTAGTACGTCCTGGACCCTGCAAACCTGTAGGTGTGACACCCAGGTGAGAGACTGTGACCTTGCACTCCCCAAGCTCTGCAGCACAGGGCACAATGCCCCCTCCAGAACCAGTGGAAGAAGCCATCCACTCACACCATCCTTCCCAGGATGAAGCACACTGGGCACAATGCCCCCTCCAGAACCAGTGGAAGAAGCCCCAGGACCAAGCAGTGGGCAAACCACCCACTTGAGAGACTGTGGCCTTGCACTCCCTAGTACCAGGCAGTGGGCAAACCACCCACTTGAGAGACTGTGGCCTTCCACTCCCCAGGACCAAGCAGTAGGCAAACCACCCACTTGAGAGACTGTGGCCTTGCACTCCCTAGTACCAGGCAGTGGGCAAACCACCCACTTGAGAGACTGTGGCCTTCCACTCCCCAGGACCAGGCAGTGGGCAAACCACCCACCTGAGAGTCTGTGGCCTTGCACTCCTCAGGACCAAGCAGTGGGCAACCCAACCACTTCAGAGACTGTGGCCTTGTACTCCCGAGGACCAAGCAGTGGGCAAACCACCCACTTGAGAGACTGTGGCCTTGCAGTCCCTAGGACCAGGCAGTGGGAAACCACCCACTTGAGAGACTGTGGCCTTGCACTCCCCAGGACCATGCAGTGGGCAACCCACCCACTTAAGAGAGTGTGGCCTTGCACTCCCCAAGACATCGCACAGGGCATGTAGCCCCCTCCAGGAACAGTGGCGTTGTACCATCTTCTGGCTGAGGTGCCCCCCATTCCCCGTCCCCCTGAGGTGCCTGTGTATTTTCGACCTGATGCCCCTGTAGTGTTCTCTCCGTGTTGTTGCAGGAGTGAGGTGGGGCCTTGGTTTATGTGATGGGGCGCTGTGGCCCACGGACATTGAGGACTGGGCAGTGTCCCTCCATTTGTAAATATGTATATTCATGCACTTATTCATGTTATTTTATCATGTTACACTCACTTCCTTCCAATCAATTTGTCCTTGCATTATTCCTGAGGAGTGCGGGATGTATATGTAATGTTACTGCATCTGGTTGTGTGTATGATGTTGGGGGTGTTGTGTGTTGCGTGTGTGTTCTCTTTTTCCTCCCCCCTCCCTTGTGTGCTAGGCGACAGTACTCACCGTGGTCATCTTCGCCGGAGTTGCTGCTCATAATAGAGGAAAGGGTAGACGAGCATCGGAAAAATGCGCAGCTCGGGCTCCATGGCGTAGTGGTTGTTTCCTGAGTCTCCAGAGGTGAGTCCTTTGACTTCTGTGTTCTGTTTCGGCCATGCTTTTGATGTCGTTGGTACCGCCCCGGAAATGGTGGCAGATAGGCCTGTCATAATACAGTGGGCGGTACATTGTCTTCCGCCTGGCTGTTGGCGGGTACCGCTGTGGTGCTTGTTGATACCCCCGTGGCGGTCGGTGTGTTAAAGTGGCTGTCTGTCTGAGCGGTTTCCACCGTGGTCATAATTACTTTTTATTTACCACCGGCCTGTTGGCGGTATTACCGCCGCTTTATCACCAACCGCCAGGGTTGTAATGAGGGCCTTAATCTCTTCAGGAAACTCCCTGTGTGCCGAAAATCGACGCACAGCCTGCCAGAAATGACGCACAGCCATTTTGCAACAGAGAAATCACCGAGCCGGAACAACGCAGCTTGACTTCCGGAGTGAATATTAGACACAGCGCCTGCCTTATGACCGGCAATTTGATACACAGCCTTACCGAATCGCCACACAGCCGAACCAGAGCGACACAGCCAATTCCGCGAGTGGAAAATCGATGCAGCCCCTGCCGTGCGATAGAAAATTTGACACATCGCCATACCGGATCGACGCAACGCCTGTGGCTTCTTCCCTCACTCCCAGGATTTCACTGCATGGTCCCTGGGCATCAAAAAGATACCCTCATCGCAGTGAGGAACCAAGCCTGTGCCCAAAAAACAATGCAAAGGCCCTTGCAGCGTGGAAAGAAATGAGACATTGTCTGTGCCGCGTCGGAAAATCCAAAGCACACCCTATTTTTCCACGCATCTCCTCTTCTGCGGTCTCTGTGTGTGTTATTTTTTTACACAAACCAGGTACTTTGTGTAAACAAGAGACAACTGTTGATTTCTAAGATTTAAGACTCTTTTTAAACTTGCAAAAGTGATATCTCAACTTATGCTTATTGGATCTTTATTGTTTTTACCTTAATTGAACTAGATAAATATCATATATTTTTCTGAACCTGTGTGGTGCATTTTTGTGGTGTTTTCACTGTGTTACTGTATGATTTATTGCACAAATACTTTACATATTGCCTTCTAAGTTAAGCCTGAAGTTACTCAGTGCCAAGCTACCACAGGGTAGGCACAGGATCATTTGGATTGTGTGTGACTTACCCTGACTAATAGTGTGGTCCCTATTTGGACAAGAGTGTATACCTCTGCCAACTAGAGACCCCATTTCTAACACCTTGTGTTATCCCTCGGGCCTCATGTACAGTGACCTTCTCGGTGGCAGCGGGAGCACAAGGTGTTAACTTGAGAATTCAGTAAATGTACCACTGGGACTACAGCCCTCATTACAACCCTGGCGGTCGGTGTTAAAGCGGCGGTAATACCAACAGGCCGGCAGTAAAATAAAATAATCACGACCATGGCGGAAACCGCCAACATAGACAGCCACTTTAACACTCCGACCGCCACGGCGGTAGAAACAAACACCGCAGCGGTAACCGCCAACAGACAGGCAGAGGACAAAGTACCGCCCACTGTATTCCAACACGCCTATCCGCCACCTTTTCTGGGGCGAAACCAACGCTATCAAAAGCACAGCAGAAACAGTACACAGAAGGGAAACCACTCACCCCTCGACACCCAATGAGGAACCAGGACGCCATGGAGCCCGAATTACACGTACTGCCCATTCTGGTCTTCCTCCTGCTCTATGAGGAGCAGGACAGATGCCGTCAACGACCACAGTGAGTACTGCACGTACAACACAGGGGAGGGGGAGAGAAAAGAGAGTGACACACACACGCAACACACAACATTCCCACTCCCACCCTCACCCACAACACCATATATACAAATACATGCAGCAACATTACATATACACCCCATCACCCCATGGAAGAACGCAAGGACAAAAGGAAATTATTGTAACAAGTCTAATCATGAAAAATCAGATAGTGAAAGTTCAAAATTCAGTCTATACAAATATGTACACCAACTACACAAGTCCAGATAGTGTACCAATCATTGTCCGTGGACCAGTGGTCCCAAAATGCATGGGCGAAGCCCACACAAGATACCTGACATGAAACGGAGAGAACACTGCTGGGGCATCAGATCGAAATTAAACAGGCACCTCAGGGGGAAAGGGAGAGGGGCCCACCTCAGCCAGATGAATGCACGACACCACTGCTGCACAAGGGGGCTCCATGCCGACTGCTGTATCCTGGGGAGTGCAAAGCCACAGTCTCTCAAGTCTTTCCAGTGGGTGGTTTGCCCACTGCTTAATCCTGGGGAGTGCAAAGCCACAGTCTCTCAAGGCTTTCCAATGGGTGGTTTGCCCGCTGCTTTATCCTGGGGAGTGCAAAGCCACAGTCTCTCAAGTGGATAACATTCTCCACTGGTTGTGGAGGGGGCTTTGTGCCCAGAAAGCTTCATCCTGCCAGGACTGAGGTAGTGGATGTGATTCTCCACTGGTTCTGGAGGGGCCTTTGTGCCCAGATTGCTTCATCCTGCCAAGGACTGAGTTAGTGGATGTCTTTCTCCACTGGTTCTGGAGGGGGCTTTGTGCCCAGAGTGCTTCATCCTGCCAGGACTGAGGTAGTGGATGTCTTTCTCCACTGGTTCTGGAGGGGGCATTGTGCCCAGAGTGCTCCACATGCAGTGTGGCTGGTCCCATTACCTCACATGGGTGTGTGTGCCACGAGATTGCCTAGGAACAGGTAGCATGATACGCTATGGAGGAGAGACATACCCCACCCTGCTGTGGCTTTGCTTTCCACCTGCAGGTGCAAACAGTGATGAGAGTCATACCTCATGGAAGCTGGGCAGGGTCCAAGAAGTCTCCTGCAGCCTTGAACGGCTGCCCACTGGAGATGGTAGACATGTCAGCGGTGGTGCCACTGTCAGAGCATGTCGCGGGGCTGGTGGCGGTGCTTGCAGTGGTGTCTGTGGCAGAGGTGCTGGCGGTGATGCATGTGTCAGCACCTGTTGAGGGACACAGCAGGACGTCTCCTGCAGCCTCGGACGGCTGCCCACTGGGCAAGATGCTGGGGACTGTTGCTGAGGCTGCAGACGTGCAGGTGGCGGTGCAGGTGGAGGTGTTCGCCGCCATACAGGTTGGTGTAGTGGTTGATAGAAGGGGTGACTCAAGTCCCTCAGTCGGAACCACCGTGCCCAGTCCTGACCTGCTCTTCGGCTTGTGTCCCTTCCCCACCTTTGATGGTGCCGCAGGTGTCTTGCCATTGTCCCTTTTTGGTTTGGATGAGGCCTTGGTGGCTGATAGGTGCTGCTTCTCCCTCTGGGGTGTGGACACCTTCTTCACCTTGGCAGGTGGCGGAATGTCCTTGGCCTCGCTATGTGGCACACTGCCAGCCCTGATGGGTGGCGCACTCGATGACCCCACAGTTGCTGGCACCACTGTGCCTGGGGATTTGGTGGCTGAGGTGCTGGGCTGGGACCTGGAAAGCCTGGCCCTAGGGGAAGGCCGGGGGGCGGGAGGGGGGGTGAAGGTAAGAGGTCAAAGTTAGCCAGGAAATGTTTTTTAGACACACTGGGACGGGAAGATGGAGGGGGCTTGGGAGTGGAGGAAGAGGTAGTGGTTGTAGGAGGTGTATGTTTGCTGAATTTGGGTGAAGGTGCATGGGCCGGAGGCTGTTGTGAGGTGGATGGCTGTTGGGTGGGTGTGTGCCTGCATTTGTGTAATTTGGGAGGAGGGCTCACAGACACACTGGGGGAGGACACTGGGATGTGTGAATGGTAGTGGGGGTGGTGATTGCACGTGAGCGGTGTGTGGTGATGGGAGTGCTGGTGATGGAGGTAGTGGCTGAGGATGTAGTGCATGCAGGTGTGAGTGGAGAGAAGACTGGGAGGAAGGAGGAGGACGTGGAGGAAGGGGACACAGTGGAGGCATCGGATGTTGGTGTGTCTGCATGGTTATGGTGCTTGTGTGAGTGCTTGTGAGATGTGTGGTGTTTATGTTTATCATGTCCACTCTTGTGTGTTGATGAGTGTGCATGCTGGTCTGATGGTGTGCTTGGGATAGGCTGAAGTACAGGGGATTGGGTCTGGGTGGAGGAAGTTGGAGGGGGAGCCTGGACACAGGGACAATGGCTGCCATCAGTGCTGAGGCCAGAGCCTGAAATGCTCTCTGTTGGGCCGCCTGCCCAGAATGAATGCCCCCCAGGTATGCATTTGTTTGTTGCAAATGCCTCTCAACACACTGGACGCATTCAAAATGGTAGATTACCCAACAGTGAGGGATCTCAGGAGGTCAATGTAGAAAGGTAGCCTCTTTCTAGCCTTGTTACCCCCACTTTTGGCCTGTGTGAGTATATGTCAGGGTGTTTTGACTGTCTCACTGGGATCCTGCTAGTCAGGGCCCAGTGCTCATAGTGAAAACCCTATGTTGTCAGTATGTTTGATATGTGTCACTGGGATCCTGCTAGCCAGGACCCCAGTGCTCATACGTTTGTGGCCTATATGTGTTCCCTGTGTGGTGCCTAACTGTATCACTGAGGCTCTGCTAACCAGAACCTCAGTGTTTATGCTCACTCTGCTTTTAAAATTGTCACTGCAGGCTACTGACTAATTGCACCAATTCTGATTGGCACACTGGAACACCCTTATAATTCCCTAGTATATGGTACCTAGGTACCCAGGGTATTGGGGTTCCAGGAGATCCCTATGGGCTGCAGCATTTCTTTTGCCACCCATAGGGAGCTCAGACAATTCTTACACAGGACTGCCACTGCAGCCTGAGTGAAATAACATCCACGTTATTTCACAGCCATTTTACACTGCACTCAAGTAACTTATAAGTCACCTATATGTCTAACCATCACTTAGTGAAGGTTAGGTGCAAAGTTACTTAGTGTGTGGGCACCCTGGCACTAGCCAAGGTGCCCCCACATTGTTCAGGGCAAATTCCCCAGACTTTGTGAGTGCGGGGACACCATTACAAGCGTGCACTACATATAGGTCAATACCTATATGTAGCGTCACAATGGTACCTCCGAACATGGCCATGTAACATGTCTAGGATCATGGGATTGTCACCCCAATACCATTCTAGTATTGGGGGGACAATTCCATGCATCCCCGGGTCTCCAGCATAGAGCCCGGGTACTGCCAAACTAACTTTCCGGGGTCTACACTGCAGCTACCGCTGCTGCCAACCCCTCAGATAGGTTTCTGCGCCCCCGGGCCTGGGTAGTCTGGTCCCAGGAAGGCAGAACAAAGGATTTCCTTTGAGAGAGGGTGTTACACCTTCTTCCTTTGGAAATAGGTGTGAAGGGCCTGGGAGGAGTAGCCTCTCCTGGCCTCTGGAAATACTTTGAAGGGCCCAGATGGTGCCCTCCTTGCATAAGTCCGTCTGCACCGGTTCAGGGATCCTCCCAGCCCTGGTCTGGCACGAAACTGGACAAAGGAAAGGGGAGTGACCACTCCCCTGACCAGCACCTCCCAGGGGAGGTGCCCAGAGCTCCTCCAGTGTGTCCCAGACCTCTGCCATCTTGGATGCAGAGGTGTGAAGGCACAATGGACAGCTCTGAGTGGCCAGTGCCAGCAGGTGACGTCAGAGACCTCTCCTGATAGGTGCTTACCTTTCTTTGTAGCCAATCCTCCTCTGAGGGCTATTTAGGGTCTCTCCTGTGGGCATCTCACCAGATAATGAATGCAAGAGCTCACCAGAGTTCCTCTGCACTTCCCTCTTTGACTTCTGCCAAGGATCGACCGCTGACTGCTCCAGGACACCTGCATAACCACAACAAAGTAGCAAGAAGACTACCAGCAACATTGTAGCGCCTCTTCCTGCCGGCTTTCTTGACTGTTTCCTGGTGGTGCATGCTCTGAGGGCTGTCTGCCTTCACCCTGCACTGGAAGCCAAGAAGAAATCTCCCGTGGGTCGACGGAATCTTCCCCCTGCTAACGCAGGCACCAAACATCTGCATCACCGGTCCTCTGGGTCCCCTTTCATCCTGACGAGCGTGGTCCCTAGAACACAGGAGCTGGGTCCAAGTGTCTTCGGCAGTCCAGTGGCCCTTCTGTCCACATTTGGTGGAGGTAAGTCCTTGCCTCCCCACACCAGACAGTAATCCTGTGTACTGCGTGAACTGCAGCTGCTAGGGCTTCTGAGCGCTTTTGCAAGACTTCCTTTGTGCACAGCCTAGCCCAGGTCCCCAGCACTCTGTCCTGCATTGTCCAACTCACTGAGTTGGACTCCGATGTCGTGAGACCCTCTTTTGTGGCTCTGAGTCGACCGTTGTCCTCAGATCTCCTAAGTGTTTGTTCAGGTGCTTCTGCGGGTGCTGCCTGCTTCTGCGTGGGCTCTCTGTGTGTTGCTGAGCGCCACCTCTGTCTCCTCCTCCAAGGAGCGACCTCCTGGTCCTTCCTGGGCCCTGGCAGCACCCAGATTCCTCAGCCGCAACTCTTGCAGCTAGCAAGGCTTGTTTGTGGTCGTTCTGTGTGGAAACAACTTTGCATCCTCCAGCATGCCGTGGGACATCTTCTGACCAAAGGAGAAGTTCCTGGCACTTTCCGTTGTTGCAGAATCTTCGGCTTCTTCCACCCAGAGGCAGCCCTTTTGCACCTTCATCCGGGGTTTAGTGGGCTCCTGCCCCCCGGACACTTGCGTGACTCTTGGACTTGATCCCCTTCCTTTACAGGTCCTCAGGTCCAGGAATCTATCTTCAGTGTTTTGCAGTCAGTTATTGTCCTTGCAGAATCCCCTATCTCGACTTTACTGTCTTTCTGGGCTAGTAGGGTAACTTTACTCCTACTTTTCAGGGTCTTGGGGTGGGGTATCTTGGATACCCTTAGTGTTTTCTTACACTCCCAGCGACCCTCTACACACTACACTAGTCCTGGGGTCCATTCGTGGTTCGCATTCCACTTTTGGAGTAGATGGTTTGTGTTGCCCCTAGGCCTATTTCTTCCTATTGCATTCTATTGTGTTCTATATTGTTTGTACTACTTTTCTAACTGTTACTTACCTGATTTTGGTTTGTGTGTATATATTTGGTGTATATTACTTACCTCCTAAGGGAGTATATCCTCTGAGATACTTTTGGCATATTGTCACTAAAATACTGTAAAGTACCTTTATTTTTAGTAACTCGTATTGTGTTTTCTTATGATATAGGGGGTCATTCTGCCAAAGTAACCCCGTCGAAAGACCGCGGGGGTCATTTCGACTTTCCCGCTGGGCCGGCGGGCGACCGCCAAAAGATCGCCCGCCGGCCCAGCGGGAAAGGCCCTGCAACAATGAAGCCGGCTCCGAATGGAGCCGGCAGAGTTGCAGGGGTGCGACGGGTGCAGTTGCACCCGTCGCGATTTTCACTGTCTGCAATGCAGACAGTGAAAATCCTTGTGGGGCCCTGTTAGGGGGCCCTTGCACTGCCCATGCCAGTGGCATGGGCAGTTGAGGGGCCCCCAGGGGGCCCCATGACACCCGTTCCCGCCATCCTGTTCCTGGCGGTAAAAAACGCCAGAAACAGGATGGCGGGAAGGGGGTCGGAATCTCCATGGCGGCGCTAAGATTCAGCCCAAGCAGGGGTATTCCGGCGGGAAACCGCCGGATCCCCTTTTCTGACCGCGGCTTTACCGCCGCGGTCAGAATGGGCTCTGAAGCACCGCCAGCCTGTTGGCGGTGCTTCCGCGTCCCTCAGGAATGAGGCCCATAGTGCTATATGATATAAGTGGTATAGTAGGAGCTTTGCATGTCTCCTAGTTCAGCCTAAGCTGCTCTGCTATAGCTACCTCTATCAGCCTAAGCTGCTAGAACACCTATAATCTACTAATAAGGGATAACTGGACCTGGTACAAGGTGTAAGTACCACAAGGTACCCACTATAAGCCAGGCCAGCCTCCTACAGTCAATAGCCTCCTCACTGAGGGCAGCAGGACTGATTGGGGCAGGGGCTGAGGTGCCTGGGGCGAAGGAGATGCCCACCCTCCTGGGTGAGCGGGCACGGGACACATGCTGAGGGGCTGCTGGGAGGGCGGTGCTGGTAGGGGGGTGGCGGCTGTACCTGTTGATGCGGTGGGCACAGAGGTGCCCGCCACCACAAGGGAGCTCCCATCAGAGGAGGAGTCGCTATCGCTGGTGTATGCTCCTGTCCCCGTCGTGGAGCTCCCCTCGCCCTCTGTACCACTGGTGGCTTCAGACTCCTTTGCATCACCCTCAAGGGCCATGTGGGTTGCAGCTCCCTCCTGCTCCACTGCCACTGCTCCCCTGCCAGATGATGCTAATGCACGTAAGAACAAGGAGACAAAACAAAAGGGGGGGGGAGACAGGAGAAACACATGTTCAGTGCATGCAACACCACTACCGTTGGCGGACACAACACACAGGGAGCAGCCCTATGCACTAAGCCATGCACTAACAGTTCCTAGAAAATTCACATGGCCATGGGGGACGAGGCCTAGGCCCAATTGCTGCACACCTGGAAGTCACAGGAGCCTGACTAGGTGTAGATGGCTATTACCAGTAGTGGGGTTGGGGTGCCACAGAGCCTGCCTAACAAGGGACCTTCCCTACTAAGTTCGCCCTGGCCTAGGGGAACCCGCAGCCGACTTCGACCACCCAGACACCTTGCAACGTGTGCAGAGTCAGCTGAAGGAGAGTGTACTCACCCCCTTGTGGCTGCTGTGATGACCTCAAGCTCCCATTCAAATCCGGATAGGCCACCGCCAGGGGGGTCATGGTGCGACGGGCACCCCTTCCACGTTGGGAGGCCATCCCCAGCTGGGCCTCCGCCATCTTCTTGCTCCAGCGGCGCAGGGCCTCCCATCTTTTACGGCAGTGGGTGCTCCGTCTATGGTGGACCCTCAGGGTCCGGACGTCCTTGGTGATGGCACGCCAAATACCCTTCTTCTGGTGGGTGCTGACCTAGAGGAAAAGTGAAGTAGAAATTGATGTTTCTATCCCGTCCATTTCATCTCAAGCATCGCCAAACACCTCCCACCCTGGCCCAGACATACATACACACACAATCCTGACATGCTGGCCTGTCCCCCTCCCCACCCTCTTCCATCGACGCCACTCCATACACTCATGTGCCATCCACCATGCTCACAGTGTACTCACCTCTTTGTCTGGAGGACTGTACAGTTGTGTGTACTGGGGGAGGACCCATCCACCGTTTCTCCAACTCCTCCGAAGTGAAAGCAGGGGCCCTTTCCCCAGACACTGTAGCCATCGTCGCTTCCAGACACAGGTCACAGCAGCACTTGCAGTGTAGGTCCCCTCCTGTAGAAGGTCAGGTATCAAGTGAGGGAACAGTGAGAAAATGGCGGGCACGTACGTAGTGGTGCGTACCGTCACCGCCGGCGTACATCGTCATTGGCTCCTGGGACCCATAGGGCCCAACGTTAACCAATGCTGAATTGCACTGCGGTCTCTGACCGCACACCACGACGGTGTACAACGCCAGCGCAGTTACCTCATTTCCCGTTGTCCCACCTTACAGGTCAGGCAGCCGCCATTTCAGGGGGCCACGTGGCATGGAAAAAAACTGCGTCACACCTATTTAGGCCTGGAATACGGATGTCTGCTGGGGCAGGTGATGAGATGGCAGCATCCTCCGGTGTACAGACCCCTGGTGGACCTGTCGACAATGGAAGGGAGACACATCATTATCATATACAGACTTGATCGTGCAACAATCTTGAAACTGTGTGCCCAGTTGGAGCCAGACCTGATTTCAGCTATCCACCATCCCACAGGAATCCTCCCTCTAGTGCAGGTTCTGTCTGTACTCCATTTCCTGGCAAGTGGTTCTTTTCAAACAACAGTGGCCATGGCATCAGGGATGTCCCAGCCAATGTTCTCTAACGTGTTATCGAGAGTGTTAGCTGCCCTGCTGAAAGACATGCGCAGTTACATCGTTTTCCCTCAGGTGGAGGATTTGCCCACAGTGAAAGGTGACTTTTATGCCCTGGGACATATCCCCAAAATCATTGGTGCCATTGATGGTACACATGTGGCATTTGTTCCCCCCACAGGAATGAACAGGTGTACAGAAACCAGAAACGCTACCATTCTATGAATGTGTGTTTGGCAGACCAGTACATCTCCCATGTGAATGCCAAGTATTCTGGCTCTGTGCATGACGCTTACATTTTGAGGAATAGCAGCATCCCTTATGTGATGGGGCAACTCCAGAGGCACCGAGTGTGGCTAATAGGTGAGCCCAAGGTCCAAATACAGTTGACATTGGTGTCTGGGTATGGGGTTGCCCCTAAGGGTTAGTGTCTGTCTAACAATTGTCCCTCGACATTTGCAGGTGACTCTGGTTACCCCAACCTGTCATGGCTACTGACCCCTGTGAGGAATCCCAGGACAAGTGCAGAGGAACACTACGTTGCGCAACCTGGCTTTGCGATGCCAGGTGCCTTTTCTGCAGGAGGACGGGCCAGATGGTGGTCTTGTGGCAGCTGTGGAGCCTGTGGACAGTGAAGAAGAGGAGGCAAAAGAAGAAGATGTCAACAACCGAAACAACATCATCATGCAATACTTCCAGTGAGACACAGGTAAGAAGATGTAACTGCTCCCCACATCTCATACTTTTGTTGGAGCTAGCATAGGTCTGTCATTTTCACTCAGTGTATGGACCCTGACTTGTTACTTTGCCTTTCCATTTCACAGATCTGGGTCCCACTTTATGCCCTCTGCTATGTTTACTGCTGGCCTACAGCTGTGTAGCATTGATATGTAAACAAGTACGTTGACATTGCTATTTTCCAGAGATTTTGCTATTACACATTTGTGAAAGCACAGACTGACTCCAGATTGTTTTGTGATTCAAGTGTGTTGTTTATTTCTGTGCAAATAAGTGGAGGGGGTTGTAAAATGGGCTAGGGTGATGGTGGAGGAATGTCCATGGCAGAGTCCAGTCTATTTGTTTCACAGGTGCATCGTCCAATAGGGCATAGGAAGTGGAGCAATGTCAGTATAACGTGGACAGGGTGTCAAAGTGGGACAGAAGGACAGAAGGGTGACATTCAGGGGGGTCTTATTTCCTGGCGGGGTCTTGGCAATGTTCTCTGTCTTGTTCCTGGATCACAGGGACCGTTTGCTGGGTGGTTCTCCTTTTGCAGGGGGTGGGGTGCTGGTGGCCTGTTGTTCCTGTGGTGGTGCCTCCTGTCCACTAGCGCCGGGGGAGGTGGAGGGCTGTTCATCGTCCAGGCTAGTGTCAGGGGCCCGTTGGTGTGCCACTGTGTCCCTCCTGATGTTGACAAGGTCTGCCAGCACCCCTGCAATGGTGACCAGGGTGGTGTTGATGGGAATGGTGGTAAGCTCCCATGATGTTGGAGAGTGCCTCATGGAGAGTGGGTTCCCTGGGTCTGTCCTCCCCCTGTCGCACAGCAGTCCTCCCAGCTTCCCTGTTATCCTGTCCCCTGAACCGTGTGCCCACTGCCACTGACCCAGGTCCCTGATTTTCTTGGGTTGGTGGGTTTGCCTGGGTTCCCTGTAGTGGTGGACACACTGCTGATTGACGTGTCCTGGGGACAGAGTGATGGGCCCGCTGGGTGGGTGCTGTGGCGGTGTTTCCTGAGGGGGGAGGCTCTGTAGTGGCTTGTGACAGTGGCAGGGGAACCGACTGTCCTGAGGTCCTTGATGGGCCGGGCTGGTTATCTTGATCCAGGTGGGCAGAGCTGCTGTCATCACTGTGGGCCTCTTCTGTGGAGGGACTGGATATGTCTGGCACCTCCTGCTCGGTGACTTTGGGTATGGGTCCTGTTGGGGTGTGAATGCATAATCTTAGTATCTGTGTATGCCATCTTGTGCAATGGGTGAGTTAACCTCTACTCCTGTGCATGCAATATTTCAGTGGACCTTGTGTGATTGGTGATTTTGGGGCATAAGTTAGTCTCTCTACTGGACATGCTTTGGTGATGGGTGTCCATGCATTGGTGTTACATGCAGGGCTTGATTTTGGGATGTGTGGGTTGTGGTAGTGGGGTATCTGTGGGGTGTTGGGGTGATGGGTGTGAAGGTGAGTGTGGGAGTATGTGATGGCATGCAGGTGGGGTGGGGGGTATGGTAGTTAAGATTTGCCTTACCAGAGTCCAGTCCTCTTGCTACTCCTGCGAGGCCCTCAGGATGCATGATCGCCAAGACTTGCTCCTACTATGTTGTTAGTTGTGGGGGTGGAGGTGGGGGTCCACCGCCAGTCCTCTGTACAGCAATCTGGTGTCTGGATACCACGGAACGTACCTTCCCCCGTAGGTCATTCTACCTCTTCCTAATGTTATCCCGTGTTCTTAGATGCTGTCCCACTGCGTTAACCCTGTTGACTATTCTCTGCCATAGCTCCATCTTCCTAGCAATGGATGTCTGTTGCACCTGTGATCCGAATAGCTGTGGCTCTACCCGGATGATTTCCTCCACCATGAACCTGAGCTCCTCCTCAGAAAGCCTGGGGTGTCTTTGAGGTGCCATGATGTGGTGTGGGTGATGTGTGAGGTGCTGTCTGTTGTGATGTGTGGGGAGATGTGTTGGTGTGTGTTGTTTGAGGTGTGTGGATGTTGTATGAATGAGGGTGTTGTGTGGCTGTGGATGCTGGTGTTGTGTTAGCTAATCTCTCCCTCTGGCCTTCTTTCAAAATTTTGGTAGTAAGGGTTTGTGGGTGATGTGGGTGTGTGCTTTATATTGGATTGGGTGTGTGGGTGTGGTGTGTGTATGTGTATCAGGTGTGTGTATTTCGAATTGTGGTGTTTTGTAAATGTGTGTGTATTTTGAGCGCAGCGGTGTGTACTGCCAATGGATTACTGCAGTTGAAAGACCGCCGCGTTGATTCGTAGGTCGTGATACTGTGGGCGTATTCCTGTTGGCGTGACGTTGTGGGTTTTGGTATCGCCAGTTTATCACTGACCTTTGGTGTGGCGGACTTGTGTGGGTGTCTGTATTGTGGCGGATTCCGAGCTGGGAGTCGTAATACCTGTAGCTGAATTCCGCTGCCGCATCGATATGTTGGTGGTCTTCTGCATGGCGGAAAGCAGGATTTACCGTCAGGGTTGTAATGAGGGCCTATGTTATTCATATTCCCCTTACCTGTGTGTCTCTGGGTTGGATTCCTTGTGCCATGCCAGCCTTCCATTAGGTTGAGGGAATACATAGGAAGGAGACATGGTTGTGCCAATTAGGGAGACTTGATGGGTATTCAAGCCGCAACCGGGCAGGTTCCTAGGCTTGGCTTTGAGACTTCGTCTTCCTGGTTCATGCCTTCTTGTGATCTTCTCATACCCGGCTCAGAGTTTTGGAGAGTGACAGTCTAGTGGTTCCCTTTGCTTTCCCAGATTTCCTGTTTCCTCTTGCCTAGTGATGGATGCAATCCTACGTCTAGTTTGTTCTTGGCAGTGACCCGCTTCTCCCTGTTTGTTTGTTTGTTTATTTTTTCCTTCCCAATTCTTTTAAAGCGCCTTAATATTTAATGCATATTTTGCCCAACCTACCCCATTTTCAAGCTTTTCTCCGAGCTGATCAGCAGTTCCTTCAGGGGAGAAATGAGTTTTGGCGTTTCCATCTCCCGCTTTTGCTTTTTGGTGACTTCTTCTTCATTTAGACCCCTGAAACTCTTCTACTTACTAAAAGGCCAGTGCACTGATGAAAGGACCTATGTAACATATGATATGACTATGCCTTTTGCCCTCTCTACGGTTATGGAGTGTGTTCTATTGGCAATACTACCTTGAGTGACTGGAGGAATCATTTATTTGATTACTATTGTGCTCTGCACTGGAAATCTTTCCGATTGAGAACGAGTAAAGTTAACTCATTTTCCCTATGACACTAGAGAGAGTTTTCATATGGTGAGTGATAATGAATTGTTGAGTTTAAAACAAGGCTCCAAGAACTTGCTCCAGTATGTAACCTTGATACGTAGTGGAAACCACATTGGCTTGAGTACAAGAGAACATCTCACTTTCTTTGTGGACTCCGTGATGAACTTAAAGACTTCCTGTCTCAAATAGTGGATCTACCTGAGGATTGTTCCTCCTTTATCGACCTTGTGGTCAGGTTAGACCACAGGTTGGGAGAGAGAAGGAGGGAGAAATCAAGAAGCGATTCACATGTGTTCTGGTGTTTCATGGTGAAAAGAAGGAACCCATAGAGAGAAGTGACAGTAGTGAGCTTATGCAAATAGGAGGAATTCAGGGCATATTTTGCCCAACCTACCCCATTCTCATGCTTTTCTGCGGGCTGATCAATAGTTCCTTCCGGGTAGAAATTAGTTTTTGCGTTTCCGTCTCCTGCTTTGTTTTTTTGGTGACTCTTTCTGGACCCCAGAGGCTGCTCTATGTAAAGGTCAGTGACCTGATAAAAAAACCTATGGAAAATATGATATGACTATGCTTTTTGTTTTCTCTACTGTTATGGGGTGCTTTCTATTGGCAATACAACCTTAAGTGATTGGCGGAATCATTCATTTGATTACTATTATGTTCTGCACTTGAAATCTTTCCTGGTGAGAACGCGTGAAGTTCACTCATTTTCCCTATGATAACTGCAAGAGTTTTGATATGGTGAGTGTACTAAAGGGGGGAGGTCTGGCACAGAGACGTAGTGTGTGTGAATGCTCTACAACGTGCGTTTTGTGTTTGGAGTATTAATGAGTTTTTTTTTCTTTTTTCAGAAAGTACTTCCATAATATAAAAGAAGGGTGACTGAATACACGTGTGGGTCATCCTATCCATCCAGTAGGGTCCCCCTAGCCTACTTCCTCCTCCTGCCTCCCTGAGAACAGTTACTTGTTATATAATTAGTAGTGCATTGGAGATGGTCCCAGGGGAGATTGGTTGGGCCATCTTTGCTGTGTATTTTTAAACCTCAGGTTAGTGGAGACTTGACCGAAAGCCAAGCCCACAAATTGACAAACCACCTGAGCAAGGATGGAACAAGGCAGAGCCAATTCCTCATTAGATGCATGCACCACCAGCCTCCTAGTGGGGCCCACTCCCTTCATGGAAGATGTAACAAAAGCTGTGTTGGAAATGCAGGGGGAGGTGCAGAATTTAAAAATAGAAAGCCAACAGCTGAGGTCAAAAGTTGAGCATTCATATGCCACGCGGCCACCCTCCCAATGCTGATCTTGGCTGTGGGCATTCCAATCCCCGGGGCCTGGCTATGTGACCTGGGTGCTCCCCAGGGCACCTAGTCACAATGTTGGGTACTGTGGGGGGAGCCTAAAGGCCCCCCTGGTCCCAGCTGTCTCCCCACCTCCTTCGGGAGCCAGCACTGCTCACAGAGAGGAAGCTGCTAAAGTAGCTCCCTCTCTGTGACAGCAATTGTTTCCTCTTTCTCTCTGCCTGCATCTCCATGGACTTTCAAAGCTGCAGCCAAGCCAGAGCAAACAGCGGTGTCCCGGGGGTGGGCACCCCGGGACATAGCAGGAGTCTGCCCTGGGAGGTGGCGGTCCCTAGGGCCATCAGTGGCTCCAATAAGGGGAGCCGCACAGACCCCTCCAACTAAAAGAGCTCCAGAGAGATGGTGGTCCCTAGGGCTGCGGGAGTCCAAAACAGACTGCCTTTTCTTTTTTTAACATTTGTCCAAGGGCTGGCAGGCCTCTCGCAAGAAATTTAAGAAATGCCCTGGGGAGGTGGTAGTCCCAGGGGCTGCGGGGGGCCGCATGGCCTCCACATACAATTAAACAAGTGCCAATGGCAGATGGTATTGCCCAGAACTCTGGGGGGAGGGTGGGGAAGAGGACGGTAGGCTCCCTCAACTTAAATCAGATCTGTGCCCCAGGCAGGTGGGAATCCACGGGGATGCCACTGCATTTAATCTAATTAGAGCCCCAGGGAGGTGACAGTCCCCTGGGCTGTGGGGGGAATGGAGGGCCCTCCGCATTGAAATATTAAATGAACCCGGGACCTGGCCCACCTGGGGGCTTGATAGAAAACAAACGCAGTAGGCTGTACTTGTTTTTTTTTGCTTTTTTTTGCCCAGATTTGCAACCAACTCATGAATTTGTGTCAAATCTTTTTTTTTAAATGCATTTTAGCCCTGGAGGGGGGGTTCCCTCTGGGACCCCACCACCAGAGTTAAGGGGTAAGGGTGTCTGTAGCCTGGCCCCTTTTTTTTTTTTTTTTCCTTTTTTCTGGGACTCGTCTGAGACTGAGTCCCAAGATGGCTGCCAACACTTCCTTGTTGAAGTGTTGATAGCCAATCATATTTCAGCACGAGATTGGTGGGGGTCGCAAATTCTTTGTGTCCCTATAGATACAAATTGGGATTTTCTTTAATTTCTCTAAAACTACTGTACGGATTTACACTAAATCACAAAAAGAGCCCTTTCTGGACTAAGAGCTAGTTTTCTGCTAAATTTGGTGTAATTCCATCCAGTGCTTTGGGCGCTATCGCTGTTTAAAATCCCTATGGAAAAATGAATGGGGAAAAAGCTTTTTGGGACCCACCTTTTTCTCTGCCCCAGCTTGTTGGATCACCCCAAAACTTTCCAGACAGATGCTGAAGTGAGCGTCATATTTTCTTGGAAGATTTCATGAAGATTCATCAAATGGCACCAATGTGATTAGCAACACAAAAAAAGATTTTTCTATAGAAACTAGGTCCTAACTGTAACTACCTAGTGGCAACCGCCACTAGGATTTACACACACATATAGGTGTTTATATATATATATATGTGTATATATATATACACACACACAATACCACCCAGATGCCGGTATTCATAGGACATATGTGCAAAAGCTGCAGGAAAGAAAACCACTCTCACCACACCCATAGGGCCAAAAAGCAACATCAGGTATGACAAATAAAACCAGACTAAGTAGAGCATCGTCAAGCTCATCCTACAAAGGCTCTTAAATGCCATTATCAAGCACCAGTAAAGAACATGGATATGTTATGATGGTATTGACCAAGGAACGACAGATGCATGTTGTTTTGGTTTCCTGCAAGGAAGACCAAAAGACAAAAGACAACTATCAAACGAAGCAACCAAATTTATTTGGACAGTGCCCCAGGATTACAAGAAAGGTCAACGGTTGCCCCATAATCTTTATCAAAGACAGTGGTGCGTCAATTAATATCTTGCCATTCAAGAATATCAACAGCCTGTCTACTTAGCCATGCCTCAACACGTCAAACACAAATATATACATGTGGGCTGCTTCTAAACTGCTGTAGAGTCTAGGATCATTCACAGAGACATAAAGCAGTATCAGTGCAAGCACCAAATCACGTTCTTCAAGGAACTTCATCCTGTGCATGCCTTCTCAGTTTTGACACTGCTGCTGACATGGGACTGACAGTCCTCAATTACAACCTGCACACTCAATTGGTTGCAATCTGAAATTATGAGTCTGTGTCTGTCGTTGTTTTATAGCCTAGGAAGGCTCAAGACAATGAAAGTGAGAATTCACATTAATGAAGACATTTGCCCTGTTGCCTAACGGCTCAGCAGAGTCACTTTTCACTTGCAAGAAGCTGTTGAGAAAGAACTGTAAACGCTGATGAAGCATGACATCATTGAGTGCTCCACCGGTTCTATGCCATTGGTTTCGCCCATAGTGGTAGTGCCAAAAAGGACAGTGGAGGTGCAGTGCACATCTGTTTTGATATGTGCTATGCAAACAAAATAATCGAGAGGGAAAAACATCCTGGTCCACACATAGCAGAGACATGATCGTGCAACTGAACAGTGCTAAAGTCTTCTCCTGTGTTGACCTGAATGAAGGATAACATCAACTCAAGTTGGAAGAGAACTGCAGGTACATCACTACTCTTTAGACTCACATTGGTTTGTTCAGATACAGAAGGTTGAGTTTTGGAGTGTCGTTAGCTACAGAAATATTGCAGGATGTTATAGCTCGAATAATTGAACCAGTCATGCATCCTTTTAATTACCGTGATGACGTGCTGCTATTTAGAGTAACGTAAAAAGAGCATGATAAGGCTTTTTCACAAGTGTGCCAGTTACTTGCTGATGCAGGTCTCACTCTGAATGCAGCAAAGTGTGAGTTTCACAAGACCAAACTTAAATTCTTTGGGCACATATTCTCTGATGAAGGAATGACTCCTGTCTTGGAAAAGGGTGCAAGCACTGTCAGGTACTTGCCTCCCACAAGATGTCACCATCCTGCAAACCTTCTTAGTCATGGCCAGTTATTACTCAAGGTACATTTGTGACTTTGCTACAGTGAGTGCCCCATTGAAAGACTTGACAAAACAAAATGTTCCTTTCCATTGGTCTGCTGAATGTGATCAAAGCTTCAAAAGAATAAAACATGTGATTGAGAATGCAACTGAGATGGCCTATTTTGACCCCCAGTTACATACTGCAATCATGGTAGATGCAAGCCTGGTGGGCCTGGGTGCGATCCTAGCTCAACATATGGTCATCCGAATGCTCAGAAACACATTGTGGCCTATGCCAGTCAAAGCCTGTCTGACACAGAACGTGTCCATTCTCATCCATAGGAGAGTCTGGCTATAGTGTTGGCCTGCAAATATTTTCAAGTGTTTCTATACAGAAAACTTTTCACTATCATTACAGACCACCAAGCGCTGCTCACTATGGGGCATATTTAAGAGCCCCTAGTGCCACCTGAGTGTCACTTCTTTGTGATGCTCCGGTGGTGCTATGCCCTCCGCAGTATTTACAAGGTGGCGTTAAGCCACTTTTTTTGGCTTAACGTCAGTTGTAAATACGTCCCCTTCACACGGGGCACTTTGTGTGGAAGGGGCATGCAATGGGTGCTGCTGTGGGAATGCCACAGCAGCACCCATTGCATTTTGACACTGCCTTAGATTTATGAGTTTTGGCAAACCTGAGGCAGCGCCACAATCTAATCTAATGTTAACATGGCGCAACAATTAGAAATGCTTTCATTTCTCCTTGTTTTTTGCTCTTTCTATGTGTGCTGCATTCTGCAGCACACATAGAAAGAGCAAATCGCCTTTCAAGATTTTTTTTTGCAGAAAGGTGTCCCTTCCTGAACAAAAACAATCCCCCCCTCAACGTACCCACCCTTGCACGATAGTGCAAGGGTGGGTGCGTTGGAGCATGGCAGCTAATTTTGCACTGGTGCAGGGCGAAACACAGGGGTGCCAAATTTGTCTCAGCACCACACACCATCATTTTCTATTAAATCTGGCCCTATTTTTGGAAACCTGAAAGTCAAGATACACCGACTGCATGAGTACGATTATGCAGTTGTAAACAAGCTGGGTAAAGATCAGAACCCTGCTGATTACTTTTCATGAGTATCAGTACCTCTTCATAGGTTGACATCCAAAACAGCTGACGAGTACATTATATTCAATGTGAGGTCCAGCACACCAGCAGCCCTACCCTTTGGACAGATTATTACTGCTACTAATGCCAATAAGAACATTGTTATCCTCAAAGACATCATTTCAACTCAGTTGTGAGAAGCATAAAACAGTATCTGGACATAAATTGGAACAGAACTGCGTCCTGCGGCTTGGAATGGGAGGCTATGAAGGCAGTCATTTGGGGAGAGTGTATAAGCATGGTGGGTGGGGTGAGCAGAAAACTGCAGCAGGATCTTACGGCCCTAGAGGTGAAATTGGGAGAGGTACAGCGGCTGCCTCCTGACTTGAGCACCGCTAAGCAGGAGGGGCTTAGGTTGTACAAGGAGGTGAACACTTGGTGGGACACACTAAGCAGAACAACTCTGAGAGGGTATAGGCCGGGTTTGCATCGAGAAGGCGACAAAACAGGCAAACTCCTAGCATGGATCCTAAAATGTGAGGTGGAGGCTCCGCCAATACTGGGCATAAGGGATACCGAGGGAGTGCTTCCAATGGGGTGTGGTGACATTCTATAGGAATTGGTGTCCCACTTTCAAAGGGTATCTAGAGCTGGCACTACGTCATCAGCAGGGGATGTGAAGCAGTTTCTGCGGCGGTTGCGATTGCCTAGGTTGGACCCGGAGAGTAGGGATGCACTTGACCTCCCGATCACTGCAGAGGAGGTGGGAGAGGCAGTGAAAGCTTTGGCAAGATCCAAATCCCCTGGTGGTGACGGTTTTCCTGTGGAGCTGTATCAGGCTTTTTCCTCCACACTTGGGGAGAGACTGTTGGAAGTATTTGAGGAGGCGCGGGTGTGGTAGGTTACCGGAAACCATGCAAAAAGGTATAGTGTGTTTATTGCTCAAGCCGGGGGGGGGGGGAGGATGCTGTGGATCCCTCTTCGTATCGGTCACTAACCATGTTGAACTGTGATATTAAGATACTCTGTAAGATACTGGCCACTCGACTTAGAGGAGTGATTCGGGGTCTGGTGCATGACCAATGTGGGTTTACGCCAGGTCGCAGTACGTCCTTTAATCTGCGTCGCTTACCACATGTTCTGCATGAGACTAAGTGAAAGGAGTTGGAATTGGCACTGGTGTCTCTCGACCTGAAGAAAGCATTTGGCACAGTGGAGTGGGACTATTTATTGGAGGTGTTGCAGGGCATGGGCTTTAGCTCTGGCTTTTGCACATGGGTTCAACTATTGTATACTGCCCCGACAGCGCATGTGCATGTAGGGGGAAAGACTTTGGCTGTCTGGGAGACTGGCAGGGGTACTCGACAGGGGTGCCCGCTCTCGCCTCTCCTGTTTGCCCTGGCAGTGGAGCCCTTGGCAATTTGGCTTCCGGAAGAGATGGTGCAGTGGGGAATCCTGGTGGGTCGGACCATACACGTAATTTCTATCTATGTTGATGATGCATTGGTCTATGTGCAGTATCCTCGCGTGTCGGTGCCGGAGTTGTTGCAGAGGATGGCGGTATTTGGTGCTGTTTCCGGTCTCAAGATCAACATGAAAAAATCTATTCTGTTCCCTCTTGGGTCTCTTGTTGGAGTTCCTCCGTTCGGGGTCCCTGAAGTGGGGTTGCACTGGGAGGTGGAGTGTTTTCGGTACCTGGGTATTTGGGTCGCTAACTCGGTGGATGTGTATAACACTCACAATACTGAGCCAGTAGTGGCGGGCCTGGAGCGCTCGGATACTTTTTGGAATAAGTTGCCCCTCTGTGTTATGGATCGGGCCTCAGTAGAAAAGATGGTGTTTTTACCCCGGTGCCTTTATCTGGTACAGAAATCCTTATACCCACTGTCCGCTCTGCTTTTTTGACGCTTAGATAGCCTGTTATTTCCCTAGTATGGGCGGGCAGGCGAAGCAGGGTGGCGCTGTCTGTGCTGCAGAATGACCTAGATGGGGAGGGTCTGGCGAGCCCCAACATCAGACATTAATATTATGCAGCGCAGCTACAATGTGCAGCGAAATGGTTGTCAGAGGTTCATAATTGGGAAAAGAGATTGTATGCTGGTGTGTGCGATGGGTGATCTTTGGTGCACGTTCTCATGTCCGGGGGCAGATCAGACCCCTCTGCGATTTATCTGGTGAGGACTACTCCGGGATTTGGGAACAGGTGGTGAAGCGGGTGCTCCAGTGGGCTCCCTTTAATAGGGAATTAAGGATATGGGATCTGTCTCCATTTCAGGATATGGCAAGGACAATGTCGATGGAGGCCTGGCGATCGAGTGGTTGTGAGGTGGTCGGTGATATGTACCCTAATGGTGAATTTCTTTCATTTTCTGAGGCTCAGGATTTGTTTGAGGTGGGCCCTGGCCAGTTTCTGCAATATGCAAAACTTGAGAGTGTAACTTGAGAGTTTCCTGTTTCCCCCAAGGGCCTCCTCGATTTTGAACAGTCTTCTTAATTGGGGCGAGGATACGCACTTGATTGCTCGGTTTTACAGGGCACTACAGGAGGATCAACCGCCTGTGATTAGCGCGGGACGTAAGGTATGGGAAGCTGATTTGGGGCTACCTATTGAGGATGTTGACCGGGATGCCGCCTTATAGTTGGTCCGAACGGTCTCATGTAATCATAGGCTTAAATTGCTGCATTTCAACTTTGTGCACAGGACATATATCACTCCTAGGAAACTAAATAAAATAGAAACAGGTAGAGGGGCCTGTCGTCCTTGATGTGGTTGACTGCTTACTGCTTCATTCCTACATATGGCATGGTCTTGTAGAGCTGTACATGTTTTCTGGCAGGAGGTGACGGCGGCGATCACTGAGGTTACTGAGCTTGAATTGGAGGTCACTCCATTGTCGTGTCTCCTGGGTGTGGTGCGCAGGTGGCGGGTTAGAGGGATTGTCTACAGGATGGTACAGTTGGCTTTAGTACTAGCCAAGCATAGAGTAGCGATTGGCTGGATGAGCGTGAGGACTCTGCGATCTCTGACTGGTTGCGGGATCTACTGGAGTGGGGGGCGGCGGAGGAGCAACACATGCGCATAACACGTGGCGATGAGAGGGCGCTTGCTGATGTAGTTGCTTGGAGTGCACATCTAGAGCGGTTCACTGATGAGGAAGACGTCTGCTCTGTGAGCAGTAACGTGGCGGTGGGGGACGGGGAAACACATACTTCCTCTTAGCACTTGTGACGACCGAATGTGGAATTGATCTATCTTGACTTGTTTATGTTATCAACAGCCTGGTCTCATTAAGTTGTGGTGCTGGTTCCTGGGATTGAGGACCGGATGGGGGGTTTGATGATGTCTTCACCGATGATGCAATGCTGTGTGTGCCCCTTTGGGCATCATTATATGTCTGTGATCTTGCTCTGCTGAACCTGCACTGTGTTGATTTTTATGTTGGTCTGTAATTTTTCATTTGGAAAAATAAAAACAGTTTTATAAAAAAAAAGTCAGTTGTGGAAGAAGAGCCCTCAACCTTTTGCTGACAATGCTGAATTTCAAAAATTCAAAAATGTACAGGATGAACTGTCTGTGACCAGGGAAGGTGTTGTATTGAGAGACTCGAGAATCATCATACCTGAGAGTCTAAGACAACAAGTCATTGAACTAGCCCATGAATGACATTGTGGCATTGTAGACACTAAAAGAACCCCAGGAGACCAAGTGTGGTTCCCATGCCTAGATGAGCGATTTGAGAGGGAACTAAAAGAGTGCCATCTTTACAACTACCGTTCCTCCAATGTGATGCAATATCCATTGACAATGTTTGACCTTCCTGCACAGGTTTGGAAAAAAGTTATAGTTGATTTCTTTGGATCCTTAGGAAACAGACATCATCTTAAGATAGTCACTGATGAGTATTAATGCTTTCCTTTAGTAGAGGAATTATAATCAACAACTCATGACAAGGTCATCGAGCAGCTGTATGACATCTTTGCAGCATGGTGTATCCCTGCCATTCTCAAATCTGACAATGGTCTGCCATTCAATATCAAGGAATTCAAGGAGTTTCTATTCAGAGTAAATGCCAAGCATCAAAAGAGTACACCTCTGTGGCCCCAAGCCAGTGGTGTTGTGGAACGATTCATGGGTACCCTCCAAAGGGTAATTCAATAAGCATCGATGGAGGGGTTCAATTTAAACCAGGCCCTGTTTTAAGCCCTCTGTGATTATCATTCAACTCCTCACTCCACAACTGATGAGAGTCCTACCTCCTTGCTGTTTGGGAGAGCCACTGGAACCAAACTGCCACAATGGACAGTGTACCGGCCCTTGAATTCTGATAAGGTTTGTGACACAGGCATTTCTCGAAAGTACAAAATGAAAACATATGCCGATCTGCATCGCCATGCTCAGAAAACAGTCTTTGTTGAAGGTGACTGGGTCCTGGTCAAGCAGAAACGAAAGCAGAAAACAGACACTCCATTTGCTGTCATTCCTATGAGGGTTGTGATATGCACAAGACACATGGTGACGGCGCATCATCCCAGAAAGTCCATCACACAGTACTTGTCGCACTTTAAGCACCTGCCTTGATGTTTGTCAGCTCCTGCAATTATGAATGAGGCGATCCCACCTAACAGTCCAGATTAAACATTAGAACCTGTGCTGTCAGTGTACAACCGAAGTTCATCTCAACTACCTCATAGCATTCGATCTGGCCGATTAGTACGAGCCCCTCAATGACTTATTGAAGAAATATAGTGTGACTGTTTATACTTTTTATTTAACAACGGGGACATGTAGCGCATCATGAGACTATGCGTGCTAAAACCCTTCCAGTTCTAGGCGGACTCAACAAAGGAATTACATAACTTGCTGGGTGGTGTTAAGATGTGGTTATTAACAGTTGTGACATAATCAGAATGCGGTGTGTGATTTTATGCTGAGGAATAAACACATCTGTTATAGACCTCCGTGTGTGGCATGGTTATTTGCATGCTCACGGACTGGGGATGACGCTATAGGCAGTAGAATCTGGTGAACATTCTGTCCGCGGCTATGCTACCACTGGCCCACTGCACCAGTAAGGACTGTTGCCCAGCTCAGGGTTTGGAAGCAAAACGTAATGGCATGACACATACTTAAGGAAATATGGATGGCCATAGACTGCTCATAGGTAGCAGCATGCCAACAGACCCGATTCAGGAAGAAGACATGATTTTTAAGTACAGAAGTGACTTTATTTGAACTGTCTCCTGTCTAAAAGTGCTTCTGTTTCAATGTAACTTAATGGGAACAATAAATATCCCCGACTGTTTTTTTCACTATCTCCCTCTTTCCTGTTTAAACGTTGCCATTTATGTAACAGTAGCCTCAACTTGATAGCAATGTGAGAAAATAAACGGGCAAATAATGCAGACATTGAAAAGGAGATACTATTTTTTTAATTAGTGCACTTCACAATTTCTGAAACATCGTTGCTTTTTCACTTCTCAACTTTTTGCGTAATCAGTTGGCTGCAGTAGAGACAACAACCGTTACATAAGCCAGTTTAGCATTTCTTGAGAGCGTGGTGGCAAGCTAAAGAGACGTCATGAATGTGGAAGCCATTTTTTTAAGTGTAAAGGCTCCGCGAGCACAACTATTCATGGACATCCCAAGCAAACGTTCACATACATGCCAAATTAAGGGGGGCTCACACAAAATGGAAATATCGAGAGAAAAGATGAGGCGTTTCATTTTTCTATTTAATTGCACTGGAAATAAGCGACATTGAACTTTTAAATATGTTGTTAGTTCTTTCAAATACCGTTTAGCAATTTAAGTTTCCTTCTATTTGCTGTTAAAGGGGATTTCGAAGATTCACATGTTCAAACGTCGAATAAGCTTTCATGTTTCGAGGCAGTTATGTGTTCACTGCCAAGTCTTTCTTTTATATCTATGCACGACCGGCGGTCAGTACTGTGTACGCGCTAACGCCTAGAGAGCCTCTCCTGTGCCAGGTTCTCCACATTTGTTTAACTGAAACTGTACACACTACGTACTCGTCCGTTCATTCCTCTCCTCTGACCCTTGTCACCCCTACCTCCCAACAGCATTAAGGAACCCAAACGGTCCATGAGCACGATTTGTATTGGTGTGATCCTGCTACGTTTTTACAAGCCTGATAACTGCAATATCTTTCACAGTGGAACTGGGGATTCGCTTTTTGATTTGGGAAGTCAGCTATAACGCGTGCAAACTTTCCATATTTAAAATATGAAGTGTGGTGACGATGTGCATGACTGCATTCCTGTCCATGTATCAGGAAAAGCGTGTCAGTCTCTGTGGCGCAATCGGTTAGCGCGTTCGGCTGTTAACCGAAAGGTTGGTGGTTCGAGCCCACCCAGGGACGGGCGTTTGTTTTGTTTTCGCTTAAACTACCCAAGTGTTGAACATATTATTCGTTTATATAAAATAAGGGGTTTGAAAATGTAAAGGCTTAGAAACTTACTCTGAATGCCACAAAATGGCTACACATTAGTATTTTATTACGCTAGAAGCAGAGGAATTAATTAGGGTTGGGGAAAGCAAGATTATATTTTATGAAATAAAAGCAGGGCCCGTGGCAAAGAAGGAATACATAGTTGTGATTATGATTTTCTAAATTGCATGGCTGGTTATATTTAGCTGCATAATGTGAGCAGCCCACTAATTGGATGAACAGATGGGTGGGTTCGGGGGCGGGGTGGGGGCTGTTTGCTAGGATTGCCACCTTTCCCAGACATAGCTGACAAGGCTTTAGTTTACTTTTGTGTATCATTTTCATGGTTTTTAGCTTGCGTATGTGTGACATTAATGTGTAGCACTTTGAGAGACACTTTATCTGAAATAGAACAAAGCAGTTATTTCCTTATACTGTAGGTCAGTGGTTCCCAATCTGTGCGCTGTGGCACCCAGGTGAGCCATCTAAACTAGCCAGGGGCGCCATGCACCAAGCACACGGTTTGGGAACAAAACGAGGAATAGCTATAAATATCTGCTGTCACTACTTGCCCTGGCCTCCTGCTAACTGCAGTGTTAATGGATGACACTGAAACATAAAACCATCTCTCAACTCAGAGTTATTTAACAGGTCCTGACCCTGAGCTAAACAGTTCAGAAGTGTTGCTCCAGTGAATTTTAGAAATCCCTTCATGTAATTTAACAAAACCTTTCCTGCAGTATAATTAAAATATACATGCTGATTCTTGTAACCTTGACCTAGGTAAGGAGACAAGGAAGACTGCTTATGAAGGTCATTAAGGGTGAATGTGAATAACATTAATTTAATACACAAGCTCCAAAAATAAAATAAACGGTAAAGAGATATGCAGTGAAGCACTTTAAAGGGCATTTCTTCTGCTCAGCAAATAATGCATACTCAGGCCTTCATGGAAGACCTGCTGTCACAGACAACTAACTCTGTCCCTTCAAGGATAGGTCACAGACACTTTACTCGGAATAAGCCACCCTAAGACAAACACTTTTGAAAAATGTGTGCAGTACAGATGCATTGTCTGTATGTAGGTACCTTTATTGTCTTGTGCACTTTGTTTTTCTTGTCAGCAGGGCCGTACATATAGGCAGTTTATTACACAGGTAACATTTGTCTATAAGACGAAGATCATAGGATACTCAGCCTAGCGACTGCAGTCAGACCTTGGCTGGATGCCTGCTAATGCACCACAGCCCACCTTCCACTGCACTCTTCTTCCATACAAGCTATGTTACAGAGACAGGTATAGCTGTAAACTATTGTACAGATAGACATTGTACCTTAGTGAGCCAGTGAAACAGCAATAACATGCTTATAAATGCCAGGTAGTGCATATCAGCAGTGTCTGATCACCTTAAAATGTGTAAATATTACCTATTTCAGCTGCGTGCATGTGATATTTAACCAACTGAAGCAAGCTGCAATAGTGCTTAATTAAAGTCCCTTACTTCAATGTGATCTGTGCATGAAACAGAAAGCACATCCAGGTTTACTAGCACAGATTATTTGTTAGAAGTAAATGAAAGGATTTGTTCTCTTATCATCTTTATCTCATTCTGTCATTCTTACTTTCATCACTTTACTGGCAACAAAGCTTCTGCTTACTCCAAATAACATTCCTTCTTACTCTTGCAGCTATTCGCTGTCTGTTACTCTGCTAAATATTCCTACTCTTAACTCTACTTCCTCCTTCTTACTCTGAATACTCCTATTCTTACTCCTACTGAGTCCCTCCCACCTGCAGCAGTGGTCCCTGCTCTAACCTGCATTTCAGCAAAGAGAGAGATGGGTGCCTCAACTGCTACAGTTTTGCATGTGTGAGAAATGCAATGATGAGCGCAGGGTTTGGATAGCCATCTTAACGGGTGCTCAGAGGTTCGCGCTGCCCTTCTTTTCCTTTAAGGAAAACAGTGACCTGCCTGCTGCTGGAGGAAGGTTGGTTTCCTCAGCATCAGGTTCATGTCTGAGGGGATATCACCTTCTTGGTGTACTGGCACTGAGATAGTTTGAATAGGAAGTTACTCCCATTGCATTTCAGTTATAGCTCAGCTATATATGGCATTCGGATGCCATCTGCAACCGACTTTTCTATTGAAGGTCCTTCTGCGAATGTAGCCAACACTGCCCTTTTCAGATTGCTGATGTTAATGCCAGAATTCCCCCCCCAAAAAATGTTTAAATTGGCTGCTTAGTGGTAGTGTCATATTTGTTGCTAAGGATTGTCAGAGATATGTATTCTATTTAGTTCTGTGACATGCAGAATATGATGCAAGCTGCTGCCACTGAAGAAGATGCTTTCATAGCAGGAACGTGTGGTTTAAGGCTTCAAGACCTGGAGTAAAAAGGAGAGGTGGTAAAGTGGGTATTTGTTGCTGATAAAGTGCTTTATTACAGCATCAGTTCAGTGACAAAGTAGATCACAACTACGATTATAATACTTCACAGCAATTAATTTCAGGGAGGAAAATGGAAGTACCCCCGATGCCGGGCTTACATCCTCCCACCTGACAAAAAAAGTAACGTAACGGCGAGCCGCGGCCAACTGCCAATAGGTCAAGGGAGCCGCAGGTCAAAAAAGTTTGGGAACCACTGCTGTAGGTGAAAGAATGAGCAATTGTCGACCTGCTTTGTGTAGCTTGAACAGATCCACGCCAAAAAAACATTATTCACAATAAGCATTCATGCAACACAAGCTCTTTGCAATCAGTGCTATTACTAAATCAGCAGTTGTGGAAATTACAAGATCTAGAGTTAAATAAACAAGCATTGGCAAAGCTAATAGGTCTCGCCTACAGTAGAGTTGTTGGATTTGGCAATGTGTTTTTGTTATGTGTGCATCAATGTGGCTGCTGTTCAGCATGGCTAAAACTTAGGCCCATATTTATACTTTTTTAGCGCCGCATTTGCGCCACTTTTTGACGCAAAAACGGGGCAAACTTACAAAATACAATTGTATTATGTAAGTTTGCACCGTTTTTGCGTCAAAAAGCGGCGCAAATGCAGCGCTAAAAAAGTATAAATATGGGCCTTAGTGTTGCAGAGTGTAGTAGAGGGAGTAGAGTGTAGTAGACATGAGTGGAGAAGAGCAGAGTTCAATTGTTCAGTGGCAGAGAGTGGCATGGGGTGGAGAGGGTTGACGTGGACTGAGGTAGTGGATTGGAGTGGGGTGGATTAGATTGGAGTAGAGTGGGGTGGACTGAAATGGGGTGAGGTTAATTGGAGTGGGGTGATTAGATGGGATTGGGGTGGGTGTATTTAGACTGAATCTAGGGTGGGGTAGATTGGATTGAGATGGATTGGATTTGATTGGAGTGGTTTGGAGTGGGGTGGATTAGTCTGGACTGCAGTGGGGAGGAGTGGAGTGGGGTGGGCTGGATTCATTTGATTGGAATGGTGTGGACTGAAGTGGATTGTGGATTGGACTGGAGTTGAGTGAATGGATTGGAGTGGGGTGGATTGAGTTGAGTGGTGTGATGTGGATTGGATAGAGTGGAATGGATTGGACGAAGTGGAGTGATTGGAGTGGGGTGGACTGAGGTGAAGTGGGGTGGACTGGAGTTAACTGGATTGAATTGGGTTTGGGTGGACTGGAGTTGAGTGCATTGGGGTGGGGTGGACGCAAGTGGGGTGGATTGGAGTGAGGTGGATTGGATTGGGATGGGGTGGAGCAGATTGGAGTGGGGCAAATTAGACTGGAGTGTGGTGAATTGGATTGGACTGGAGTGGGGTGGATTGGAATGAGTGGGGTGGATTGGAATGAGTGGGGTGGATTGGATTGGAGTGGGGTGGATTTAGGTGGACTGGATTGGGATGGGAGGAATTGAAGTGGGGTGAGGTAGGTTGGGGTGGGTTGGAGTGGAATAGATTTTTTTGAGTGGGTTGATTGGAGTCGTCTGGATTTGAGTCGTTGGATTGGACTGGAGCAGGATGGACTGGAGTGGATTGGATTGGAGTGGGGGAATTGGAGTGGGGTGGATTGGATTGAGTGGGGTGGATTTGATTGGTATATGGTGGATTGGATTGGGGTGGGTTGGACAGAAGTGGTGTGGATTAAGGTGGACTGTAGTCTCCTGGAGTGAGGTAGGTTAAGGTGACTTGGATTGGAGTGGGGTGGACTAAACTGGGGTGGGGTGGATTATATTGGGGTAGAGTTGGGTGGATTGGAGTAGATTGAAGTGGTGTGGAGTGAGGTGGATTGAAATAGAGGGGTGGATTGGAGTAGAGTGGGTAGGATTGGATTAGAGCAGGGTGGATTGGAGTAGAGGGGGTGAGGTGGAGTGGATTGGAGTGTGGTGGTTTGAAGTGGGGGGTAGGAGTGTAGGTGGATTGGATTAGACTGGGTGTGGTAGGGTGGATTGGAGTGAGGGGGGATGCATAGAGGTGGGGCAGATTGGAGTGGGGTAAGATGGACTGAGAGGGTGGATTGAAGTGGGGTGGAGAGGAATGAGTGAGGTAGATTGGATTTAGTGGATTGTGGTGGGGTGGATTGGATTTGAGAGGGATGAATTGGATTGGAGTGGGGTGAATTAGACTGGTGTGGCGTGCAGCGGAGTGGGGTGGGGTGGATTAAGGTGGTGTGTGGTGGATTGGATTGGAGTTGTGTGGATTAAGGAGAACTGGATTTGACTGGCGTGGATTAAGGTGGAATGGTGTGGGATGGACTGGGGTGAAGTGGATGGATTGGAGTGGGTAGATTGGGTTAGACTGGATTGCGGCGGGTTGGATTGGAATGAGTTGGATTGGAGTGGGGAATGTTGGATTGAAATGTGATGGTTTTGAGTGGGATGGGTTGGATTTTTGGTGGGGTGAGTTGGAGTAGAGTGGGTTGGACTGTAGTGGGTTGTATTGTGGTGAATTGGAGTAGGGTAGATTGGACTGAAGTGGGGTAGATTAGATTGGTCTGGATTGGGGTGGATTGGATTGGAGTGGGGTCATTTGGGATGGAGTGGGATGGTTTGGGTTGGGGTGAGGTGGACTCAATTGGAGTAGGGTGACCTGGAGTGGGGCATACTGTTTTGGATTGGAGTGGGGCAGATTGTTTTGGTTTGCAGTGGGGCATATTGGAGTGTGGCAGATTGTTTTGGACTGGAGTGGGTGCAGACTCATTTGGCGCAGATTGTTTTGGATTGGAGGAGGGGAAGACTGTAGTGGGCTTTTATTATGGATTGGAAAGGGGCACATTGATGTAGATAGGAGTGGGGCAGATTGTTTTGGATTGGAGTGGGGCAGATTTTTCGGGATTGGGGTGGGGCAGATTGTTTTGGATTGGGGTGGGGCATTTTGTTGTGGATTGGATTGGGGCAGATTGTTTTGGATTGCTTAATTGGAGTGAGGCAGATTGTTTGGATTGAAGGGGCTTCAGGTAAGAGTGAGTGGATTGGGAGTATTGGAGTGTGGTGGATTGGAATGGAGTGGGGTTGTTTCGATTGGAGTGTGGCAGATTGGACTGGAGTGGGGTAGATTAGACTGTTCTGGATTGGGGTGGATTGGATTGGAGTGGGGTGAATTGGGATGGAGTGGGGTAGTTTGGGTTGAGGTGAGGTGGACTCAATTGGAGTAGGGCGACCTGGAGTGGGGCATACTGTTTTGCATTGGAGTGGGGCAGATTGTTTTGGTTTGCAGTGGGGCACATTGGAGTGTGGCAGAGTGTTCTGGATTGGGGTGTGGCAGATTGTTTTGGACTGGAGTGGGTGCAGATTTATTTGGGGCAGATTGTTTTGGATTGAAGTAGGGGAAGACTGTAGTGGGATTGGCTTTTATTATGGATTGGAGTGGGGCAGATTGTATTGGATTGGAAAGGGGCAGATTGATGTAGATAGGAGTGGAGCAGAATGTTTTGGATTGGAGTGGGTCCGATTGTTGTGGATTGGGGTGGGGGAGAATGTTTTGGTTTGGGTTGGGGAATTTTGTTGTGGATTGGATTGGGGCAGATTGTTATGGATTGCTTAGTTGGAGTAAGGCAGGTTGTTTTGGATTGAAGGGGCTTCAGGTAGGAGTGAGTGGATTGGGAGTATTGGAGTGTGGTGGATTGGAATGGAGTGGGGTGGTTTGGATTGAGTGTGGCAGATTGGACTGGAGTGTGGCTGATTGGAGTGGGGCCGATTGTTTTAGATTGGAGTGGGACAGATTTTTTGGGATTGTAGTTGGGCATATTGTTTTGGATTGGGGTGGAGCAGATTGTTTTAGATTTGGGTGGGACAAATTATTGTGGATTTGAATGGGGTAGATTGTTTTGGATTCTAGTGGGGAAGATTGAAGTGGGGTGGGTTGGAGTGTGGCGGGCTGGAGTGGATTGGAGTGAGTGGTTTGGATTGGAGTGGGTCAGATCGGAGTAGAGTTGATTGGGGCGTACTGTATGATTATGTGTTAAAGGATAATTTCCAAAATTACACCTAAAATAGAAACAATGGGGCAGACTTAAGAGACCCTAACAACACCTTAGTGCTGCAATAGCGCCATTCCTTTTACGCTCAGGCGGTGCTAATGTGGCATGTACCCCAAGCCATATTTACAAAGTGGCGCAGTGCATGCATTGATCCACTTTGTAAACCTTTGCGCCATATTATGCTGCGCTAGGCATAATGTATGCAAGGGCGGCGTTCCCCTGTTCTAGGGGGCTGAAAAAATGGTGCAGGGAAATCTACGAGATTTCCTTGCACCATTTTTTTCAGTACTTTTTTATGCCTTCTCAGAGAAGGCGTTAAAAGGGGCTTCCATTACTTATAATGGACCCCTTAATACCTTGCAGGAGTAGTGCCAACATTTTGGCACTAATCCTGCAGAGTACATCAATAGCGTAAAAAAAATGATACTACTGCCCCCTACTCTGCGCCATGGTTCACCATGTTTTAAATACTGCTCGCACATGGTGTCGGTAGTGGGGTGCTAAGGGGCGCAAGGAAAGTGGCGCTGCACTAGGTGCAGCGCCACTTTTCTTAAATCTGCCCCAATGTTTCCTTGTAATATTTAGAACAAGATAATATTAATCTTTTGCAAATGGAGCCCACAAGCAAAAACTAAACAAAACATGAGTGCAAAATAAGAAAAGACGTGGGAAAATATACAATAAAGGTAACTATAGAAAATACAACTGTTCATGTTTTGTTTGTCCTGCTGGGCACGTTTTTGCCAGTCACACTCCTTCAGTTTGCAGGGCACTAAAAGTTAAAGAAACAAAATATGAGTGCAAAGTGGGAAAAGAAGCCGTGGCAAAATAAAATAAAAAAGTTAACTAAAGAAAATACAACTTTGGAGTTTATTTTTCCTGCTAGGTATGTGCCTTCTGTTTGCAGGGCACTCAAAGTTAAAAGAAAAAAATAGTACCTCAGTCAAATTGGGAGCAGCAGACGTGCACTAATTATGCTGAATCAATCAGTGCTTGGTACTTACTCTACAGACATGAGTGGAAATGATGTTAGGCCTCCAGTGACAAATTACGAGGCTGTAAAGAAGAGTTCCATGCAAGCCAACCAATGGTAAGCCACAGGCGGGCTCCAAGTCCTTTTCTAACCTCAACAGCGTCTCATTAGCGATAAGCATTCGCCAGCACATGCTATCGTAAGCTCAACCCTAAATAATTAACCCCTTTGCTGCAGGCACCCCTCAGGTGCCAGGACTGTTTTTGGCTACTTGTGGCAGTTCGCGCTTAGGCCCTCATAACTTTTTGTCCACATAAGCTACCCACGCCATATTTGCGTCCTTTTTTTCTAACATCCTAGGGATTGTAGAGGTTCTCAGAGTTTGTGGGTTCCCCTGGAGGAGACCAAGAAATTTGACGAAATACAGCAAAAATGTTTTTTCTTTTTTTTTAAATGAGAAAAAAGGGCTGCAGAAGAAGGCTTGTGTTTTTTTCTTTGAAAATGGCATCAACAAAGGGTCTCCGGTTCTAAAATCACCATCTTCCCAGCATTCAGGAACAGGCAGACTTGAATCAGGAAACCACATTTTTCAACACAATTTTGGCATTTTACTGGGACATACCCCATTTTTACTATATTTTGTGCTTTTAGCCCCCTTCCAGTTAGTGACAGAAATAGGTGTGAAACCAATGCTGGATCCCAGAAAGCTAAACATTTCTGAAACTTAGACAGAAGTCTGAATTCAGCGAGGGCTCATTTGTGTAGATCCTACAAGGTTTTCCTACAGAAAATAACAGCTGAAATAAAAGAAAAATGAAATTGAGGTGAAAGAAACAGCCAGTTTTCTCTACGATTTACTCTGTAACTTTTCAGATGATGTCAGATGTTTGAAAGCAATATACCATTACGTCTGCTAGACTCTTCTGGTTGCGGGGATATATATGGCTTGTAGGTTCATCAACCCTAGGTGCCCAGAGCCAATAAATGAGCTGCACCTTGCAATGGATTTTTATTCTAAACCGGGTATGCAACAAATCATTTGCTGAAATATAAAGAGAGAAAAATAGGTATCAAGGAAACCTTTGTATTTCCAAAATCGGCAGAAGATAAGGTGTTAAGAAGCAGTGGTTATTTGCACATCTCTGAATTCCAGGGTGCCCATATTAGCGTGTGAATTACAGTGCATTTCTCAAATAGATGTCTTTTTTACACACTGTCTTACATTTGGAAGGAAAAAATTTAGAGAAAGACAAGGGGCAATAACACTTGTTCTTCTATTCTGTGTTTACCCAAGTCTCCTGATAAAAATGGTACCTCACTTGCATGGGTAGGCCTAGTGCCTGCGACAGAAAACGCAACATGGACACATTACACTTTTACATTAAAATCCGGCGTGTTTTTTGAAAATTGCCTAGCTGTGGATTTTGGCCTCTAGCTCAGCCGGCATCTAGTGAAACCTACCAAACCTGTGCATTTTTTAAAACTAGATACCCAGGGGAATCCAGGATGGGGTGACCTGTGGGGCTCTCACCAGGTTCTGTTACCCACAATCCTTTGCAAATCTCAAAATGTGGCTAAAGAAACACTTTTTTCTCACATTTCGGTGACAGAAAGTTCTGGAATCTGCGGAGAGCCCCAAATTTCCTTCCACCTAGCGTTCCCCCAAGTCTTCCGATAAAAATGGTACCTCACTTGTGTGGGTAGGCCTAGTGTCCACAACAGGAAATGCCCCAAAACACAACGTGGACACATCACATTTTCCCAAAGAAAACAGAGCTGTTTGTTGCAAAGTGCCTAGCTGTGGATTTTGGTCTCTAGCTCAGTCGGCACCTAAGGAAACCTACCAAACCTGTGTATTTTTTAAAACTAGATACCTAGGGGAATCCAAGATGGGGAGACTTGTGGGGCTATCACCAGGTTCTGTTACCCAGAATCCTTTGCAAACCTCAAAATTTGGCAAAAAAACACCTTTTCCTCACATTTTGGTGCTAGAAAGTTCTTGAATCTAAGAGGAGCTACGTATTCCCTTCCACCCAGAATTCCCTCAAGTCTCCCGATAAAAATGGTACCTCACTTGTGTGGGTAGGCCTGGTGCCAGTGAAAGGAAATGCCCCAAAACACTAGACCACCGAAGTCCCCCCAGCCACAAGATAGCTAGTGATGGCGGTCTTGTGGCCGCCATATTATGACTGTTGGTGGCTCTCCTCCATAAATTGGGTGGAGAGCTGCCAGCAGCCATACTGGCAGTTGGCGGTGCAGTGGAGGTTGCTCCGCTGGCACCGCCACGTCAACCAACAACGCAACTCCTATTACAACTTAGTAATAGGCGTGGCGGTGTTGTGGTGACGGGATGCTGGCAGCGGAGCAAGTGCCATGGACCCCGTTCCCTCCCGGATGACCACTGCGACCACCAGGTAAGGTGGTCAACCGACAGGGGAGGGGGAGGGGGGGTGTTGAGTGTTGTGTGCGTGAATGGGGGGTGTGTTTGTGTGAATGGAGGGGGGTGGGGTGTTGTGTGTGTGTGCATGTGTATGTAAGTGTATGTATGCTTGTGTGAATGTGTGTATGCAAGGGGGTGGAGGGGTGTTGTGGCTGTGTGTGCATGTGTGTGTGAATGACTGTGCGTGTATGTTTGTGTGATGTGTGCCTGCTTGGATGTACAGGTGCAGGAGGGTTTGGAATGGGGATGGGACAGGGGTGTTCGGAATGGGTATTGGGGGTCAGGGGATGTCACTGCTTGGGGGGTGGGGGACCTTCTGATGTGGTGAGGGGTGGGTCCTACATGCAGGGCGGGGTTGTGGAGTCCTGGAGTGGCAACAGGAATGAGCATTCCTGTCGCCAGTATCGTTACAGCCAGGGATTCCGTGGCAGGGCTGCTGCCACGGAATCCCTGCCAGTAAGGATGTTTAAAATACCGCAGGCAGTATTAGGTAGACCGCTGAGTCGAAGGTGGTCAACCTTCGGCCAGGCGGTCTTGCACCCCTGGCGGTACAGGTGGTGAAGTGGCTGCAATACAGCCAGTTCACTTCCGTTGTCATAATTTGGCGGTCCTGCACTACCACGCTGTTGGCGGTCTGGCTGCCACAGGCGGCGTGGAGGAGCAGGACCGCCTGGGTCATAATGACCCCCTATGTGAACACATCAAAATGCTAAAATACAAAACGACCAGTTTTTGCGGGGGGCACCTGCGGTTTTGGTCCTGGGCTCAGCAGCCATATAGGGAAACCTACCAAACCCAAACATTTCTGAAAACTAGACACCCGAGGGAGTACAGAGAGGTGTGACTTGCATGGATCCCCCAGTGTTTTCTTAGCCAGAATCCTCAGCAAACCTCAAATTTAGCTAAAAAATCATGTTTTCCCCACGTTTCTGTGTGGGATCACCGCACCAGGACAAATTTCCTACCACCCAACGTTCCCCTCAGTCTCCCGGTAAAATGATACCTCACATGTGTAGGTGAGCCAAGTGCCTGTGACAGGGAAGAGCCAAAAACATGTTGAAATTGAGGGGGAACCAAAGCGGGTCCAAAAGGGCAGTTTGAAAAAAACAAATTTTTAGGCTGACAAGTGGGGCCGAAATTTTATCGGTATAGATGTGACAATGCTGGTTGGTCGGAATTTTGTGGATTCCTGCAGATTCCAGAAGGTTCCATCACAAAAATGTGGGAAAAATATGTGATTTCCAGTAAAGTTTGAGGTTTGCAGGGCAATATGGGTAAGAAAATGGTGTGGGAAGCACACGACCCTGGACTCACCCATATGTTTACTTTTCAGATGTGTCTAGGTCTTGTGGATTTTATTACATGGCAGCGTCCCAAAGTCCAAAAAGTGCAGCCCTCACCATTCCAAGTGGGACGATTTTGAGAGTTAGACAAGCTCTCACGGCCCAAATGTAAAACTAAAACCCAAAATAATCAAATGTCCTCTTGCTTGCCATGGGATAAGATGTTTTAGTGTGCGGAGGGAGAGCTGAAAGACTGTTATCCCCTTCAGTTGGGGTAGGGGAAAACCATGCCTATACTGGTTGGGAGCCACCACCCACTATGTATTATTTTTTTAATTCCCTGGCATCTAGTAGGCTTTCTGCCGCCCAGAAAAGTGGATCGGAGTAATTGCCCTATCTCCCCACTGGTGGGCAGAACAACTTTGGCCCCATTTATTTGGGGAGGAGGTATGGCAATTTTTGAATAAAAAAATCTTCCCTGGTCTTTGGTGGGCTTTCTGCCCCTCTTAGGGGCAGATGGGCCTTCCAAAAATAGGCCAATCTGCCCCCAAGGGGGGCAGATATGGCCAACAGTAATGTGCCCCCATGGGGAGTGACCCTTGCCCAAGGGGCTGCCCCCAAACAAAACACACACATACACACACAGCTGCCCCCCAAACAAAACACACACATACACACACACCAATCCCTGGTGCGTAAGTGGTTTCTGCCCCCACTGGTGCCAAATCGGCCTAATAGAAATAGGCCGATCTGCCCTCAAGGGGGGAGAAATGGCCTAAAATAAATTTGCACCCCCAGGGGAACGACCCTTGCCTAAGGGGTTGCTCCCCTTGCGTGAAATTGACACAAAAAAATAAAAATTCCTGGTGTCTAGTGGTTTCTGCCCCCTTTGGGGGCAGATTGGCCCAATAAAAATAGGCCGATCTGCCCCCAAGTGGGGTAGAAAAGGCGTAAAATAAAATTATCCACTAGGGGAATGACCCTTGCCTAAGGGGTCGCTTGCCTTGCGTGAAATTGACAAAAGAAATCCCTGGCGTCTAGTCGTTTCTGACCCCCCCCCCCCCACTTGGGGGAAGATTGGCCTAATAAAAATAGGCCAATCTGCCCCCACTGGGAGCAGAAAAGGCCTAAAACGACCCCCCTCCCCCCCATGGGAGTGACCCAGGCCAAAGGGCTTGCTCCCCACATTAAAAAAAATAAAACAACAGCAAAAAAAATAATCCCTGGTGTCTAATGGGCATTTCTGCCGCCTGATCGCTTCTCAATCGGGCAGCAGAAATGCTGAGAGAGAAACGAAAGGCCTTTGATGCTTCTCTCGCCCCCTCCATGTGATTGGAAAATAAATGCTTTTGCATTTCTCTTCCAATCTGTGTGGGCAGCCTCTGATGAAGCCAGCGCGCGATCGCACCCTAACGTCATCAGACGCCACGGGAGGGAGTCCAGGGGGGCATGGGTGGAAGGGGAAGCGATTCTCCTTCCATACCTGCTCAGGGGAGATGGGGTGCCAGGCCCTTGGGGGGAGTGCTAGCGCTTCCCCTGAGGGCCAGTAGCAGGACGCAATCGTTAAATCACGGGCACCCGAGGGGTTAAACTGGGCCTTGTTGGTGACTGAAGAACATAGGACTGAAGGGCTGGAGAATGAGGCTACTATAAAACTGTTATCATTTGTTGTATAGCAAACGTCGCATTATGCTGAAATATTTTAAGTGTTCATGCTGTGAATAATGTCTCATCTGTTTAAGTCTGTGAAAACATTTTATATTACACTTTGTTTATATTGATGGATCAGATTAAAATAATTAACACTATAGTTTTTTATAGCACAAACTTGACCTGAAGGTATTGGAGCTCTTTATATGAGCAGCAGTTACATTATACAAGGACACATACATTTTTTAGGCATGAGAAGAATCAAAGGATTTTGAGCCAATGCCAAGGCAAGAACATGGCTCCCCAGTTCTAAAGTCAGCAGCTCTGCTCCTAACTTCACACCCTTTCTTATATTTTAATATTGCTTCTTCTATGTGTGCTGCAAAATGCAGCACACATAGAAATAGCAAAAAATGAGAAGGAATAAAAGCGTTCCTCCTCGTTTTGCCATGCTAACGTCACCCCAGGGATTGCGTTAGTTTCTCGTAAATCTGGGGCAGCGTCAAAAGCAATGTGTGTTGTGGTGGAACGCCCCCTGCTACACCCATTGCACGCCCCTCTAACGCAGAAAACTGAGTCATAGTGGCCCTTATTTACAAGGAGGCGTAACACCACAAAAAGTTGCATTACACCTCCTTGTAAATATGGAGCAGTGGTTAGTGCCACCAGAGCGTCACAAAAAGTGACTCTCCGGTGGCGCTAGGGGCTCTTAAATGTGCCCCATGTTGTCTTATTTTAATTGCTGGACCATGAGGTTAACTCCTCAATGTTTATGCAGCCTGGTTTTAGCCCAGAGGTGATAATCCAATACAGTCAGCAGCTGTTGGTTGTTATGATGAAAGCTCAGTGCTGTGGGTGTTCCATCCATTGCGCCACAATACTGGAGCAGATCCTGAATTCACACACTAGGTAGGTGGGTCCGCTAACTTCTTAACGTACGTTCATAACCACACTGGACAAAAATCAGGACGAAGGGCCAGTCAACTCTCACCAAAAGGCAGAGAGAGTGCCTCAGATGTGCTGTATAACTTAATAAAAAAACACACAAACACTTCACCTGTTGCAAGGAGGCTGGGGAGCAGCTCCACTACTCCATTGGAGTTCCCTTGTGCTGGGGTGAAGGCTGGCAGTCTTCCTGGGGTTTTGGAAGTTTTAGCAGCTGGAGGACAAGGCAACTTTGGCACAATTGTTGAAGTAAACAGGCAGGCTAGCAGGGTTGGTGCTAAGTCTGTCACTGGTCTATCACTTTTGAGTCTCTAGTGTGTCCTTCTTCAGGTCAGCTGGATCTGATTTCCTGGCCACAGGGGCTCCCCCAAAATACTGAAGTTAGGGGTTTTTCAGGGAGTGTAGGGTAGTAGCCAATGGGCTACTTACCCCTGGGGTCACTACACCCAGTATATGACCACTTCATGTGAGAAGTGGGCATAACCCTGTTCCAGGGCTTCTAGTTCTGCCATCACCAAGATGGCAGGCTTTCAAAAGTTGTGTTCACATCACGCAGCTCACCTTAGGGGTGGAAATAGGCTTAAGGTGGGAACACCTCTCTGACTACTGATTTTCCCATCTGTCCAGGTGCCAAATAGGCCCTGGTGCAAGAGGTCAGCATTTTCTTCTGTGAGCGAAGGCAGATCTACATATCAAGGGTGGTGGGCTTCTTTGAAGCCCTTCACCTTGGAATGCAGCTTTGCAGGTCATCCTGTTGGGAGGGGGATGCTAACTACCCCACCAGAGCAGGCTTTGTTTCTGTCTTCCCGAGAGCAAAGGTGATGGCTGGCTAATTGGATCTAGTCAGCCAGCAAACGGGTAGATGGTAGGTTTTCAGGGGAACCTCTGGGTGCATGAATTAATACATCCATCACTGGCATCAATAAGGGTTTATTAGTACAAGATGTTTGATACCAAACATCCCTATTTTCAGTGAAGCCATCATGTAGCAGGAGAACTCATATTGACCAGTGTCCAGCACATGTACCTAAAATGTCTTCCATGTTCACTCACTATGTTTGGGAATCGACACAGACATAGTGCGGGCATATCTGCTCCTGCAGATATGTCCTCACATGTAATATAATGTGACCTGCGTTTCGGATGTAAGGCCTGCTGTAGGGCTGACTTACATATATTTTCATGCAGTGTTAGAGGACATGCCACGCAGGCTGTGTGCCATATCATGTTTTTACTTTTAGCTGCAGCATGCAATGGCAGTCTGCATGTGCTAATTGAGGGGTCCCCGAGGGTGCATAATACATTGTTCAGCCCTTGGGTATCCTCTTTGGTACACATGCCCTAGTTACCAGGGGTACCATTTACTAGGAACTTATAGGGGTGCCAAAGGAATGGCCAATTGGGGAACAATTGCACAGTTTTATGGAATGAGAACTGGGGAGCTGGATAGCGGGAACCTAGTGCACTTTCAGTCAAAATTAAATCAGATACCAGGGAAAAAGTGGGGGTGCCCATGTCAAAAATGGGCACTTTTCTACAACCTGCACTAATTTGATGGTGGGAAAGGGGAGAATCCTAAATTTTATTAAAATGCTCCACACCTCTTAGGGCCCCCAGGAGGTAATCTTGGGTACGGTTGTAGAGCGAAAGCTGTAATTCAACATCAACAAAAAAATATATAATTTTTCAGGAGTCAATAAGGAGAGTTGTAATTATAGTTTAAAGTTTTATTTTCTCATAAATGTTTAGTTCTTGTTTATTAGTCAATCAAAGTTACAGAACATTACATGAATCATGTCCCGCAATCTATCCCTATTCTAATATTCTAAATCAATATTAGTAAAACATTTAGTCCATGAACAGCTAACAAAACATTCCAGCATCAGTCTAGTTTAGGAGATCTATCAGTACTTATAAAGAATACTGTAACAAACTGCTAAATAGAGAATAATCTAAGCAGAAAACAATCAGTCTGTGCCAAGAGCTCTAAGAGATAGTCTGGGTCTAAAAATTAGTCTACAGCTGCTGTCTCTGCTAGGTCCTATCACTCCCTCAAAAAAGAGCCTTCTTCACTTTTTCTGGGAACACATTTTATACGCATAATATGAAAAATACTTTTTAGTACAATTGTTTCTTCTAAGATATTAAACATCCAATCAGGCATCCAGATTTGCATGGGAACGGAACACCATTTCTCGATGTGGCTTTCTGAACAAAAAAACATCCCATGCAGGTAACATAAAGGGCCTCATTAGGAGTTTGGCGAATGGTCTTACTGCCTCAGAAACAGATAGCCCGTCAGCTGTATTACAAGTTCCATAGGATATAATGGAACTTGTAATACGGTGAGCGGGATATCGTCTGGATACATATAAATTCTTTCCCACACACTTTACTCTCTGAAAAACAAGACACTCATATGAGTTTACATTCATTTGTATTTTGTCATTTCATTTTCACACATCCTCACACCATGAGCCCATTCATGAAGAAGCAAATTTCAGATTAGTTTTGCAAGTTTTGAAATTCCAAAGCACATCAGTAAGATAGAAAATAAATTAAGTAATATAGCTTTTCTTTGTTAAGGAAGTTTGTGTCATGCATAAGCAATGCAAAGGTTACGTTAGAAACATTTCTGTTGAATTTAATCTGAATGAAGCTCAATGGAATTTTGTCAATGTTAACAAACCATCAAGCCAAGGGAACATGGATCATGCAAAGTTTAAAAAGAAAGTGCAGATTTTCAATAAAGCTACTTGTTAGGCCTAGTTTTCACTCATATGGGTTATTAAGAGATTTTTATTTTTCATAAAAATCTTTAGCAGTGGAAAAGTGCAGACAGTGGGTGGCTCTGGAGGCATAACTGGGTTGCAACCTTTCCCATAGAAAAACGCCAGCCATTTGTTGATGTTTTAAGATTCTGCAAAGCTGTGGACATGATTCTTAAGTAGAACTTTAAATGAAACCCTCTATTTATTTTTGACATGGCGTGGCTGTCTTAGTTTACATTAATTATACACTAGGGGCAGTTAGGGCAGTTGTAGGACACATTGTAAAGTGTTATAACATTTAATTTTTAAAGTATGTACTAATAGGGGAAAATTACCAGCTGTAGGTGATTCTTCTACTTTTTGCACCTGCCGGAACATTAAAATACCTACACCACCAGCCATGCCAGTTTAAAATCATCCAGGTGGCAAGCCCTTGCAGAACACAAAATTTCGAGCCTCTGTGCAGAATGAGATGGCAAAATGTTTCACATATATCATATCATGTATAGTTGTACTAAATGGGGGTCCCTGAAGGGTGGGGCCCCACTGCACTACAGGGGTTCTGCGTTACACCCTGTCTGGTTGCTTCCACGCCCTGGTGTCAGTTTCACACATTATGTTGCACCATGTCAAACTTTGGACACCCACAGTAGAAACCCCAGGACAGCCAGGGGCGTAGCTTGGTCAGTAAGATTGGAGGGTGTGAGCTTCAAATTTCCCAACAGTCACAATGGTATATAAATTTAAAATACATTACACAATAAGAAGGTCGTACACCAGGGGATTACAGGGCAGCGGAAAGGGAAAGGAATGCAGATTGGTAGGTGTACTAAGTGAGATACAGTTCATTATTTTGTAAAATAACGAACATTTTTTAAGTCTTTCCAAACAGAAAGTGGTAGAGAGTGTGTGTGTGCTTTTGCTTGTGCATGTAAAAATTCCTAGTGAAATCTGACAGACATCTCACCATACCCATCTGAAAGCGCCTGTGCCCAATTATGTATCACAAAATGCATTTACTGTAGAGTGGAACACCCCAAATTCTCCCCCCCCCCTTAAACTACGCTCCTGAGCACAGCACTCCCCTACAGCACTAGTGAACCCCTAGGTCTTTACTGTGAAACAATGAGATTCTTGGAAATGTCTGTGTGTGAAGAGCCAACCAACTTATTTGTGTTAATAAATACACTTGAAGAACAATTATGTTCTTTCAGTAGATTGATTTGACTGTTTAATGCTTTGAACAGACGTTTTTTGTGTTATTATATCACTATCTGGAACTTGACTTTTCCCTTCTATTGCTTATTACTTTTTCCTATGCCTGTTATTTATTATCCAAAAGGTATGTGTCTGACAAAAGCCTCAAAGGGGAGCTAATGCACTGAAAATAGACCCCATTATTGTTTCAGAATGGAAATGCATTTCATTCTTTCACATTAGGGCCCATATTTATGAAAAGGTAGAGCCACCTCAGCGTCATTTTTTTGCCCTAAGCATATTTATATTTTGAAGCTAGACCCGTCTGGCATCAAAATATATGAGTTAGCATAATTTTCTGGAAGCGCCAACCCACCTTGCGTCACACTGCGACAATGATATGCAAGGTAGGCGTTACCTTCCAAAAAAATACGCTAGCCCCCTAGCACCATATTTACCTCCCTACACTATAACGACACGGAGGAGGCGAGGAGGCAGAGCCACAAAATGACGCTATGGCCGATTAGCGTAAAAAATGTAACACCTTGTCAGACCAGGTGTTAAAAGGATGCTAGGCACATTTTCAAAGGTAAAGACCATGGAGTCCACCATTGTGTCACTATTTTGCGCACATAGATGCCAACCTCAACCTCCAACATCACCACCATCCACACCACAGGGACACTACGAGTGGGGGGAGCCCATCTCAGGTGAGTATACATGCTTACCTATTGAGTGTCACTGGGGGCCACTTACATGGGGCCCACTAGCTGGCACTGGTTCTGTTGGGGTTGTCCTGGGGACACTGCTCCCCTGTGGTGGGCATAGTGGTGTTGGTAATGTCTCCTGTCCATACTTGGACAGGCGTCTTTTCTCTTCCTGCTTGTGCAACCAAGAAATTATGTTAGGTTGACTAGAATTTCTGCTGCGAATCAGTCTAGCGTCATTCTTGGCCCACTAGCACCATTTCTCCACACGCCATCCAGCACCAGCTAGCGTAATTTTCAATGAGGCTAACCATTCCTTAGCGCCATTGTGCGTCTTTTTTTAATTATGGTTCACAGATGGTGTTAAGGAATGGAGTTAGTTCAAGCTAATATAGTGCAGTTGTGCGTCATTTACATATGGGCCAACATTAGCTGCTGCATTGAAAACATTCTAAACCAGGGTTTTGCAACTATTTGTGAGCCCAGAACTTTCATAAAAGGTTCAAACAGCCTTCTGTACAATACAAAACTGTGTTTTTAATTCAGAAAAGTTGATTTAGCACTCGTGAATATATTGGCTGATATGAAGTTTTTTTGTGTGTAAATCTACATGTAGGGGTCGGGGGAGTGCCCATTACAAACCAAAGTGCCCTCTGAGTTTGTGAGTACCCAAAAACTTACATGCTTTACTCTTGTGAAGGGCAGGAGTAAATCCTTTGCTGGACTGAACAAATAGTGGCAGCTAGGGACCATTTAGGGTACCACCTGTAGTAATCACACAGTTCAAAGTAAACACTGGCCACCTCTGAAGACCAGCTATCAAATGGTCATACATTCAAAACATTTCTTCATGGTAGAGAGGCAACAAAGATACACAGTGTACAATAAGAAGGGTCATCCAAAAAATAATAGACGATTTGTCTTTTTAATCATGTTCTTTATCAGAGTGTACAAGCAAAGCCAAAACGTTCCGCCCTTTCACAGGCTTCCTCAGGGCAACATGTGAAGAAAATATGACGTGTGGCACCTGTCATGTCAATCAGTATTGCTAAAACACCGGTTACTGCTTTTGGGAGAATTGGGATTTTGGACGCCATTGGCTTGCCGAACATGGCTTGAAAGATTGAATTATTGATTCTCTAAACCTGGCTGTTACTGAGTGCGGGCTATTGGACATTTATGCTGCGACCTGAGGTTATTAATACACTTTGGGAGCTTACTCTGGGTACCAGGGTTTTACAGATATAAAGACAACTACAAAGAAACCTACACGTCTTGTATTATTTTTTGGTTGAGACTTCGTATTGTACGCTTTGTAACTTTGTTACCTGTCTACCAGGAAGAGATCTCGTGCTAGAGTGGGAAGAGGAAAGGGGCACCTCAACAAAAATTGGTGAGGGTGTATAAGAAAGAGTGGCTCCATCGAGGAAGATATTTTTACTCTAGAAAATTTGAGCTGGTGCTTTTCTTACACGAAAATGTATGCATGCATATTTCGCCTGAGAAAATGGAACTCACAACATTTTTGGAAGCTGTAATAGATGAGATGTTTGTCCAGAAGGATCAGCCAAAGGGTATTTTTTTGAAGGTGGATCATGTGGGCTGGCTGCAGCTTGGGCTAGTGAAAGGTTGCCTACAGTAGCCAGATAAGGAACTAAAATGTGAGTGGCCAGTAAGAAGAAACGAGGCGCCCAAGGCTCTAGAGGTGACCCAGATTTAACGGCAGCCAATATAGCCTTAGAACCCGCCCTAGAGGGCTCTACCGGCTATTAAAGGCCCGCTCCCCGCGTTAAATGCCCGAGCGTAAGGCGAGGGCATTTAACAAGGGAGAGGGACTTTAATAGCCGGTAGAGCCCGCTAGGGCGGGTTCTAAGGCTATTAGAACATTCTGCCACTCAGGGCAGAATGTTCTCTTAAAAAGAAAATGTTCACGGAGCCCGAGGGGATTAAAATCCCCTCGGGCTCCGTGAGGCTTTGTTCACAGCTGCTGCTGTGAACAAAGCGAACATTGGAATGTTGGCGCTGCAGGCTTTTACCGGCCAGTAAAAGCCAGCAGCACTCCATTGTTTTCAATGGAGCTACCAACATTCCAATGTTCTAATATAGAGCTAGTTTCCGCTTTAGTCAATAGAAAGTTTCATTTGCAGATGATCCTTGATGCTCTAAAACAATCAAAGCAAAAGAGGGCACTGCTGTAAATGGACGTTCCTGTAAATGTTGGATATTCTCTTACTAAGAAAACTAGACAAGTGATTGCAAAGCTTTTGGGTTAGTGTAACAGTCAGAATGTTGTCTTTGGGATTTGTGATAACGTTTAAATAAAAAAAAAAAATCCCTAGCAGAATTCCTGGCTGCCTTAATCATGTTCAGAAAAAGGTCTTTGGGAAGAAAAGGCAGAATTGTGTGTTTTTTAAACGGTTCTATACATGTTTCTATCACAAGGAGAATAAGTAAGGTGCCATTTCATTTGGGCACTTTACAATTGCTTTTATTGGCACAAAACTATCTTTATACCAACGGTCAGGATCTCTTTTGCAGCTCAAATGTAGACATTGGACTGGAGCAACTGAGCCAGAGCTTGCGAGATGTAATTCATCAAAGTTAGAGCATTCAGAGAAATAGAGATTTTAAGAAAACAAGCATTGGTAAAGCCAATAGGTCTTGCTTTGTAAGTTGCCTTTGACAATGTTTGACTGCAAAGTATTGTAAGTGCACGGAGTGGTGTGATGAATGTTTAAGCTGTACTCATGTATAAATGGTGTTACTAACGCAGGTGTGGTATGTTGAGTAGTTGAGTAGTGAGCATGCAGCAGAGAATGGAATTCTAAGTGGTAGTCCTGATGTCATCTTTGATGTCATGTTGGAATGTAGAGTGGTGGAGATTCTGTGGGGAAAAGAGCTGTTGGTGAGAAGCTGCTTTGCTGTGTTGTGGATAAGGTACTTCTAAATAAAGAACCATCTATAAAGATTTCAGACTACTGCTTCTTCACATTTGGCGACGAGGATGGGATGGACTGAAGTACCTTAACACCAGGATGTAAGAACTTTTAAATTTGAGACTTCTACTTCACTTTGATCATCATTTTTCATTATAATAATATCATTTTTGAAGTTAATTTGGTGGTGATTACCATCTAAGATTTTTTTTTTTGTGTATTCAACTCTGGCACTGTGGTGGGAACCGATGTCCTGTTTATTTTGCTCATTTTGGGAGTTTTTTTAGGGTGTGCAACGTTTTTAAAAAAATCGAATTTGATCTTCAATGAAGGAAAATAACTACTCACTTTCTGCAAGATTTTAAGCTCATCCTCAATTTTTCCGAGTTTTTTTTCCCATCTGCTTTGTTTTCAAGATATATTTATTTTTAAATTCCTTTAACTGGCTTTGTATCCAGCTCGAGCGCTTCTGATTCTTTAGCGCATGCTGTTTGGAACTCAGCACATGCAGCTGAACAACGTAATGTGAAGCGCGTGTGATTTTACACGCGTTTCATTTCGTTGCGTTTCGGATGCTAAGGAGGGTTTTCTTTAAAGTGTTATGGAGAGATGGTAACGCGTGTGTAACAGCGTGACAAGTGCTAACGCTTATGCTGAAATTTTATAAGTTTTTACTACAGTGTAGTTGGAAAAAAATATTGCTGGAACTGCATACACGTTTACTACAGAGTAATTGGAAAGAAATCTTACCTTCTTTTTCCTCGCATTCTGTATTCTTGTTCAAGGAGTAAAATGCTTTGAAGCTGTGAGAGAACAATTTTACAACTTTGCTATGAAAATGAGCCAAAAGTTGTGATTTTACATAAAGACGACAAGCGCTTACAAAATAAAGATTTAGTATAGTATATTTACAATGCAGAACATCTCACCACCACCTTTTTTTTTAATGGTGCCAGGGGAACCGCTTATCAAGTGGTCGAAATGGAAGAAAACTTTTCTTCATTATTCAAGAGTGTGTGTAACAAATTTATCTAAGGAGAGGAAAACAGCCCTCCTTATGCATGGTTTGGGATGTGAGGGTCAGGAAATTTTTGAAACTCTGCCTGATACTGGTGATGAAGATAATGAGTTAAATGAATTTGAGTTATGTTTAAAGAAATTAGACTTACATTTTCTTCCCAAAGTAAGCACAATTTTAGAAAGATATCATTTCGGTATGAGGGAGCAAAAACCTGGAGAAACGATTGAGGAATATATCACTGCTCTCGGGAAACTAGCTTCGACGTGTAAGTTTGGGGTAACCATAGAAGAGCGGATCAGGGATCAATTCATGTTAAGATGCTCAAGTGATAAAGTGAGAGAGGAACTGTGGAGCAAAGACGATCCACCTCTTCATGAAGGTATTGCCTTAGCCAAAAGAGTGGAGCATACTTTGGCTTGTGTTGAAGAATTGGGAAAGGGAAAGAGCTTAGCGGTGAACAAAATCTCAATGAAGAAAGAGATGAGCAAAAAAGAAGGAGATTGTGAGAAACAGGAAGATAGAATTCAGCAGGAACAATGTTCTAGGTACAAGGACATGAAATGTTACTGTTGTGGGAATATAGGTCATTGTGCGTCTTACAAAAAATGTCCAGCCATTAATGTGAATTGTAGATTGTGTAACAGGAAAGGACATTTTGCAAAATGTTGTAGGTCTTTTAAAAGCCAAACATCGATCAAAATGGTGGAAGATTGCATCCTGTCAGTGTCTTCTCCGTCTCAAAAGAAGAATTACCCGAAGGATACAATTTCTATTCTAGGAGTTTCTAGTGAAGTATTATTAGATTCAGGAGCTTGGTTGACTCTGTTATCAAGCAATATATTTGATAAACAATTCAGTCATTTGATACAGCTAAATGAACCTGATGTTGTTCCAGGTGCATATGGTGGAAAGACTATTGATTTGAGAGGGTATTTTGAGTCGGAAATAACATTTAAAACTAACACCATTTTTGGAAAGATCTATGTTCCTGTAAAAAGGGATAGTGTTTTGAGCTGGACACATCAAAGAGATTTGAAAGTCATTTTGGATCCTAATTTGTGTACTCCTGTCATGCTGAAGGAAGATTTGGTTAAAAGTCTTCAATGCATCTGCACTGTTACTTCAAATGGTTCCAACTTTCCGGAATTTATAAAGGAATACAGTGAAGTGTTCAGTGATAAGCTTGGTTGCTTAAAACATTACGTTCATCGAATCAAAGTGAGGGAAGGATCAGTACCAAGTGTGGCCAAAGTGAGACAAATTCCTATATCAATGAAAAGTGATGTTGAGCTAGAAATAAAGAGATTGTGCGAGGAAGATATTATTGAGCCTGTAGAAGCTTCGGAGTGGGTTTCACCGATTGTAGTAGCCCGTAAACAGTCTGGAGACATCCGTTTGTGTGTGGATTTGAGAAATTTGAACAAATGTGTGATCACTGACCAGTTTCCGTTGCCAAATATAACAGAAATGGTCACGTTGTTACATGGTTCGAAGTTTTTTAGCAAGTTAGACTTGACGTCAGCATATCACCAAGTTAAACTACATGAAGACTCTAAAGACTTTACAACTTTTATCACCCCTTTTGGTACTTACAGATTTAAAAGAATGCCTTTTGGTCTTGTATCTGCAGCGGCAGTTTTTCAACGTATTATGCACAGTTTGTTCGGGTCAGAACCAGGGGTTAAGTTCTTTCAAGATGACATTCTGATACATGGTCAATCAAAGGAAGAGCATGAAAAGAGAGTCCGAAGAGTTTTATCCATTTTGAGAGAACATGGTCTAACTTTAAAACTTAACAAATGTTCTTTTGGTAGAACTGAGATCGATTATTTGGGCCATAATATATCTTCGTGTGGTGTTCATCCTAAGAAAGACCTGGTGGAGAACATTTTGAAACTGAGAGATCCAGGAAAAAAAGAAGAACTTTTGTCCTTTCTTGGGATGGTTGAATTTCATGCTAAATTTCTCCCAAATTTGGCATCTAAAACTGTGCACATGCGTAATTTGCTTAAGAAAGGATGTGAATATGTGTGGAATGATGCTTGTTAGGCAGAATTTGAGAATATCAAGAGAGAGTTATCCAATGCGAAGAGTTTGAAATCTTTTGATCCCAGTAAAAACAGTATTGTTATGACTGATGCTAGCATGTTAGGTCTTGGGGCAGTTTTCTTACAAGAAACTAAAGCAGGTGTGCATGAACCCATTGTTTATTGTTCAAGAATGTTACGAGGTGCAGAAAACAATTATTCTACCATAGAAAAAGAAGCTTTGTGTGTTTACTGGGCGATCAACAAACTTAGAAATTTTTTATGGGGCAGGTCATTTCGTATTTTCACTGACCATAAACCGCTAGTAGAAGTATTTTCGAAAAAGGGTCTTGATACCATATCGAGCAGGATTAGTAGATGGGTAGTTGGTTTGCAGGAGTTTGCTTTTGATGTCTTTTATGTACCGGGTTCTACTAACAGGATAGCGGATTGTTTATCGAGACTCTGTACTGAAACAGATGGTTGTGGGGATAAAGTCAGGGATGATGTAGTAAGTGTTTGTAGTGTAACTGAAGGTATAATTGGACGTGATGAATGGATTGAGGCAGTAGGAGAAGATTCTATTCTTCAGAGTGTGTGTAGTAGTCTTAGAGAGGGTTGGAACAAGGACACAAAAAAAGGAAAGGATTTGGATAGTTTTTGCAAGATAAAAGATGAATTGTCAGTAGAAGATGGCGTTCTTCTGCGTGGGTCAAGATTAGTGGTTCCTGCAAGTTTGAGGGAAAAGATTATGGAGTTGGGCCATGAGGGGCATCAGGGAATGAGCAAAACGAAAGCAAGGATTCGTCTCAAATATTGGTGGCCAGGCATGGACATAATGATTGAGAGGAAAATCAGAGAATGTATTGATTGTTGTAACAGTGACAAGATATATAAAGTCAGAGTGCCACCTATGGAAATTCGAGAAACTTCGCTGAAACCCTGGGATGTTGTTGCAATAGACATTGTGGGACCTATACATTTGAAAGGTGGATGTAATTATATTCTGGTTGTCATAGATCAATTCTCCAGATGGGCTGAATTGTGTATCAGCTGTAGTGTAGAAACTCTGAGAATTTTAGATTTTTTGGGTGAGATCTTTAGTCGTGAAGGATTTCCTAATGCTATTGTGACAGATAATGGTCCCCAATTTGTGTCACGGGAAATGGAAAAGTATCTTGAAGAGAGGGGTATTAAACATAAGAAGTGTTCCTTATATCATCCTCAAGGGAATGGAACAGTTGAAAGGTTTAACAAAAGTGTGAAAGAGTGTATACAGTTAGAAATAGCAGCAAATAGAAATTGGAAAGTTGGTCTGAAAAGTTTTTTGCAAGCTTATAGGGTTACCCCTCATGCCACTACAGGTAAAGTTCCTTTTGAATTGTTTAGAGGAAGGAAAGCTAATACTTTATTAGCTCCTGGATGGGTGTTTTGGGGCAAGAATGAGGGTGTTATGTAGAGTGACAAGAAGGGGGAAGAAGAACAAGAAAACAAGTGTATTAAAAAAGGAAGAAATATTTTTATAATAGAAAGAACACAAGTGTGATTGATGTGAATGTTGGTGATGAAATTTTAGTAAGACAACCTCTTCTGTGTAAAAATGAAAGCAAATTCTTAGGTCCTTTTAAAGTAAGAAAGCTATTTTTGAATGCTGTAAAGGTCGATGATGGGAGGGTATGGAATCTGAATCGGGTAGTTATTTCAAAGAAAAAGTAATGTTGTAATTTTTATTCTAACCTTTGCCTGTAATTCTTATTGTTATTTATTTTAATTCTCTATTGTATTGTTGTTATGTTACTTTCTTTTGTTTTTTATTGTAGTTAGATTAAGTTGTTAAGAGGGAAGGTGTGTGGTATGTTGAGTAGTGAGCATGCAGCAGAGAATGGAATTCTAAGTGGTAGTCCTGATGTCATCTTTGATTTCATGTTGGAATGTAGAGTGGTGGAGATTCTGTGGGGAAAAGAGCTGTTGGTGAGAAGCTGCTTTGCTGTGTTGTGGATAAGGTACTTCTAAATAAAGAACCATCTATCAAGATTTAAGACTACTGCTTCTTCACAGCAGGGCTTATCAATCGCATCTCCCAGAGCAACACTTCGATTAACAAATGCATCCACAGAGCTGCTGAACACATGCCTATAAACGTTCCAACTATTCATTTAAAACAAACAGGGCACCTCGGACTACTTAGGTGATGGACGATACCTGGAAATGAAACAGACATTGCTTGTTGCATTTGTACTTGGTGTGTTAGGCAAGCCCTCAGATCTGTTACGTTTTCTCTTACAATAAACACAAAGGATGGATAAGGAAAGCCCGGTAGCAAGTGTGGTAAATAAACCACTCCTCTGAGAATGGAGGTACAAGACTGGAGGTATTGATATCCAGTCAGGAGAAACTAAACATCTTGTTTTTTCCTACCTGCACAAATAGCTTTTTGCTGCAGCGATTAACAAACTCCCCCCCCTCTGTGTCTCTGTCTAGTTTCAAAGACGGTTTTCACTTTAGACAATCTGTTCGTTCGACAGATGCAGCACAATAGAACAAATAAACTCAATGCAATCTTTAAGGATTACAATTCAAAACAACTGCATAATAATCCAACTACTTGTTGTGAGAGACTTGTATATAGAAAATCTGCATTACAGGTCTTAGGGGCTGTGTCTAGACGTGCCAAATCACGGGTCAGTACAGGCATATGCTTTCCTCAGGATACCCCAGTAGTCAGCATGATTGTCACATAAATCCTCTGACTTTGAAGTCAGAGAAAGAAAAACAAGCACCAAGTTCCCTCGAAGACACAGTCTTACATTTATCTTTCAATGCTCAGCAAATGGGACAAGATAAGAAGAAGATTTAAAGGCCTGATAAGAGAAAGCAAGTTCGTGGAACTAATAAAGCCAGCAAATAGAAAACCAGAAAATAAGAGTTACAAACCACAAAGCCAATGGTAATCAATGGGTGGAATGCATTCCTAGGTCAACTTTCTGAAAGTCCCCAAGATGTCTTTAGCAAACCAGACCGCTGCACTCTCTCATAGGCTGTGACCTAAAAATGGATGTGAGCAAGAGCCTCTAACAGTTTAGACCTGAACATTTTAGACTAAGGGTGTGAAGTTATTGAGGTAGAGTGCTTCACATGGGAACATTCTTGTAGAGTGATGGGAAAAAAGAATGGTCCCGCAAAATGTTTTTTCTAAGGTAAAATTCGAGATGAGTCAGAGAGCATGGATTCTGAACAGTTAACGCCAGTGAGTGGGTGGTTAGGTCACCAATAACTGTAAAATTGGAGGTCCTTGATTTATAAAGAGTGAAGTAGTCAGCAAGATAGGTACTGAAATAAGTTAATGTTCCTGGAGGACAGTTTATTAATGAACCCAGGAAGGCAGTGACAGGATTGACTTGCATGCTAAAAAGCGTACACTCCTTGCTTTGAGTTATGTTTGGACTATTGATTAAAGAAGTAAAAATAGATATATGATTAACTGACGGCCCTCTCCTTTTGCCAGGATTGCTATGTCTTCATCAAGAGCTGAGGAGCCATATAGCCAAGTTTCAGTAAGTATTAGGCAGCCTGGTTCCTGGGTATTAATAAAATCCAATTTCACAAATTTTATGTTAACATAGAGAATGTGCAAAGATTAACAAGAACATTTATCTACTTTCTGTACTGCTTTTGTCAAGGTCTCAAAACAGATTCCTGGAATTCTAAGATCTTGAAATTTATATTTGTAGCTCTAAGTTGGAAACTAGGTTGTTTCACAAAAAAAAACAGCCAACAAAAGTTTGCTACATGTTCTGAGTAACCACCCAAGTAATGTAATTCACAGTATTCCATATAGAACATAAGAACAACTTTTACTGATGATGTGACCTTTGAAAATGAAAAGATTATTTTTGATACTGTCAGGCCTGCAAACTCGGATATGCCCCAGAAAAAAAACCTCGCAATTGCAATTGATCATTTGCCTTTGCAGGGACCAATGCATGTTTACACAGACCAGTGCTTGTTTGCAGAGACCAATGTTTGTTGGAACTATTGCTTGTTAGAGACCAATGCTTGTTTGGGAACACGTGTTGCACAAGCCTCCAGCATCCCTATGACTCAGACTGGGTGTGGCTCCCTATGACTCAGAATGGATGTGGCTGGATGCAGCAGATATTTAAGCCACACCCGGCCTGAGTGAAATGCTTGCTGTAATGGCCACTGGCTGCAGAGAAGGAATCTCTGCTCCTCCACTTTTGATCTTCACATTCGGCTCTGTCCAGCATCTTGGAGGCCGCTTCTGGAAGAAGAAGAGACCAAGAGAATTAACCCTTGAAAAGGCAGTAACGCACTACACGCGATTTAAGAACATGTATTGCTTAATCCTGATACTTGCTGACTTGAAACTTGATAAGCAAATGTTCCAATATGCGATGCGCCTAAAAGGGCACATCTTTGGGTTTTAAGGTTATTGGGATGTTCGCCGCTTGTCATGCTATAACGCTTATTATACCGCAGAAAGGCGTTTCTATTGAACAATTATAATGAAAACTATATACTGTAAATACGTTTATTATCACTGAGTTTAAAGTGGCATAACTATGTTTGTAGCGATGTGATGTACTGTGAATACGGTTATTATCGCTGAGTTCAAAGTGGAATGTGCATTATTTCAAATTGTTGCTGTTGATACAGAACATTCTGTGTTTGGCGCTTAAGCAAAGTTGAAGCTTATCTTTGCCATGCTCAAAATTACACTGTGATGTAACAGTGATAAGCCGATTGTTCATGAAGTTGAACGATATTGATTAACCCTATGTTTTCATAGTAATACAAGGTGAACCATAATCTTTGATATTAACCCTATGTTTTCAGTGTGATTTAAACGCTGAATTGTGTTCCTCGCTATACTAGCACAGTACAATGATTAACCCATGAATATCTGGAGAATCCAATTCCCTGAGAGTTTGTTCTTATTATTGTTGCCTATGTGAATGTCTATGAGTCGAGTGAGTCAGCATCATGAGAAATCACATCAAGGTGAAACACGCAAGATATCCACTGAACGTCAGGGAACATCTAGGTAGGCTTAATTGAGGAGACGAGGGACTAATCTGGGATCACAGTGGGAGTAGTTATAGACAGTATAGGAGTTCAAGGCTCTTATTTATTTACAGGTAATCCACATCGTTTCCAAAAATTCCTAGAAAGAGGGAGAGCCATCAAAAGTGGCAGAGGGGACCCCAACAGGTACATCTAGCTTGCGCATCATAGTTTAACAGTAGAGTATACATGGGGTATGAGACATTAGTTATTTGACTGATGTGAAATTTATCACAGGAAAGACTGGCTCTTCAAGAATCATCACTAGGCGTCGGGATCCAGCCCTGCGACTCCAGTGTCTCTCTCCTTCTCCCATCCATCCCCTTTCCCCCAGGACGTTGCGGTGCCGATCATGTGTATTTAAGTGGGAGGCATGCAGAGTTTAGAAGGAACTGGGAACAAGCAGATTGGTCAACATTGTGTCTCTGTAGGATGAACAGGTTAGTGCTTGACAGGTAGATTTTTTAAACGAGGATACAATTTCAAAGCTCGGACAAAAGCATTACAGAAAGTAGATAAACTCAAGAGAAGATCTATCAATTGAGGGCAACAGAAAATCTAATAAGGATGAATCAGTTAGATTCATTACTACATATAGGCCCTCTTAACAACCATGGCGGTCAGTGATAAAGCGGCGGTAACATTGCCAACAAGCCGGCGGTAAAAAAAAATGGAATTATGACCACAGTGGAAACCGTTCACACAGACAGCCACTTCAACACACCAACTGCCACGGTGGTAGCAACAAGCACCGCGGCGGTTACCGGCAACAGCCAGGCGGAAGACAATGTACCGCCCACCGTATTACAACAGGCCTATCCGCCACCTTTTCCGGGGCGGTACCAATGACATCAAAAGCACAGCGGAAACAGAACACAGAAGGGAAACGACTCACCTCTGGACACTCAGGGAAGAACCACGCCGATATGGAGCCTGAACTGCAGGTGTTCCCCATGCTGGTCTACCTTCTCCTACACCATGAATACACAAGGGAGGGGGAGGAAAAAGAGAGTGACAAACACACGCAATATGCAACACCCCCACCCTCAACACCATAAACACAACCAGATGCAGTAACATTACATATTCCCCACGTACCCCTCAGGAATACTGCAAGGACAAATGGAGATTTAAGTGAGTGTAATAAGATAAAATACTAGAAATACGTCCTCAAAATTCAAAACAGTATATACATATATACAAATGGAGGGACACTTCCCAGTCCACATTGTCCAGGGGGGCACAGGGCAACATCACATAGGCCAAGGTCCCACTTGACTCCTGCATCAACACAGAGAGAACACTGCAGGGGCATCAGGTTGAAAATACACAGGCACCTCACAGGGAGGTGGAACGGGGACACCTCAGACGGAAGATGGTAAAACACCACTGGTCCCGGATGGGGCACCATGCCCTGTGTGACGTCCTGGGGAGTGCAAGGGCACAGTCTTTCAAGTGTGTGGTTTGCCCACTGCTTGGTCCTGGGGAGTGCAAAGCCACAGTCTCTCAAGTGGGTGGTTTGCCCACTGCTTGGTCCTGGGGAGTGCAAAGCCAGTCTCTCAAGTGGGTGGTTTGCCCACTGCTTGGTCCTGGGGAGAGCAAGGCCACAGTCTCTCAAGTGGGTGGTTTGCGCACTGCTTGGTCCTGGGGATTGCAAAGCCACAGTCTCTCTAGTAGATGGCTTCTCCACTGGTTCTGGAAGGGGCTTTGTGCCCAGTGTGCTTCATCTTAGCAAGGAGGGGGAAAGTGGATGCCTTCTTCCACTGGTTCTGGAGTGGGCTTTGTCCCCAGTCTGCTTCATCCTGGCAATGAGGGAGTAAGTGGATGCCTTCTTCCACTGGTTCTAGAGTGGGCTTTGTGACCAGTGTGCTTCATCCTGGCAAGGAGGGAGTGAGTGGATGCCTTCTTCCACTGGTTCTGGAGGGGGCCTTGAGCCCAGTATGCTTCATCCTGGCAAGGCGGGGGTGAGTGGATGCCTACTTCCACTGGTTCTGGAGGGGGCCTTGTGCCCAGTATGCTTCATCCTGGCAGGGAGGGGGTGAGTGGATGCCTTCTTCCACTGGTTCTGGAGGGGGCTTTGTGCCCTGTGATGCAGATCTTGGGGAGTACAAGGTCACAGTCTCTCACCTGGGTGTCACACCCACACGATTTGAAGGGGTCAGGATGCATTACAGTCCATGGAGTCTGGACTACACACTGCCCGCCGGCGGCCACGGCTGCTCAGTGGTGGCAGTGGTGGTGCTGGTGTCGGGGCTGACAGTGGTGGGGAGAGGTTCCAGCCCATCCCCGGCAGCCTCGGACGGCTGCCCACTGGAGCTGCTGCTGGCAGCGGTGCTGGTGGCGGTGCTGGTGGCAATGATGTCAGTGGTGGGGGGAGGCTCCAGCCCATCCCCTGCAGCCTATGACGGTTGCCCACTGGGGCTGCTGCTGCTGGCAGCGGTGCTGGTGGCGGTGTAGGTCGCGGTGCTGGTGGTGGTGATGCCAGTGGTGGGGGGAGGCTCCAGCCCTTCCCCTGCAGCCTCAGATGGCTGAACCACCATGGTTGGTGGTGGGGGCTCAGAATCAGTCCCAGCACAAGGCCTCCTGTCCTTCCTGTCTGCAGGTGCAGGCCCTTTGCCCTTGCCCTGACCATCTGGTGGTGCCTCCTTGCACTTGCCATCTGGTGGTGCCTCCTTCCCCTTGCCTTTGCCAGCTGGTGGTGCCTCCTTGCCCTTACCCTTGCCATCTGGTGGTGCCTCCTTTCCTTTCCCCTTGGCAGTTGGTGCAGGCACACTGCCAGTGCTGATGGGTGGTTCCTTGGAGCCTCTCACACCTGCAGTAGCTGCCGACACTGCTGTGGCCGAGGACTGGGTGGCTGAAGTGCTAGCCTGGGTTCTGACCACCCTGGCCCCACGTGAAGGATGGGGGGGAGAGGCAGGGAAGAGGTCAACGGCGGGGAGGAAAAGCTTCTTAGGGACACTGGGGCGGGAGGAGGGTGAAGGTTTGGGAGTGGAGGAAGAGCGAGTGGTTGTTGGAGGTGTCTGCTGTGTTTGGGTGCAGGTGCATTGGCTGGATGCTGTTGTGAGGTGGACGGCTTTTGGGTGTCTGAGTGGTTGTATTTGTGTACTTTGGGAGGAGGGGTCAGAGACACAGTGGGAGAGGACACAGGGGACGTGGGCATGGATGTGGGGGTGGTGAATGCCAGTGAGGGGTGTGTAGTGATAGGCGTGAAGGTGATGGACACAGTGGATGAGGATGTAGTGCATGCAGGTGTGAGTGGATACGCTACTGGGAGGTGGACAAAGAGGAGGAGGGGGACACAGTGGAGGCAGTGGATGTTGGTGTGTCTGCATCTGGATGGTGTTTGTGTGAGTACCTGTGGGATGATGTGTGGTGCTTATGTTTGCCTTAGCCACTCCTCTGTGTTGTCTTGGGTGCATGCTGGTCTTAATGTGTGCTTGGGATAGGTTGGGGTTCAGGGGACTGGGACTGGGACTGGTGAGAGGAAGTTGGAGGGGGGGGCTAGAGAGAGGGTCAATGGCTGCCATCAGGGAGGAGGCCAGAGCCTGGATTGATCTCTGTTGGGCTGCCATGCCAGAGTGAATGCCCTCCAGGAATGCATTTGTTTGTTGCAAATGGCCTGCCAGCCCCTGGATGGCATTCACTATGGCTGACTGCCCAACAGAGATGGATTGCAGGAGGCCAATAGCCTCCTCACTCAGGGCAGCAGGGCTAACTGGGGCAGGCCCTGAGGTGCCTGGGTCAAAGGAGATGCCCTCCCTCCTGGGTGAGTGTGTGTCACGGGGTCCTTTCATCGGGATCTGCACGTTGCTGAACAAAAGGTCCACCTCCCGGCGTCACCAACTCAGAAAGCTATTATAGCACAGAGTTATAGTGAAGCCAGTCGGGGGAAGGGAATTTAGGGAAGGGAACAGCAGGGAGAGAGATCTGAAAAGGAAAGGTTAGAACAATATGCATTTACTCATTCATAGAAAAACTTAAATCGTTTATAGACTCTTGACTAAATGTTTCTCCGAGATATCAGGTGGAGACCTCTTCTAAAATGGGGGCAAAGCCCCTTGTGAAAACACGACCTCAGATTCAAGAGATGGTAAGAACATTGAACTATGATTTTACACAGAATATCAATCCTGTAACATTTATGTATTCACATCATAAACCTTTGATCATGACTTAAAAAATCTCAAAGACTTACATTTTTTTCATATCTTAAGTTATTCAAAGATCAATGAAAGCTTTGATTAGTTTTATCTCCAAAATACTTAACATTCATAATAATAACTGACAAAAAGGTTTTACTAATCAAAACCTAAAGCGCCTTACTTAATAACACCAGGAAGTGCTTTTCATCTGGGAACTGAAACACCTTGAATTACTTGTGCACATAACGTGTTTTCTCTGTGAACTGAAACGCTTTGAATCACTGAGCCATAAAAGCGCCTTCCACCTGTGAACGAAAGCACCATGTATTACTTGTGCACTAAGCGCGTTATCTCTGTAAACTGAATCACTTTGAATCACTGAGTCAAAAGAACGCTTTACATCTGTGAACGGAAACACCATGAATTACATGTGCACTAAGTGCATTATCTCTGTGAACTGAATCGCTTTGAACCACTGAGCCAAAAGAGCACTTTACATCTGTGAACGGAAACACCATGAATTACATGTGCAATAAGCGCGCTATCTCTGCGAACTGAATCGCTTTGAATCACTGAGCCAAAAGAATACTTTATATCTGTGAACGGAAACACCATGAATTACTTGTGCACTAAGTGCGTTATCTCTGTGAACTGAAAAGCTTTGAATTCACTGAGCCAAAAGAGCGTTTTACATCTATGAACGGAAAAACCATGAATCACGTGCGCACAAAGCGCATTACCTCTTGGAAGACTTAACTTCCTCCAAACTTGGATTCAGCAAGGCCTTACCACTATGAGTACGACCTACTCGTTTTTGGATGCACCATGGACTCTGGTTAGACGATACTCTGCCATTCAGAAACTCTGGACTTTTTCAGAGAAACCTCCATGAGGTCTGGCTGCATCTAAGTCTTCAAAATAGTGAGCAACGTGCTTGGGTGTGGCTGGGCTTTATAGGCCTGCCACACCCCAAGATGGCCGCTGCCTCTAAAAACATGGGAAATGTAGTCCTTTCATAGGATAACACTGATAAGTGCATCTGGACCACCAATGCTCTGAACCTGCAGATACATGAGCTTTACCACAGGGCAGACAACGCTGATGGCCATTCTTGGAACAAGCAGGGATGACCAGTGGTGCGCATAAAGCGCCGCAGAGTTGCGCAGTGGAATTTTGGGTGAGACCTGGACCGCGCCTGCCCTTATTTCTGACAGCAGGCACAGGAAACTCGCTGATGGGCTGCTGGGAGGGCGGTGCTGGTACGGGGGGGCGGCTGTACCTGTAGTTGTGGTGGCCATAGAGGTGTCCGCCACCACTAGGGAGCTTCCATCAGCGGAGGTATCACTGTCAGAACTGTCCCCTCCTGTCTCCGCCGTGGTGCTCCCCTCGCCCTCTATCCCACTGGTGCCCTCACCGTCGGTGGATTCAGCCTCATGGGCCCGGTGGGATGCAGCTCCCTCAGTCACTGGTGCCTCTGCTCCTCTGCCAGGTGATGCTAATGCATAGAAGGACAGGGTGACAAAACAAAAAGGGAAGGAAGAGACAGAGGATACACTTGGTCAATGGCAGCAACAACACCACCATTGGCGTACACAACACACACACACATAGGGAACTTCCCTACGCACTAGGCAATGCACTACCAGTCACAATGCTAGTCTCCAGGCCATTGACAGGAAAACCTAACACCAATTGCAGCATACCTGAGACCCACAGAGCCCTGCACAGGAGTGGATGCCTACTAGCTTGGTTGGAGGTGGTGTTCATCAGCCCCTGCCCAACATCGAACCTACCCTACAATGTCCGGCCCAGCCTAGGGACACCAACAGACCCACATCCCCAACCCAAAGACTACTTCACCACGCACAAGTAGTATAATGTGAAACTGTACTCACCCCCTTGTGGCTGCAGTGATGGCCTCAAGCGTCCATCCAACTCCGCATAGGCCACCGCCAGTATGCGGAACATCAGGGGGGTGAGGGTTCGACGGGCAGCCCTTCTCGTTGGGAGGCCATCCCTAGCTGGGCCTCCACCATCTTCCTTGCCCAGCGTCTCAGGTCCTCCCACCGTTTGCGACAGTGGGTGCTCTGCCTGCCATAGACCCCCAGGGTCCGCACGTCCTTGGCGATGGAATGCCATATCCCCTTTTACTGATGGGCACTGACCTGCAGAGAAATAAACATACTAAAAAGGTATCAGTCATACCGTCCGGCCTGTTACACTCATGGCCCACCATATCCCTCCCATCCCCTTACGCACAGACATTTCCCACCATACATGCAACACTCTGCCCAGGACCCTTCAACCACCCCCTCCCTTACATGAGGCCCTCACATACAGCACTCTATGCATTCATGCCCCATGCATCGTGCTCACAGTGTACTCACCTGTTGGTCTGGAGGCCCATACAGCATTCGCACTGGGGTAGGACCCCATCCACCAGTCTCTCCAACTCCTCAGCGGTGAAGGCAGGGGCCCTTTCCCTAGTAACACGAGCCATGGTCGGTTCCAGACACAGGTCACAGCACCACTTGCAGTGTAGGTCCTCTCCTGTTGAAGGTCAGGTAGCAAGTGAGTGAAAAGATAGAAAATGACGGTCACGTCCGCAGCGGTGCGTACCGTCACAGCCAGCGTACGTCACCATTGGCCACTGTAACCCATAGGGCCCAATTACAACCAATGAGGAGTTGCACAGCGGGACTTGACCACCTCCCGCAACGGCACACAATGTCAGCGGCATTACCTCATTTCCACCTGTCCATCCACACAGGACAGGCGGACGCCATTTCGCGGGGGGGGCAGGCCATGGCACCTAACTGCGTCACAGCACACATAGGCACCATTTGGCCTATTCAACAACATACTGTTTCAGTCACAACATGCAATGCACTGTACATTTTGGAAATGTTGAATACTGACAAGATGCTCATCGTTTTGCCCCCTAGATTGCAACTGCTGCAGATGAATAGGAGATGGAGACATCCCCCGGTGTACAGACCCCTGGTGGACTTGGCAACAATGGAGGACAGGCACACTATCCTCACCTACAGACGTGACAGGGCCACAATCCAAGAGCTGTGTGCCCAATTGGAGCCAGACCTGATCTCTGCTATCCGTCACCCCACTGGGATCTCCCCTCTTGTGCAAGTGCTATCTGTGCTCTATTTTTTGGAAACTGGTTCTTTCCAAGTGACAGTGGGCTTGGCAGCAGGAATGTCACAGCCAATGTTTTCAATAGTGCTAAGAGTGTTGTCGGCCCTGATGAAACACATGTGCAGCTACGTTGTTTTCCCCCAGGTGGAGGATTTGGCCACAGTGAAAGCTGACTTCTATGCAATGGGACATATCCCCAACATCATTGGGGCAATTGATGGTACACATATTGCCTTTGCCCCCTCCCCCTGGAGAAATGAACAAGTGTTCAGAACTTGAAAGAGCTTTCACTCAATGAATGTGTAGATAGTGTGCCTGGCGGACCAGTACATCACCCATGTCAATGCAAGGTATCCTGGCTCTGTGCATGATGCCTTTATCCTGAGGAATAGCAGCATCCCATATGTGATGGCTCAACTCCAGAGGCACCGGGTGTGGCTAATAGGTGAGCCCATGGTTCCCACCCAGTATATGTTGGTGTATGGATATGGGGTTGGCCCTAAGGGTTAGTGTTTGGCTAACAGGTACCCCTCAATATCTGCAGGTGGCTCTGGTTACCGCAACCTCTCATGGCTACTGACCCCAGTGAGGAATCCCAGGACAAGAGCAGAGGAACGTTACAATGAGGCACATGGACAAACAAGAAGAATTATAGAGCGAACATTCGGCCTCCTGAAGGCCAGGTTTCGGTGCCTCCATCTAACAGGTGGTTTCCTGTGCTACTCACCCAAGAAGGTGTGCCAGATCATCGTGGCATGTTGCATGTTGCACAACCTTGCCTTACGTCGCCAGGTGCCTTTTCTGCAGGAGGATGAGGCTGGAGATGGGCTTGTGGCAGTGGTGGAGCCTGTGGACAGTGACAAAGAGGAGGCAGAGAATGAGGATGTGGACAATAGAACATCAATCATACAACAGTACTTCCAGTGACACACAGGTAAGACACTGTAACTTCACCTTCCATTGACAGTTTTGTATTGGACATTGTACATGGCAGGCTGATATTCCCACTACTATGACCACTTACTGTACCATTTGGCATGTCTATTTACAGATATCTGTGCCCCACTCTGGCTCCTGGTGTGTTGACTGCAGCAAACTACAGGTCATACCTATGTATACATTACTGTACAGTTGAATTGTAATGTTAACAGATTGTTAAATGAATACATAGTTCAATTGACAGACTCAATTCTTGTATTTTTTACGAGGGTGTTTATTTATGTGCTAGTAAGTAGATGGGGTATTGCTATAGGCTGGGGTGGTGGTGGAGGAGAGTCCAGGGAAAAGTTCCAATCTATTTGTATCACAGGTGCACTGTCCAAGGGGGCATAGGAAGTGGTGCAATGGCAGTTCAAGGTGGACAGGGTGACATAGTGGGACACAAGGGTGACATTCAGGAGAGTCTTATTTCCTGGCGGGGGTCTTGGCAATGCTCTCTGGCTTCTGCCTGGATCGCAGGGACCGTTTGCAGGGTTGTTCTCCTTCTGCAGGGGGAGGGGTGCTGATGGCCTGTTGTTCCTGTGGCAGGCCTCCTGTCCACTAGCGTCAGCGGAGGGCTGTTCATCGGTGTGGCTAGTGTCAGGGGCCCGGTGGTGTGCCATGCCACTGCCACCCTCATGGTGTTGGCCATGTCTGCCAGCACCCCTGCAATGGTGATCAGGGTGGTGTGGATGTCCCTCAGGTCCTCCCTGATCCCCAGGTGCTGTCCCTCCTGCAGCCGCTGGGTCTCCCGCAACTTGGCCAGTATCTGGCCCATCATCTCCTGGGAATGGTGGTATGCTCCCAGGATGTTGGTGAGTGCCTTGTGGAGAGTTGGTTCCCTGGGCCTGTCCTCCCCCTGTCACACAGCAGTCGTCCTGGCTTCCCTGTTGTCCTGTACCTCTGTCCCCTGAACCGTGTGCCCACTGCCGTCCTGTGTTTGTGGGGTGGACTGGGGTCACTGTAGTGGTGGACACACTGCTGATTGACGTGTCCTGGGGACAGAGGTATGGGCCCACTGGTTGGGTGCTGTGGTGGTGTTTCCTGAGGAGCGAGGCTCTGTGGTGGTATGGGACTGTGCCTCGGTAACTGACTGTCTGGAGGTCCCTGATGGGCCTGGATGGTCATCCTGATCCAGGCGTGCAGAGCTGCTGTCATCACTGTGGGACTCTTCTTGGGGGGACTGGATGTTGCTGGCACCTCCTCTCCTGTGACCTTGTGTGGGGGACCAGTGGGGATTTAAATGTAGTGTTATTGTTTCTGCATGTGACATCTTGTGCATGGGTGTGTTGCCCTGTATGGTTGTGATTGCCCTGGCAGCTTAGGCTTGTGTGAGTGGTGATTTGGTTAGATAGGGGATTGTCTCAAGTGTGCATGCTTTGGTGATGGGTGTCCATGCAGGTCTGTGAGGGGTGTCCAAGGATTGGTGTTGCATGCAGGGCTTGGTAGTGGGAGGGGTGGGTTGTGATGGTGGGGTGTATGTGAAGTGGTAGAGTGATGGGTTGAGGGTAGGGGTTTGTGATGGCATGCAGGTAGGGGGTTGATAGTAATAGAGATTTGACTTACCAGAGTCCAGTCCTCCTGCTACTCCTGCCAGGCCCTCAGGATGCAATATTGCCAAGACTTGCTCCTCCCATGTTGTTAGTTGTGGGGATGGAGGTGGGGGTCCACCGCCAGTCCTCTGTACTGCTATCTGGTGTCTTGCTACAATGGAACGTACCTTCCCCCATAGGTCGCTCCACCTCTTCCTGATGTCATCTCTTGTTGTGGTGTGCTGTCCCAGAGCAATGACCCTGTCCACGATCCTCCACCATAGCTCCATCTTCCTGGCAATGGATGTCTGCTGCTCCTGTGCTCCAAATAGCTGTGGCTCTTCCTGGATGATTTCCTCCACCATGACCCTTAGCTCCTCCTCTGAGAACCTGGGGTGTCTTTGTGGTGCCATGGGTGTAGTGTGAGTGGTGTGTGTGAGGGTGTGTGGGGTGATGTGTTGGGGTGTGTGTTGTGAGGTGCGTGGATGGTGTATGGGTGATGGTGTTCTGTGGCTCTGGTTCTGCGGGTGCTCTTGGTGTGCCTCTCTCCCTCAGTTATCAATTGTCTTGAGTTGTAAAGGGTTGTGGGTAATGTGTGTGTGTTTTATAGCGGTGTGGGTGTGGTGTGTGTATATGTGTTAGGTGTGTGTAGTTTGAATTGTCCAATGTAGTGTTGTTTTGTTAGAGTGTATGTATTTTGAGCGTGGCGGTATGTACCACCAATGGTTTGCTGCGGTTCAACATCCGCCATGGTGATTCGTGGGTCATAATGCTGTGGGCGTAGTTCTGTTGGCGTAACGGTGTGGGTTTTGGTACCACCATTTTATCACTGACCTTTGGTCTGGTGGACTTGTGTGTTTGTCTGTATAGTGACGGATTGCTATGTGTGTGTCATAATATGGGTAGCGGTAAACCGTGGTGACAGCAGTATGTTGGCGGCAGTCAGCATGGCGGTAAGCGGGACTTACAGCCAATGTCATAATGCGGGCCATAGTGTCATAAGGACTCTCATATAGCAATAGACTGCTGGTTTTGGGGCAGCAGCACCTCTGCTTGCAGGTGACTGAGTCACTCCCACACATGTTGGCAACTGTCAGATCAACCCTCCTGGCTCTCTAGCAGCACCTCACCCAAACCCAAACAGTAAAGTGTGATTTGTGGCAGCCTTGCGCATGGAAGATTCCTCAGGAAAATCATGGTGAGCAAGCCTTACCCTTTTCTCTCCACATACAAGTATCTTACACACACATAGGCAAGAAAAGAGATGCAGGACAATTTTCAATACATTTATTGAAAAGACTGCACTCTACGATAAAATACATGAGCTGCAATGATTAAGATAATGAGGAATAACAAAATCAGTATTATGAAAATCAGAGATGTAAATATGAACAACCTCAACGTATTGTAATAACATGGATATACAGTTCCTACCTAAAAGCCTAACCTCTAGCCCCTTAGCGAGAGCATGGTGATGTAAGTCAAATCTGCCCTTGCAGTGTCCATGAGAGGCACCTCCAACCCCCGTTACGTTGGTACAACCTCAGGTCTTCAGTCTCCAGATCAGGCTCTGCAGAGACACAAAGGCTGAGGTCAGCTGCAAACTGGCATAAAGTATGGATGGAAAATCTGGCTGGAACCCCTCTAATGCCCTTTGCCTTACAAGATGTATTTTAGGGGACATGCTTATGTTCTTACACAGAAGCCTGACGCGGGTATGTACCTAAGTGCTGGACTTTTTACGCAGTCTTAGGGCCGGCAACAAAAAATATTATTCTGTGTGCCTTGCATTCCGTTCTTGTGAATCAGAGAAAAAGAACATAATGCAAAATATGCCATCCATAGCACTGATAGTGACGCTCTTGCAGAGTGACTGATTATGAAAATAAAACATTGCCACTAAAAGTAAGTGAACTAAAAAGTATAAATTAATACAGAGCATATTATCTCGGTAAAAGGGCACAGGCCGCATGCCTAAGCTAAGCCATTACTGTGCCCAGGCAGGGAACTACAATTGGACCCACATCAATAGTAATACGTCACAGATGGTCAAAGAGTTTTTTTAGAAACACTGGCACATTTTACAAACTGATGAACTCATTTCCAAGCATATTGCTAGTCATCAGAACATTTCCTACAGGAGAAGCAAATCATTGAAGGATATTTTATATATTAACATAATTTCTAATGACTTTAATACAGACAAGGCATTGAAGGTCACTGTTTTTTTTCACAAGTAAAAAATGCAAAGTGTGCAGATTCAGCAGGAATATGATGACATTCACATTGCCCAATATAAATTGTGAGTTGGTTATCCAAAAAATTCTGTCATGCAATTCAGATATTTGTGTCTATGCCCTTAAGTGTACTTGCAATCAATATTACATAGGCAGCACTATTCACAAATCAAGAAAATGCATACTGGAGCATATGAGGGCTATCACCCAGTATGATAAACAATACCCAGTAGCTAGACACTTAGAGAATACCGGTCGAGTGATAGTAACCAACTGCAGTTCTTTGCTTTTGACAGGATAACTCCAAATAATTTCAGGGGCTGGACTCTTATTATATCATTGTTTTTAACACATCATACCCCTCAGGGCTAAATCTGGACGAGGAGCTGGCTGTTTATTTGTGTTTACCCATGTGTATCTAACATTTTGTGCAAGGAATTTGTGAATCCTTATATTTGAAGGTAGTTTCTGTCAACAGTGATATAGAGGTGTTTTTATGATCTTTTATTGTTTTCTTTTCACACAGGTGCCTGCAACATGGATATGCTGTTTATCAAGCTAGAAATTATTAGTTTATTTCTTCTTATACAGTTTTGTAATTGTGACCTTCTTTGTTAATGAAGGCTAATTATGGTCTGTCTAATGTTCTATCTGAGTCTTTGTGTAACCTTGATACACTGTGAACCCATGTGGGTCCGATTCCTTGAACTATTAGAGGCCCACACAGTAAAAGAACACCCACTTGGGTATGATTTTTACTATCATAAGTTCCATGTGTGTAAATAATTGCCAACACATTTTTCATTGAAGTGGGAACACGGTGCTCATAATAATATTATGTGTTTATTTTGCTGATAGTCATTATGGGACATGACAAATCTAAATGACTGTTGAGCAATGCGTGTATTAGTGAAAGCAAACAGACTTGGACCCATACTAGGGTTCAATGTGTGCCTCACAACTAGTAATGCGTAATACTTTTGTTGATTAAATGTTGAAATTGGTTTATTCCCAGTGGGGTGCACACGGATGCATTGGTAAACTTGTTTTATTTTTGTGGTCAACACAATTCTTGTGTGAACATGCCTGGATATTTCAAGAGAAAGTATTGTTTATTAAGATAATTGAACCCTTTTAAGATGGCACCTTACTGTTCACAATATGGAATGCTCCAATCCCAGTCCTCAGTTTATCTTTAGTTTCACCCGACGACTTTAAATATCTCTCTGTATGTTTTCAATCCATCTCGTGATCAAGGCGGGTTACCACCTAAAATTGTAGAGTTGGTCTTTGCCCATTAAAAATAATTCTTGTTTGCTACCTTTGGAGAGTGTGTGTGCCTTCTGTTTATCAGAATCGGAAAACTGAAGCTGTTTGTGAGATTTGTATTTATTTACAGCTTTTTTAACTATTAAATAAAACATTTAAAAAGTTAGAATATATAAATTTATCTTAACATTATTTCCTACAGGAGTCTATTTGAAGTCACTACCTCCATTATATTCTGTGGGAGTGTGTTGCAGCACCTGTGAATGTCTATGTGTGGAACCAGACTTGCTCCAGATCTGATCTCTAAGCTTCAGTACATTTACCTTTTGATAGTAGTAATTATACAAGTGCAATTGGTGAACAGGTGTGGGCTTACTCTTGTGTGGATGAGTAGAAATTTCATCATATAGTGAATAACTACCCATTAGATAGCAGGTGCAATTAAAGATGTGTGAAGTAAGGAGGAAAGAAATAGGAAACGTAAATCCTGAGATGGTATGAAGGGAGTCGGGGTACAAGCCACAATACCTTAGCTATTTAACTCCCTCTTAGGAAGCAATGTAGATGAGAAGAGAGCGAGAAAAAAATTATCCAACTGGGAAATAAAGTGGCAATTGCTTAATGAAAGACAAACCAATATTAAAACCAATAAAACAGTTAAGAGCAGTTGAAGTAAATAGCTACTGCACTTACATGTAACTTTAATAGTGACTGCTGCACGGACATTTGTTTTGTTTTTATTTAGTGTGGTGGGTTCAAACACATGACCTTTTCCAACTGGAGTGCAGACTCCGTAGCCCGAGAAGGCTACTGGTAAGATGAGTGGTGCATCTAACAAAGCAAAAGGAAAGAGGGAAAAGGCAGAAAAACGAATTCGTCATGTGGAAAGCTGAGATTCAGGGTAGACATCACAAGAATGTGTTCTTACTGCAAGCATGCTGGGCAGAACATTCTCACACTGGAGACTCCAAGACAGCTGGGATGGCAGCTGTCATGATGGCTGTAGTGATCAGTGGTATTGAGCTTTATTTTCTTTGTTCCTCTACTTCCTAAAGTATTTTTTCGTCTGATAATCTGCCAGATGCTCACTGTGCATTTTCTGATGTGACTAATGTTCTACTCTTGATGTAAGACTGCACAGGGACAAACTTTGTGATACTTTTGTGATGTGCCTAGCCTTGGGATGCAAAGGGCGGAGAGATACAGGATGATGGGCTGTTGGTCATGTGTACAGGCCTTCTTTGCAGGCTACTAGTACTACTATGTGGTCTGCTGCACCTAGGATAACTAGCATGCCCAGGGTGCATCGGGTTGGCACTGTGATCTCAGTTCTGTTTGCAACTACATTCAGTATCATGAGCCCTTTCATTTCAAAGGTTTGTAACTCAAAGTTCTCAGTTTATGGTTGTTTTTGCACAAGCCTCACAATTACATTCTGCTCCAGCCCTAGCAACCTCTCATGAACTGGGGAGAGAGTAGCAGGGGTAGCCCTTCCGTTAGAGCGGAGGAGCGTCACCACATTGGGAAAAATGCCCCCAGGCACTGCCCAGAGATGAAAAATAAAATTGTGATAAAGTCAATTTATCACCATTTTATTTTTCATCCTCTGTCCTGGCCGATTGTTAGGAGGGGGCGGGGCTACCTAAGTGCCAGCAGTAGGGAGGAGGGTAGGCTGCCTGTGCACTTGTTAAAAGTGTGCTTGTTCCTTTGGCTGGTCAGCCAGACATGCACACTTTAAACTTCTCTAATCCAGCTGTTTAAAGCCAGTTGGGTTAAAGAAAGCCCAGGTCTCAAGTAACCTCGGAAGTGCCAAGAGAGGCCACTCCCTCCAATCCTGGTGCTGCTTTCATACTGATTACCAGCATGAGAGCGGCGTTAGGATTAGCTAAGAGTTGGATAGGACCTAAAATGGAGGCTTGCGCAAAGAAGGAGACCATAGCGAGGAGGAGGTGTCCGTCAGCAACTTTAATCAAGGTAAGTTATTTTGCATTTTATTTATTTGACGCCCTCCCCTCCTTTCATGTAGCAAGCCACCCCTGAAGAGTAGCAAAGGGAAGATGATTTTTGTGCCATCAGGATAAAGAAAGCAAGAGGAGCAAAAAAAGATGATGTTGGCAAGGACAGTGGTGTACAAAGAGAACAAGAGCTAAAGTTTGTGCTTTATATATTATGTACGAGAGCCGTTGCAGAGTACAGCCTTTAAAACCAACGGTAAAGAGGAAAAATATTAATATCGGGTGATCTGCATTTTTAAATGCTACAAATAGGTCAAAACGAATGAGGATAGAAGACAGGTGGTTAGCGAGAGCAAAGGAAATTAAATTCCGTCTCACCTTTACATACAAATTACTGATTGGCATCAGCAATGCTTATTTATAGATGTCTCCAATGCCTATCAAAATCGACTTTGTATTTTCTACAATTCAGCTGCAGTTTTTCTAGTGACCTCTAGATGACACTGAAATGCAGTAAATTAGTGCCTAAAAGTGGCACTGTTTTCCTAGACACACAGCTGCATTTGTAGAAGCATGAATGACAAATCAGCCACAGCAGAGATTGACACAAAAGCTGTCCTAAGCCAGAACAAGGTTTGGCACTGTGTACCATTGTATCAGTGGCGGCCCGTCGTTTAGGGCGGAGGGGCCACGCCCCCACACCCCATGAAGAGTGTCTGTCAGGCTGAACAAAGGTCAGCCTGACAGACACTCTTCATGTTCAGGTCAGGCAGCCAGGAGCAGACATGCGCGATTTGCGCAGACTCCTGGCTGCCTGAGCTGAACTTTGCTGGGCTGAGGAGATCACGACCCCTATGGGCGTGACCTCCTCGGCTCAGCAAAGGTGCCTCGAGGCCCTCCCCTGGGTGACGAGGAAAGCGTCACCCATTGACACTCTCCCTGGGCGCTTCAGGTTTAAGCCTGAAGTGCCCAGGGCGAGTGTCAATCAGTGACACTTCGTCACAGAGTGGGGTGGGGCCAGCAGTCTCACTGACCCCATCCCACTGTGTGACGAGGCTGGGACTGCTGCCTTCCCTCATTGGCTGACCTCAGGTCAGCCAGTGAGGGAAGGCAGCAGTCCCAACCCTCCTGGGACCTGGAAGCTAAAGGTAAGTGTGTGTGTGTGTGTGTGTGTATGTATGTGTGTTACGTTTTACATTGAATGTTTGGTGCGTGAGTGCATGTTTGAGTGTTATGAGTGTTATTAATGGATGTGAGTGCGTGCGTGTGTGTGTGAAAGAATGAATGTGTGTGATCTTGTAAAATGAATGTTTGGTGCGTGCGTGTATGTTTGAATGGAATGAGTGTTGTTAATGGATGAGCGTGCGTGCGTGTCTGTGTGTGAAAGAATGAGTGTGTGTGTGTGTGTGTTTGTGTGTGTGCCCCGCCCGCCCCCCTCCAAAAGCTGCCGGCCGCCACTGCATTGCATACAATACTGTCTATGACAGCCAGCTCCAGCAACTCCACAAAAATGTGACGTGAAGCTTTCTGGCACTTTACATTTGCATCAAAAACTCATCAGATGAATATGCAGCTCGTAGTAGTTAAGTAGGATAGCTCTAGAAAATGACACAATGGATGTGAAAACATGAAGGGTTGTAGTCCACAAAATATACTGCTTGCCAACAGCGGTGGCTGATGCAAATCTCAAGGGGAGGGTAAGGGACGGAGACGGAGGAAAATAAATAAACGTACCTTATTGCTGTCTCTGTCTCCTGCTGCCTCAAGCTCCTCTTCCCTCCATGTGGCAGCACAGGCTCCCCAGCAATCCTGGTGCTGCTTCCATGCTAAACATTACTCAAAAACAGAGGTCTACCCATATAACCCTACTAGACCTGGGTAGGAAGTACAAACAATATAAAAGATTGGTCTATAAGTAGGAAAAAATCTGTCACATAAATTCAAACACAGTGAGGCTGTTAGTCCCTCATTGGCAATGAAAATACATTTCAACATTTATTCAATTCATTAATTTGAACAAGGGTGAAAACTCAATAAAAACCAAACAACATTCCAGTATTTCTAGACAAACAAATATTATTGAAAATCCATAATCTCACACAGAATTTGCCATTGCTCTCCTAATTTACAAGTAATGTGGTTATGTCCATAAATAATATTATAATCCACATTAATGCGATGGTTGTACTTAAAACCACATTTCAAGTTCTAAAGCCACTTCATCTTGATCATAAAGAAATGTGTTCCACAATCCTTTGAGGGTATGTTAAACCTTCCTTACAACCTCGCAATACATCAAAAACAGTCGATGCGTTTCGGCCTCTTCAAATTTAGGCCTCATCAGGACTAATGGAGACTACAATGCCTATCAAACATAAAAATGACAGATTAAACATATTTTTTTTACACTAAAACAATCTCTTTAATCCCTCCACCATATGCAAACTATAAAATATATACTGCTTCCAAGTGAAAAGACAAGCAAAAGAAAAACGGAAACCCCACTGTACGTTGCCAAATCCACCACACCAAAAACGTGTCAAAATGGTTCACATGTTCTGTTAATTTGAGCGTGAATGTGCAAATTAAACTCCTAATTTACAGCTCATTGTGTTTTAAAATTAGCTGTACAGTGACCACACACAGTGCCTCAGGTGGAAAAGCAAAGATGTTCACCTTTTTCACTGCTCAACTCATTACCACAAACTCTGTTTTCAAATTCTAGGTATTACTTAGTTAATTCTACTATTCTTAGTTGGTTCCTCAGGAGCTCACCATCACTGCATGTTAGTTGGATTGTTGAGTGGACCCTGGAATTTAAGTAACTTGCTGAGCAACGAGATGTTTCCTGATACCCCATGTTGTGTCAACAGACACATATTGAGGATTTATGCAAAGATTTCAACAACCCTCATTTGGTATCAGATATTACGAAGATTGGGCTGCATGCTATTGTTCAGTGCAAGACATCCTCCCACACTGGTGGAAGCGCAATCCATTACTAAAACTGACACACTGTTCATGTTATACGTTTTGAGTTACATGACTGGGTGACTTCATCATGCAATGATGCAGCCATCTTTGTTAGGAACATCATCCCATTTTACAAGATTGCCTTCTCATCAGCTGCTGGATAACAGTCAATTTATCGACTACTCTCCTACATAGTGTGTTATTAGTCCAGCAGTGTTTTGACTTTCAATTGTCCATTGTGCAGAACGGAGCTTAAAATATGATTGAAGGGTATGTTACCTTTTTATTAGCATGTGAATGGGTGGGATCAAAGCATTATTTCAGGAATTGCTGCCTTTGCCTCTACTGTGCATGGCTCACATTCTTTGACTCTACTGTGCTTGGTTCACATTTTTTAAAAGGATATAACTTTGCATCAACAACTTCTTCAGATTTCTCAGTTTCTGAGACAACCTGAGAGGCCACCTGTAGTTTGGAAAACTTGGTTTCAATTATTTGAAAACTACTTGATGGCAACAGATGCAGAAAAAATGTAACATAAAAGAAAGGCAACATTGTTATTTAGCCATCTAGCGTTGGAAGATCAAAAGATTTTTGAGGTTGTACACAAAGTACATCCTCCACATGGTCAATTTAACAATTGGAATGAATACACAGTGGCAGCTACTAGTCTCTCAAACAAATTCATGGAGCAGCCAAGTGTTTTGTTGGAGAGATTTAGATGAGGAAACTGTTGAAGTCTATATTTCTGTTTTAAGAGTGCTGGCCTGCATGTGTAATTTTGGAAATTCACTGGATGTGTATAGTACAGACTAGTTGTTGTTATTCTAAGAAAATACAGGAACATTTGTTGAGCTGTAACCCGGCCTTAAGTGAAGTGATTGACATAGCAAAAAATATTGAATGCTCCTATTTAGCCAGTAGAACAGTGGTTCCCAATCTGTGCGCCGTGGCACCCAGGTGAGCCATCTAAACTAGCCAGGGGCGCCATGCACCAAGCACACGGTTTGGGAACAAAACGAGGAATAGCTATAAATATCTGCTGTCACTACTTGCCCTGGCCTCCTGCTAACTGCAGTGTTAATGGATGACACTGAAACATAAAACCATCTCTCAACTCAGAGTTATTTAACAGGTCTTGACCCTGAGCTAAACAGTTCAGAAGTGTTGCTCCAGTGAATTTTAGAAATCCCTTCATGCAATTTAACAAAACCTTTCCTGCAGTATAATTAAAATATACATGCTGATTCTTGTAACCTTGACCTAGGTAAGGAGACAAGGAAGACTGCTTATGAAGGTCATTAAGGGTGAATGTGAATAACATTAATTTAATACACAAGCTCCAAAAATAAAATAAACGGTAAAGAGATATGCAGTGAAGCACTTTAAAGGGCATTTCTTCTGCTCAGCAAATAATGCATACTCAGGCCTTCATGGAAGACCTGCTGTCACAGACAACTAACTCTGTCCCTTCAAGGATAGGTCACAGACACTTTACTCGGAATAAGCCACCCTAAGACAAACACTTTTGAAAAATGTGTGCAGTACAGATGCATTGTCTGTATGTAGGTACCTTTATTGTCTTGTGCACTTTGTTTTTCTTGTCAGCAGGGCCGTACATATAGGCAGTTTATTACACAGGTAACATTTGTCTATAAGACGAAGATCATAGGATACTCAGCCTAGCGACTGCAGTCAGACCTTGGCTGGATGCCTGCTAATGCACCACAGCCCACCTTCCACTGCACTCTTCTTCCATACAAGCTATGTTACAGAGACAGGTATAGCTGTAAACTATTGTACAGATAGACATTGTACCTTAGTGAGCCAGTGAAACAGCAATAACATGCTTATAAATGCCAGGTAGTGCATATCAGCAGTGTCTGATCACCTTAAAATGTGTAAATATTACCTATTTCAGCTGCGTGCATGTGATATTTAACCAACTGAAGCAAGCTGCAATAGTGCTTAATTAAAGTCCCTTACTTCAATGTGATCTGTGCATGAAACAGAAAGCACATCCAGGTTTACTAGCACAGATTATTTGTTAGAAGTAAATGAAAGGATTTGTTCTCTTATCATCTTTATCTCATTCTGTCATTCTTACTTTCATCACTTTACTGGCAACAAAGCTTCTGCTTACTCCAAATAACATTCCTTCTTACTCTTGCAGCTATTCGCTGTCTGTTACTCTGCTAAATATTCCTACTCTTAACTCTACTTCCTCCTTCTTACTCTGAATACTCCTATTCTTACTCCTACTGAGTCCCTCCCACCTGCAGCAGTGGTCCCTGCTCTAACCTGCATTTCAGCAAAGAGAGAGATGGGTGCCTCAACTGCTACAGTTTTGCATGTGTGAGAAATGCAATGATGAGCGCAGGGTTTGGATAGCCATCTTAACGGGTGCTCAGAGGTTCGCGCTGCCCTTCTTTTCCTTTAAGGAAAACAGTGACCTGCCTGCTGCTGGAGGAAGGTTGGTTTCCTCAGCATCAGGTTCATGTCTGAGGGGATATCACCTTCTTAGTGTACTGGCACTGAGATAGTTTGAATAGGAAGTTACTCCCATTGCATTTCAGTTATAGCTCAGCTATATATGGCATTCGGATGCCATCTGCAACAGACTTTTCTATTGAAGGTCCTTCTGCGAATGTAGCCAACACTGCCCTTTTCAGATTGCTGATGTTAATGCCAGAATTCCCCCCCCAATTTTTTTTTAAATTGGCTGCTTAGAGGTAGTGTCATATTTGTTGCTAAGGATTGTCAGAGATATGTATTCTATTTAGTTCTGTGACATGCAGAATATGATGCAGGCTGCTGCCACTGAAGAAGATGCTTTCATAGCAGGAACGTGTGGTTTAAGGCTTCAAGGCCTGGAGTAAAAAAGAGAGGTGGTAAAGTGGGTATTTGTTGCTGATAAAGTGCTTTATTACAGCATCAGTTCAGTGACAAAGTAGATCACAACTACGATTATAATACTTCACAGCAATTAATTTCAGGGAGGAAAATGGAAGTACCCCCGATGCCGGGCTTACATCCTCCCACCTGACAAAAAAAGTAACGTAACGGCGAGCCGCGGCCAACTGCCAATAGGTCAAGGGAGCCGCAGGTCAAAAAAGTTTGGGAACCACTGCTTAGAATCATAGCTAATAAACCTGTTATAGATACATCAATCCCGGGTAATTCTTTACAGGGTCCAGATTCTATAAATACTGTGTCTGTCAAAGATAAGGCATTCAAAAGTTAGCAAAAGAAGAGTTCTCCTACAAGTTACAAATATAAGTAATAATCTAAATGGATGAGGATTAGTAAACATTGCAGCAAATGTGGGGAAATTGGTCATTTTCAAAGTGTATGCAAAGGTGTTAAGAATGTAATCCAAGTTTGTAGTGTAGATGTGAAATCTGATGAATGCACATATGATTTATCCAAATTGGTACTTACTATTAACACAGACATTACTAACATCAGCAAGGTAACATGTCCTTTTCAAGTATTGGATCTTTCATAGATTCACATGCTTGAATCATTCCCTCTCGTCGAAGTGGGAGTCCAGCAGTATGCAAAACTATTATAGAACATAATGTCACTAGGCCATCAGTTTAATAGCCTATCCAAGTCATAAAAGGACTAAACTTGAACTATGAACAATCAGTTGCAGAAACCTTCTAGAACACTCTCAAGAGAGGCAGAATCCCTCAGATTTTCACCACACGCCTTGTGTGAAGGGAGTCTCCCTGAGCTCTGCTTAATTTTTCTTCTTCAAGAATGTACTGGAAGCTTATTTCTTCCACTATGTCTGATTCTAAAGGCCTTTTTCGTCCCTGCAAGACCTGTGGGAAGAAAAGGGTGCATGTGGGTGACCCACATAAAAATTGCATTTACTGCCTTTACCCTGATGACAAGGCAAGAGTGCAAATTATGATGCACTTTCTCCACAAAAACATTGAAAGACAGGGAGGGGAGGCTGTTCTTATGGCTTCAAAAAGCTAAAGCCTGGAGAATATCTTTGAAAGAGGACGGTGACACCTCCTCTAGATCTCACAAGAGAGCCAGGTCTCAGGAAGGAACTGTTTAGGAGAGCAGAAAATCCATTACAACTTATCAGGCTAAGGACTCAAAGAAAAAGGAGAAACAGAAATAATTCTCATCAGAGGCAGCCTTATCTGCACCCTCTATGCCTTCCAACAAAGATAAAGATCTCCCTCATTTCTCCTCCTCAGACACATTGACGGCAAAGAAAAAGTCTTCCTTTAAGGCTCCGTCGATGACACCATAACTGTGGACAGCAAGATCGTCAACGACGACAGTCACAACTATCTTATCGTCGAGACTGTTGATGGCAAAAACAACAACAGTCTCCATCGACGCCACCATCTCATTGACAAAGATTGTGGAGGTGACTAAGATCACATCAACTCTCACTTTGACGATGACCCTCCCATTACTGCATTCATCAACGACGTCCACATCGATGACCCCATCAATGATGTCCCCATTGACTGTGATTCCCTTGATGACGACTTCGTCGACTACAACAACCACCACCACCTGCTATGATCAGAATACGAGGGACTCAATGTCAGAACACCATACGTATGAAGCTCTGACGATGACATCCTCAACGCCACCGTCGAAGATCAGAATAACAAAAATCACCAAGACATCTTTACAAATGGGGATTTCTTCCTCCACCAACATATCTCCTGTAACTCCACGCCAATTGGATATTGAAGATTCTGATGATGATGGCCCTTTCTGACCAGCTCACAGCCTCTCTGAGCTTCATATCAAATGTCAGGACGAAGAGGATGACTATTATGAGGAAGGGGATGATTATCAGGATTATTACCATCTGCCTTCTGCCCAAAGACATTCTGAACACTTCAGGTATTATCCTGACCCTCCACATAGAAAGGATGATTTATTTATGCCTTGTTCCTTGGTCCAGGATCTTCAGGCTATGCTTTCTGACTATAGGAAGCATTTACCACAACTGCCAGAAGAATGACCAGTGGTACTGCCAATACCTGCTCCTGCTTCTCTGGCTCCAACAGTCATTCCTCCGCCCACCACTCCCAGGATTACATCTTTGTCTCATATAGCATCACCACCAAGGGACGACCCATTTTCATTTGATGACGACAGAGAGGAGGGCAAGATTCCTGACCGTCAACCCCCACCCGATGATTGGGATGATTATATTACACCCACACCATCTCTGCCTCAATGACAACCTGTTGATTCGCCTAAAGAAGACATCAAAGGATTTCACAACTTAATGGAAAGAGCAGCATCCAGGTTCCATCTCCCTATATCAGTTAAGCAGTCCCACTGCTTTCTTTATGATTTCAAGAAGGAAACAAGGAAGTCAGTCTGGGTGATACCCATCATTGATTACATTTGGTAAGAGGGTATCAAGATTATGAAGAATCCTGCTACAGTGGTGGCTGTCCTACTTCTTGGGTTCCCATGCATGCTTGACAGGACACCCCAAACCAGATTCCTTCATTTCCCAAGAGGCTCAATGCACATCAAAAAACCCTTCCACACCAATATCCATACCACCAGACAGTGATGGGTTTTACCTGGACAATATCGGCAGGAGGTTCTGTACCATGTCTGTCATCACTGTTAGGGTGACCAACTCTTTGGCTATTCTAGGCCACTATAATTGGCAGATGTGGTCAGATATCAGTTCCATCAATTACCTTATCCCAGAAGACCTGAAGCCAGAAAGATCTTACAGGAAGGTGAGCTCACCTCTTCGGAAATTATTGACTGTGCCATGCACATTGCCTCCACAGTATTCCAGCAACTGGCAGGGGCAGCTGTCTTAAGACGTCAGAGATGGCTAAAGGTGACTTCATTCAGACCTGAAGTTCAACCTAAAATACTGGATATGGCGTATGATGGGGACACACTGTTTGACAAGCACATGGATGAAGCTCCTCTTGCCATTACAACAGACACAGACATGGCCAAATCCCTCTGAACCCTGCAGTACAGGAAGTTGCCCTTTGAAGGGGGCGTGGTCATGGTTTCTCCCCATACAGAGGTGCATATCAATGTTCCCAGCAGTATCAGTCCTATCAGCCACCCAAATAGGTCGACATACAAACAACAAGCATATCTCCAACTATTTACAGCAGGTGTCTCTAAACAAGGAGCACCCCGGAAACTACCACCTCAGAGCCGAAACACAGGTCACGAGCATTACCTAATCCAGGTACCAACTACGCCACCTTCTTCTCACCCCAGTGGTGTGAACATCTCCAAGCACATCCATCACTGGGAGAACATCAGATCAGACAAATGGGTATTGGACCTTGTCACCTATGGTCATACGTTGGGGTTTATGGGAGAGACCACCAAACAACCCACCAAGGGGATAATAAACAGCCCTCCTCTTCAATTATTAAGAAAAGAAGCCCTAATAATGCTTGTCAAGGAAGAAATAGTGAGGATTCCAGTTGTCCAAAATGGAAAAGGATTCTACTCCTATGTTTTCCTCAAACACAAGAAATCAGGGGAATGGAGACCTTTCCTAGATCTCAGGAAGCTAAACAAGTTCCATCGCAAACAATCCTTTCGGATGATTACTCTTTCCAACATTTTTCACCTAATGAACAGCGGTGACTACATGACATCTCTAGACCTGGAAGATGCACATTTCCATATCCCTACTCATCACAAGCACCATAAATATCTGTTTCACCATAGCTGGTATTCATTACCAATTCAGAATCTTTCCATTTGGCCTTAAGTCGGCCCCTCACATATTTACCAAATGCTTGGCCCCGATGGCAGTCGCTCTCAGAAAACAGGGTCATCAGGAATTATCTTACCTAGATGACTGGCTGTTAACAGCTTCAACTCCAAAACAAGCTGCCAAAGCAACTAAAGCCTGCCTGTCACTATTCTCCAATTGGGTCTAACCGTCGACCGGTGAAAGTCCTCAATCTTTCCTACTCAAAGGATGATGTTTCTAGGAGCTTTCCTAGATACAATTCAGAACAAAGCCTACCTCTCTCAGGAAAGACAGAAAAGGCTAGCAGTCTTGGCTCAAAAATATCAAGAAAAAAGTACGTTTCAATGAGACTGTTCAAGTCGCTCCAAGGCATGATCTCTTCTGCAGTTGACTTGGTCCCATTTGCACACCGTAAGATGAGACAATTACAAGAAGAACTTCAGCTCCAAAGGATCCAATTGCAAGGCTCCTTGGAGGACTTGATGTCCATAACCCCCAAGACAGTAGACATGCTAAGGTGGTGTCCACACAGGCCTTATCTATCAGAAGGCCTTACATTTCTTCCACTGGTTCCCAATGTTATCATCACCAAGGATGCTTCAATGGACGGCTGGGAAGGCCTATAAATCCAAGGGAAATGGTCAGCACATCAACAGAATATGCACATCAACAGCCTGGAACTGAAAGCCATCTTTCTCACCCTGCAAGCTTTTCTCTAGCAGGATCCTTGGTGCTGGTCCATACAGACAACACGACCAACATGTATTACATCAACAAGCAGGGAGGAAGCAAATCTTTAACACTCTCTCATGAAGCCCAAGAGTTTTGGAATTGTCTCACGGCCCCCAGGATATCCTTGCAGGCCAATCACGTGTCAGGAGTACCCAATACTTTAGCAGACACCATCAGCAGCTCCAAAGACAATTGCCACAAGTGGGAACTGGACCATCATCAACTGGACAACATATTCTTGCGGTGGGGAACACCAACACTGGATTTATTCCCCACAGACAGTTCTACACCAGTTGTGCCCCCTCCCAGGGTCATGGGGGGAATGCCCTTTCAATGTGATTGTCCAGGAACTATGCATACACTATTCCCCCCTTCCCACTAATTCCCAAGATCCTTAGCAAAATGAAAGCAGAACACTGTTGCCTCATTCTAATTGCACCAAAGTGGCCCAAGCAACGCTGGTACACAAACTCATTCTCCTGTCAAGGACCAGTCCTATACGCCTTCCAAAAACACAAATGCTCCTGACAATGAACCAGGGCCAAATATTACACCCGGAACCAGCTTCTCTAAATTTACATGCATGGCTAATGAGTTCTATGAATTTTGAGACTTAAACATCACTCAAGAATGCAGATATAATATTTCCAAAGCAAGAGAGGAGGGTATGAACAAAACTTACTGGCTAAAATGGTAAAGATTATGTTCCTAGTATAAACAAAATGATTTACACCTATTTGAATCCTCTCCCGAACAGATTTTGCCTTGCCTAGTCAAGCCTTGTCCATGAACCAGGTAATTTCAAGGTGCAGATGCTCTACACAAACTCCATATCTCTGCTCAACAAGACTCATTAAGCAATTCATGAATGGGCTGTTCAGAGCTTTCCCACCTGTGTGAGCTCCTCCCACAGAATGGCATCTCAACGTGGTCCTCTCACAATCAATGAAGCCTCCTTTGGAACACATTCATAAGGCTGACATAAAGTTTCTCATGGGGAAAGTTGCTCTAGTACTCCCTTTCATATCTATGAGAAGAGTTAGTGAGTTACAGGCCTTCAAGACTCAAGAGCCTTTTGTACATTGCACGGAGGAGTTTGTAGTTCTCAGAAAAAAGACAAAATTCATTCTAAAGGTCCCTTCTCAATTCCATCTCAATGGACCTATCATACTTGTCCCAATCCAGCCAGACCAGCTGAAATGGCTCTCCTTACTTTGGACATCAAACAGTGTCTCAAGTTTTACCTTCACTGTACTAAACATGTTTGCAAAACAGATCAACTGCTAGTCTCTTATGGACAAGGGTGTCAAGGGACTGCAGTGATGAAAGCAACAATAGCACGATGGATTTCGGCAACAATTTACTTTTGCCATCCCAAGGCAGGCAAACCCCTAACAAGAAAAGCTAGAGCTCATTCTACAAGAGCAGTATCCACTCCAGGTGCTCTGTTTGCAGGCATTCTGCTGGAGAAGATTTGCCATGTGGTGACATGGAAGAGCACCCATTCGTTCACGTAGCACTATTCCCTTGAATCAACACAGTGCAGTGATGCAGCCATGGGAAAGGCGGTGTTACACCATCTATTCCTGAAAAAAAGTGAGCCTCATTCAATAGTGGTGTTTTATTCATATTAAATTCAAATACTTTTCAGACTGTTTTATATGCCTGATTGATTATCCTACTACTGTTTATTTATCTAAACATTTTAGATATGAACACTTACGATTTCAAAGTAAATCTATATACATAGTTTTATGTCCTATGCTACATAGCTGAGTTACTGCCTACATCATGTCATCATGGATAATTAGGGGCACATGTGATGAGCTGGGACTATTTCAGCTTGCCTTGGCAAATATGTAATGACAGATTAGGAGTTGTTTGGGTATTGCAGGACACATGGCATGTTGATGTGAATCAAACTTTGCATTTAGCCTCCTCATGCTGCCCTATGTAGTGGCGGGATGTGTAACTGGTGTACAGGCAGTGTTGTGTGTCCATGTGTGCCTTATGCATGCAAATATTTACAGTCTAACATGTGTGTTGTTTGGGCTTTGTGACAGGTTTGGCCAATTTTGGAATGGTGAGTTTGAGGGTGGCGTTGTCATGGTGCGTAGTCCAACTGGTGTACCTGCATGTGTGGTGGCAATGGATGTGGTCCATGATGTAATATGTATGCTCCATGTGTACATCTGTCGTGACTCTGCCCTCAGTGATTGAGTATGGATGTGTTAAATGTGCTATATGGCCCACTGTAGATGCATTTAGCAGTATGCTAAGTAGTGATATATGTGTTTGGTGTCTTTCTAATCATATGGCTATACCACAGACTCAAATAGGACACATCATATGTAAACTGTTTAGGTGTCTGACTTATAATGGCTAAATCGGAGTTGTTGTCCATAATGGCATCACTGTACAGAGTGGCCTGCCATGTAATTTGACAGGCAGGTGCTGTGTAGTCTGTGAGTGGAGTTACTGTGAGTGGAGTTACTTTATTGTAATGGAGATATTACAGAGGACATGGATTAATCAGGTAGTGTTACTGTAGAGGCCTGCAGTGTTTGTTGTGTCAGCTGTGCATCCAATGGGTGATAGGGGTATGGACAGGTATAATGTGTATTGTGGAATTCAACTGATACTGCATCCAGACCTTGCTGTGCCATCTAAAAGGGTTTTGGTTGGCATCATGGGGATGCCTCTAGTAGTAATGTCCTCCTTAGATATTGATTTAGGTAAGAGGGGTTGGCATACAGGTGTGGGTAGACATGTAATGACATGATGTAGGTTATGTGTATTGGCAACTGCGAGCGCCTAGCCAGGATATATATTATCACAGATGTGCATCTTTAGCTGTGTCTATAGGAGGTATATGTTAACCCTTTCCCCCACTATGTCTCTCTCTCTCCCCCTCCCTCTTTCTCTCTCTGTGTGCATCAGCATCATCTGGCGAAGGAGAAAGGGCACAGGCGAGTGGGGAAGCAGCAGCCCATGGGACCCAAGAAGCTGACATCAGCGAGAGCGAGGGACCCAGTGGGACGGAGGGCAAGGGGAGTGCCAAGGGGGAGACCGGATCTACCATCTTTTCTTTGGAATCCTCCTCCAGTGGACACTCCCTGGTGGTGGCGGACCCATCTGGGACCCCCCCCAGCACCATCTTTGTCCAGCACCCCCCCTTACTAGCACTGCTCTCCCTGTAGCTCCCCACGGAATTGCTTGTGCCCGCTCACCCAGGAGGGTGGGCATCTCCTTCGCCGCACACCCCTGCCCTAGTCAGCCCTGCTGTCCTCAGTGAGGAGGCTATTGACCTCCTGAAGTCCATCTGTGTGGGTCTGTCCACCATCACGAGAGGCATCCAGGGACTGACCGCTCGAGTCCAACAGAGCAAAGCGTTCTTGGCGGGTATTCACGGTGGCCTGGCTTGCCTCCAGAGATCCTTTTAGGCTCTGGCCTCCATACTGGTGGCAGCCAGGCTCCCTTTATCTACCGTCCCCCCTCCAACTACCTCCTCCCCATACCCAGCCTAAGCACATGAACAAACAGGCATGCATCCACCTCAACAGACAAGGGTACCACTGACAAACACAGGCACCACAAGACCCACCACCGACATGCACACAAGCAACACACACCTGTAGACAGACCAACATCTACTCCCTGCACTGACTCCTCCACTACCCCTTTCTTCAGACACTACAGCAGACACACCTGCAGCCACTACACCATCACGCACTGATCCAGTCAAAAGTCCCATCTTACCCACATTCAGCATGATATCAGACCCACAGACATCCACCCGGTTACCACATCCACACCCACCACAACAACCGACCCCCACATGCAATACATGTACCAAACCTGCAGACACCATCCCAACAGTCACCCATCCACCACGGCATCTCCTGGCACCCCCTGCCCCCTCCTTCCAACAACACCTAAAAGCCCACACTCACCCACTCAACAGACACTGAGCACCTACAAGCATTCCACACACACACCTGCACCCAAGACATCCACTCCTACACCTCTTACAACCACTCCCTCTCCCTCCACTCTCAAACCCTTTTGCCATGACCACCCCCATGTGTGTAAAAAGGTGTTTCTCTCTGAGTTTTCCCTGTTCCCTACTCCTGTCCCACCCTGTGATACCCCCCAAGTGCTCTTTGTCCCTCACTAAGTCCAGACCTTCAACCTCCAAGTCCTCCCCTGCTCCCCCTACTAGTGCCTATGCCCCTCCTCCTGCCAAGACATCTATCCCTCTCAATCCCAGGGATCCGCCCTCCCAAGCCTAAGGACCCCCTCCCAAACCCATGTTCAAGGACCCCCATCTCAAGCTGAAGCCCAAACCCCTCCCTCCACCACACCCTCTAATCCCTGAGGTGCCTGCCTTCCCCCTTGATGGCCCTACCCTGTGGAGGCCAATTTGCAGTCAGTAGTCAAGTAGGGGCACACAGATGTGCCATTTGTGCCTTTGGCCCTGCCATCTGTCCCCCTGTCATTGCTGTGTATTGTGTGTAGGATATATTTGTGTTTGGTTGTTCATGTGTAAAGCTAAATTGTGTGTTTTTTGTGTGCCATGTGTTACGGAGGTGTTGTGTGCCCTTGTGTGGTTGTTGTGTGTGTATCCGTGTGTGTGGTGATGGCTATGTCATATGCATTATGCGTGGTGTCGGTGTGGTGTGACGTATGCTTCGTTGTATGGCAGTGTGATTGTATTTATTGGTTGTCTATGTTGTTACGTGTTGTTGTTAGTAAGTGTTGTCATGTGGAGGTGTGTGACATTGCTTTGCAAGGCGTTTGTTTAGTTGCGGTTGTGATGTCGTTGTGTGATTCAGTTGTGTTGTGTACGGTTGTGTTTGACAGTGGCGGGGCTGTGTGTATGCGAGTTGGTGTGTTTATGGCACGTGTGTATTGGCTGTGGTGTGTGTAGTAAGGGTGTGCATGGTTGTGGTATGGGTGTGCGTGTGTGTACGTTTGGGTATGTGGTTACGTGTGTGTGACACTGGCGCAAGCCGTCCCGGCTTTGTATGTTGTATGTACGTGGGTACTAATGCCTTTCCCTCCAGTGTGTGGTAGGTGTGTGTACTTACGGTTGTTGTCTTGGTCAAAGTCACTGGTTCCGTAGTCGGTATGTGAGCAGGAGCAGTGCGAGGACTTCCAGTTAAGGCTCCATGGCGTCTCCCATCAGGTATGTGTTCCTGAAGGTGAGTGTTTCCTTTTATAGAGTTGGTTTCTGCCAGGGTTTGCTTGGCGGTGTGACCGCGGTGGAAACCTTGGCGGTGTGCAGCCTCGTAATGTGCCTAGTGGAAACATGGTCCCCGCTGGTATGAAGGTGCCTACAGCCGTCCGCGGCGGCTTGACTGCACTGACGGTACTGGCAGTAGTTTGGTTGTGTTTTGTTGGGAAGACCGCCATGGTCATAATTTGGCGGTCTTTACCGCCGGGCTGTTGACGTTACAACCGCCACCAGCATGGCGGTCCTGAGACCGCCAAACTCATAATGACCCCCTATATCCTCTCAATTGGGAAGCTGTCACCTACACATTGTATACACAAAGGGGGTGATTCTAACCCTGGCGGTCGGTGATAAAGCGGCGGCCAACCCGCCAACAGGCCGGCGGTCAAAAAAAGGCAATTCTGACCCTGGCGGGAACCGCCAACACAGCCCGCCGCATTAACACTCCGACCGCCACGGCGGAACAAACAAACAGCGCGGCGGTCAGCGCCAACAGCCAGGCGGCAGACAATGTACCGCCCACCCTATCACGACCCACCAATCCGCCACCTTTTCCGGGGCGGGAGCACCGCCGATAAAAACACGGCGGAAACAGACATTTCCAATGGAAAACGCTCACCTCGAGACACTCCACGCGGAATCCGGACAGCATGGAACCCGAATTGAACATCATACCTGCTCTCGTCTACCTGCTCATCTACCACGAGTACGAACTCCGGCGCAGACGTCAACGGTGAGTACTGCACCTACGACACACGGGAGGGGGGAGGAAGAAAGGTTACGGGCATATACATATGCAACCCACCCACCCCCCCAATATGTACACACCAATGCAGAGCAGGAAGTCACAGTGACACCACACAAACACCCTTAAAAAATACAATGACACAACCAAATTTTGAATAAATTTTCATGTTCAAAAAAAGCACCTGGAAATAATTGAGCAACCGTGAAAAATATTTACAAAAAACAAAAATATATACACATCAGTGTATCACTGAAGTAACAAGTCCTGCACATCCTACGAATCTAACATGTCCGTGGGCCAACGTTCTGCGAAACAAGGGCAAAGCCCACACACGAGACCTGAGTCCTTTGGAGAGAACACTGCAGGGGCATCCGATGTCAAAACTACAGGCACCTCAGGGGGAAGGGAAGGGGTGGCCACCACAGCCACATGAGTCCACGACGCCAGATCCACGAGGAGCCACCATGCCCACTGTACCATCCTGGGGAGTGCAAAGCCACAGTCTCTCAAGTCTCTGCAGTGGGTGGGTTGCCCACTGTACCATCCTGGGGAGTGCAAAGCCACAGTCTCTCAAGTCTCTGCAGTGGGTGGGTTGCCCACTGGACCATCCTGGGGAGTGCAAAGCCACAGTCTCTCAATGTCTCTACAGTGGGTGGGTTGCCCACTGTACCATCCTGGGGAGTGCAAAGCCACAGTCTCTCAGGTGGATTACAGAGTCCACTGGTCAAGGAGGAGGCATGGTGGGCACAGTGAACCATAAACAGTGCCTGAGACGGCGGGACCCAGCGCAGCGGTGCATGACATGGCGATGTCCAGCGGAGCGGTGCTTGAGACGGCGGGGCCCAGCGGAGCGGTGCTTGACAGGAAGGGCCCAGCGGAGCGGTGCTTGAGACGGCGGGGCCCAGCGGAGCGGTGCTTGACAGGAAGGGCCCAGCGGAGCGGTGCTTGAGACGGCGGGGCCCAGCGGAGCGGTGCTTGAGACGGCGGGGCCCAGCGGAGCGGTGCTTGACAGGAAGGGCCCAGCGGAGCGGTGCTTGAGACGGCGGGGCCCAGCGGAGCGGTGCTTGAGACGGCGGGGCCCAGCGGAGCGGTGCTTGACAGGAAGGGCCCAGCGGAGCGGTGCTTGAGACGGCGGGGCCCAGCGGAGCGGTGCTTGAGACGGCAGGGCCCAGCGGAGCGGTGCTTGACAGGAAGGGCCCAGCGGAGCGGTGCTTGAGACGGCGGGGCCCAGCGGAGCGGTGCTTGACAGGAAGGGCCCAGCGGAGCGGTGCTTGAGACGGCGGGGCCCAGCGGAGCGGTGCTTGACAGGAAGGGCCCAGCGGAGCGGTGCTTGAGACGGCGGGGCCCAGCGGAGCGGTGCTTGAGACGGCGGGGCCCAGCGGAGCGGTGCTTGACAGGAAGGGCCCAGCGGAGCGGTGCTTGAGACGGCGGGGCCCAGCGGAGCGGTGCTTGAGACGGCGGGGCCCAGCGGAGCGGTGCTTGACAGGAAGGGCCCAGCGGAGCGGTGCTTGAGACGGCGGGGCCCAGCAGAGCGGTGCTTGACAGGAAGGGCCCAGCGGAGCGGTGCTTGAGACAGCGGGGCCCTCTTCAGCGGTACCTGTCTTCACGGCGGGGCCCTCTTCAGCGGTGCTCTTCTGCACGGCGGGGCCCTCTTCAGCGGTGCTCTTCTGCACGGCGGGGCCCTCTTCAGCGGTGCTCTTCTGCACGGCGGGGCCCTCTTCAGCGGTACCTGTCTTCACGGCGGGGCCCTCTTCAGCGGTGCTCTTCTGCACGGCGGGGCCCTCTTCAGCGGTACCTGTCTTCACGGCGGGGCCCTCTTCAGCGGTACCTGTCTTCACGGCGGGGCCCTCTTCAGCGGTGCTCTTCTGCACGGCGGGGCCCTCTTCAGCGGTGCTCTTCTGCACGGCGGGGCCCTCTTCAGCGGTACTTGTCTTCACGGCGGGGCCCTCTTCAGCGGTACCTGTCTTCACGGCGGGGCCCTCTTCAGCGGTGCTCTTGCAGTATGTCAAGGGAGTCATACCTGGCCTGGACACCCTGCTCAGTCGCCCTCCGACCGTGCTGTGTCAGGCCCCTTCGGGGAGTGAGTCCTGGGCCCTTTGGTGTTGTCCATTGCAGCCGGGATGGGGCTTGTGGGGCCCTCCTGCTCCGCGCACCTGGTGGTTGTCCTCTCCGCCCTGCTGTCCTTCCGCTCCTTAGATAGGGCTCTCGGGCCCTTGCCTCCCCTGGCTGCTGTGGCTGGTGAAGTGGCCGGAGTCACCTCCTTGGGGGCAGCCGTCTCTGTCCGCTCACGGCGGCCCTTCAATTTCCGGGTCCTCTTGCCTGGGGGGGGGCTGGCTGTCCCCTTGCTGCTCACCGAAGTGTTACTGCCGCCAAAGGGTGGACTCCACATGCCATGCACCACTTGCACTGTAGTAGTTGGGCTGGTGGTGGCTGAGGTGCCCTTGGGACTTTTCCCAGTTGGAGGGGGTGGGTCGGGGGAGGGAAAGAGGTCAAAACTGGAGAGGTAATTTTTCTTGGGACCAAGGTAAGGGGTAGGAGTAGTGGTGAGAGAAGTGGAGGAAGAGGATGTGGTTGTATGAGAGCCAGGTGTGCTGTCCTTGGGTGCAGGTTACTGGGACGTAGGCTGTGGTGAGGTGGTTGGCTGTTGTTTGGGTGTCTGCCTGCGTTTATGTGTCTTGGAAGAGGGGGTGACAGACACAGTGGGAGAGGATACAGGGGACGTGTAAATGCCAGTGGGGGTGGTGACTGCAGGTGTGCGGACTGTAGTGGAGGGTTTGCTGGTGGTGGAAGAACTGGCTGATGTTGGGGTGCATGCAGGTGTGAGTGTAGACGTCACAGGGAGGGAGGAGGGAGACGAGGAGGACGGGGACACAGAGGTGGTAGTGACTGTTGATATGTCTGCATCTGTGTGTTGCTTGGGTGAATGCTTGTGTTTTCTGTGGGGCTTATGTTTGGATGAGCTGGCCTTGGGTGTTGAGGTGTCTGCAGGCTGGTCTGATGGTGTGGATGGGATAGGTTGAGGTACAGGAGACAGAGAAAGGGTGGAGGCAGATAGAAGAGGGAGACTGGAGACAGGGACAATGGCTGCCGTCAGTGCTGAGGCCAGAGCAGTGAACGCTCGTTGATGGGCAGCCTGACCCGAATGAATGCCCTCCAGGTAGGCATTGCTCCGATGCACCTCCCTTTCCACCCCCTGGATGGCATTCAGAAGGGTAGTCTGCCCAACAATGAGCGTCCTCACCAGGTCAATGAGCTCCGCACTGAGGGCAGCAGGGGTAACAGAGGCAGGGGCTGAGGTGCCTGGGGCGAAGGAGACGCGCACCTTCCTGGCCGAGCGGCCACGGAGCGAAGACTGAGGGGCTGCTGGGAGGGCGGTGCTGGTGCGCTGGGTGGCGGCTGTACCTGTTGTTGCGGGGGGCACAGATGGTGCCGCCCCCGCCAGGGAGCTCCCAAACGAGGACGTGTCCGTGTCGCTGGTGTCTCCACCGGCCCCCGTTGTGGTGCTCCCCTCGCCCTCCGGATCACTGGTGCCCTCGGTGTCTGTGTCAGTGCCCACCGGGGCCTGGTGACCTGCAGCTCCCTCCTGCTCCGACGCCAAATCTCCTCCGCCGGATGATGCTAAAACACAAGAAGACAAAGATTTAGGGTGGGGGGAGAAATTAAACAAAGTTGAGTGCATGCCTTAGCAATACCCTTTGCGGAGAGGACAGACACAGGTGCCTTGTGCACTAAGTCGCGAACTTGGGGTACACTACTCAGTACCTCTGACTAGGCAAACAGGTCTAGGGACAACACACGCGCACATGGGTGATGCTGGAGCATGGGTAGCTGCACTTGGCACCCTACAGAGGTGGGGGGCGGGGGCACAGGGCCATGCCTAAGGGAGCGGACTACACTACAGAGAGCGCCCGGGCCTAATGTCACCCACAGCCCTCCTCCCCCCCCCAGACGCCTCCAATGCGCATACAGATGGGAGAATGTGCGGATACTCACCCCCTTGTGTCTGCTGTGCTGTCCTCAAGCGCCCATCCAAATTAGGGTAGGCCACCGCCAGGATCCGGGACATCAGGGGGGTCATGGTGCGACTGGCACCCCTCCTAGGTCGGGAGGCCATCCCCAGCAGTGTTTCTGCGGTCTTCCTCGTTCCGCGGCGGATGTCCTCCCACCTCTTGCGGCAGTGGGTGCCCCGTCTGTTGTGGACCCCCAAGTTCCGGACTTCCTCGGCGATGGCACGCCAAATATCGATCTTCTGGTGGGCGCTCACCTGTTTGACATGTACAGGGTGGGAAAGAGAAACCGTCACATATCTGCATGTTTGGAGTACATGCCCCCCCCTCCCCAACCTTGTCATGGTTCCCATTCTCTCATCTGTCGTGCCTTGCACTCCCCATTCCCTCCACACCCCACCAACTTACATCCCCCCCCCTCCACACAGGCATAACCCATTCAATGTGCACTGAGTGTACTCACCTGTTGGTCTGGAGGACCGTACAGTTGCGCATACTGGGGGAGGACCCCGTCCACGAGCTTCTCCAACTCTTCTGAACTGAAGGCGGGGGCCCTTTCCCCAGTCGCAGCAGCCATTGTCACTTCCAGACCGAGTTCACAGCAGCACTTGCAGTATAGGTCCTCTCCTGTGGATGATCAGGTCTCGAATGATTGAGCTGATAGAAAATGGCGGTCACGCCCGCGGCGGTGCGTACCGCGGCGGTGCGTCCCGCGACCGCCGGCGCACATCGTCATTGGCTCCTGAAACCCATAGGCTTCAATGTTAACCAATGCGTCTTCGCACAGCGGTCTTCGACCGCCTACCGCCACGGTGCGCCCCGCCAGCGCAGTGACCTCACATCCCATTGTCCCACTTCACAGGTCAGGCATCGGCCATTTCAAGGGCCCACATGGCTTAATTTCTAATGCGTCACACGGGCCTAGGCCTTGCAATGGCACACATACAAACATATCAAACCATACATTTACCTGTACTGTGCAAGCTGTGTTGTACGTACCTGTGAGTGGATTGACTCTGTACTCCATATTCTCCTTCCTAGGCACCGTCCGCTGGGACTAGCGATGAGAAGGAGGAATCCTTGCGTGTACCGGCCGCTGGTGGACCTGTCGACAATGGAAGAACGCCATATAATACTACGATACCGACTTGACCGTGCCTCCATCCATGAACTGTGTGCCCAGCTGGAGCCAGCCCTGATGTCCCCCATCCGCCAACCCACAGGAATTCCCCCTCTGGTGCAGGTTCTGTCAGTCCTCCATTTCTTTGCAACTGGCTCATTCCAGACAACAGTGGCCATGTCATCTGGGATGTCTCAGCCTATGTTTTCCAAGATCTTATCCAGAGTGTTGTCTGCCCTGATGAAACTCATGCGGAGCTACATCATTTTCCCAGAGGAGGGTGATTTGCCTACAGTGAAAGCTGATTTCTATGCCCTTGGACACATCCCCAACATCATTGGTGCAATTGATGGAACCCATGTGGCTTTAGTCCCCCCAAATGACGATGAACAGGTGTACAGGAACAGGAAGAATTACCATTCAATGAATATCCAGGTGGTCTGTTTGGCTGACCAGTACATCTCCCATGTGAATGCCAAGTTCCCTGGGTCAGTGCATGACGCGTATGTGATGCGAAATAGCAGCATTCCCTATGTGATGGAACAGCTACAGACAGCGTGTGTGGCTAATAGGTGACTCTGGTTACCCCAACCTGCCGTGGCTATTGACCCCAGTGAGGAATCCCAGGACCAGGGCAGAGGAACGGTACAATGAGGCCCATGGGCGTACTAGGAGGGTGATTGAGCGAACCTTTGGGCTCCTGAAGGCCAGATTTAGGTGCCTGCATATGACAGGTGGATCCCTAATGTACTCACCAAAGAAGGTGTGCCATATCATCGTGGCGTGCTGTATGCTCCACAACCTGGCTTTGCGACGCCAGGTGCCTTTCCTGCAGGAGGATGGTCCAGATGGTGGGGTTGTAGAAGCCGTGGAGCCTGTGGAGAGTGAAGAGGAGGAAGACTCTGAGGACGACACAGACAATAGGGACAGAGTGATACAACAGTATTTCCAGTAACACCCAGGTAAGAATCACCCACGCCATTTCACAATTGCTTATAGCCTCCTGCATCTGTACATTCTGTAGTTCCCCACAGATGTTTTTCATTGATTTTTGCCTTTCCCTTCCCTTCTCAGTGCTGTCTGACTCAGTACCTGACTTCTGCTTGGTTCGCCCATGAAATACAGCGTATTGACATTGGTATGTTGTCATGACTAATTGACAGAACAGAAATTGAACAGTAATATGTAATACATTTGTTAATAATACAGCATGACTCAAAACAGATTTGTGTGCAAAATGTGATTTATTTACAGTGCTAGATATCGGTACATGTGATTCTAAGGGTGATGGGTGGGGGTGGAGGAATATCCATGGCAGAGTCCAGTTCTCAGTCTCACAGGTGCATTGTTCTTTTGCCTGTGGAAGGATGGAGCATAGGCAGTTCATGGTTGGACAGGGTGGCAATGTGGGACAGTGGGAAGACTTGAGGGGGTATGTCCTGCTGGCGGGGGTCTTGACATCCTACTCTGTCTTTTTTTTTGGTCTCAGGCTCCTCTTACGGGGTGGTTGTTCTTCAGCAGGAGGTGGGGTTCTGGGGGGCTGTCGAGGTGTTGGGACCTCCTGTCCACTAGCGCCGGCGGAGGTGGTAGGCTGTTCCTGGTCCGGCCTAGTGACAGGGGCCCTGTGTGGTGCACCATGGTCCCGCAACGCGTCCTCTATCCTGTGGAGGGCCAGGACGATGGTCCCCATTGCGGTCCCGATGATTCTCAGCTCCTCCCTGAACCCCATGTAGCGTTCTTCCTGCTGTGCCTGGATCTCAGTGAACCTGGCCAGTACCGTCGCCATCGTTTCTTGGGAGTGGTGGTATGCCCCCATGATGGTGGTGAGGGCCTCTTGGAGAGTGGGTTCCCTGGGCCTCTCCTCCCCCCCCTGTCGCACAGCAGCCCTCCGAGCTGCCCGGTTTCCCCCGGCCTCTGTCCCCTGGCCGGTGTGCCCGCTACCACTGCCCCCAGGTCCCTGTTGTTGTTGGGGTGTTGGGTTAGCCTGGGTGCCCTGTAGTGGCGGACACACCGCTGATTGAGCTGTCCTAGAGACAGAGGCATGGGCCCGCTGGGTGGGAGCTGTGCTGGTGTTGGCAGAGGGGGTCGGGTCTGGTGTGGCCTGTGGCTGCCTGAGGGGAACCGACTGCCCAGAGGTCCCCGATGGTCCGGGCTGGTCATCAGGTTCACTGTCGACAGAGCTGCTATCCTCAGTTTGGGCCTGTTCCGGGGGTGGGATGGACACTTCTGGACCCTCCTGGCTGGTGTGTTGTCGTTCGGGTCCTGCATGGGGTAAGAGAGTTTGGTTATTGTTTCTGTGTGTGCAATAGCGTGCGTGTCATGGGTGCCCTTGTCCCCCAGTGCAGGCATTCCCTTGAGGGAGGTGTTGTGAGGGTAGTTAGGGGGGGGGGTTAGTGCAGTGGTCATGCTTAGGTGATGGGTGCCCATGATTTGTGTTGGCATGCAGGAGTTGGTGTTGGGATGGGTGGGTTGTGCTGGTGAGACATTGTCAGGGAGGATGTGTGCTGGGGGGTTGGGGGTGAGGGTGGGGGTGTGGGTTGGCATGCTGGTGGGGTGGGGGGGGATATAGTAGTTGAGATTGGACTTACCAGAGTCCATTCCTCCAGATACTCCTGCGAGGCCCTGAGGATGCAGGATGTTCAAGACGTCTTGCTCCCACGATGTGAATTCGGGAGGGGTGGGTGGGGGTCCGCCGCCAGTCTTCTGGACCGCGATGTTGTGCCGGGAGACCATCGATCGGACCTTCCCCCGTAGGTCGTTCCATCTTTTGCGTATGTCCTCCCTATTCCTGGGATGCTGTCCCACCGCGTTGACCCTGTCCACGATCCGCTGCCATAGCTCCGCCTTCCTAGCTATACTGGTGTGCTGCACCTGCGAGCCGAAGAGCTGGGGTTCCACTCTTAGGATTTCCTCCACCATGACCCGGAGTTCTTGGTCAGAAAAGCGTGGGTGCCTTTGGGGTGCCATGGGGTGGTGTGGGTGTGGTGTGGGGTGGTGTATGTGATGATAAGTATGTTGGTGAGTGGTGCTTTGTGCTACTATGTGGTGTGTGTGATGGTGTAGTGTGCCTCAGTGTGTCTTGCTTTGAATTGTCTGCTGTGTCTCTCTCTCCTACTCTCAGTAATTCTGGTCGCAGGGGTTTGTGGGTGATGTGGGTGTGTGTTTTATAGTTGGTTGATTGTGTGGGAGTGGTGTGTGTATGTGTATCAGGTGTGTGTATTTCAAATTGTCCAATGTGGCTGGGTTTTGGTGATGTGTGTGTATTCTGACCATGGCGGTGTGTACCGCCAATGGAATACCGCAGTTGAATGACCGCCGCGTGGATTCGTGGGTCGTGATGGCATGGGCGTATTTCTGTTGGCGTGACGGTGGAGGTTTGGTCATCTCCAGTTTATCGCTGCCCGCTGATGTGGCGGCCTGCAGTGGAGGACGGAATTTTGGAGGTTTGGCCGTTGTGGGTCAGAATGACCGTGGCGGTTAACCGTGGCCGCGGCGGTGTTATGGCGGTCTTCTGACCGGCGGTAAGGGCCTTTTACCGCCGAGGTCAGAATGACCCCCAAAGACTCTTTTATATATTTATATTTATATACTTTTTTTCCAAATCTTGCTCGGATCCGCGAATGGCTCAGCGGATTGCATAAAAGGGAAAAAACACTTTTTTGGATGCGAGGGTGGGTGTGAGAGTGTCTCTCTGAGTGTGACAGTGAGTGTGAGACTGTCTATGTAGGTGTGAGTGGTTGTAACAGTGTCTGCCTGGATGTCAGACTGAGTGTAAGAGTAGCTGTCTGGGTGTGAAGGTGAGTGTCACAGGTGAGTGTCACAGTGTGTCTCTGGGTTTGACACTACATGTGAAAGTCTCTATGTTAGTGTAAGACTGAGCGTGAGAGTCTGTGTCTGGGTGTGATTGTGAGTATGGCAGTGTCTGCCTGGATGAGAGGGTCGGTGTGAATATTTCTCTGACTGTGAGTGTCTGTATACATGTGACAGTGGACGTAACAGAATCTCTGTAGGTGTCAGAGTGGCTGTCAGAGTGCCTGCATGGATGTCAGACTGGGTGTAAGAGTACCAGTCTGGCTGTTAGGATCAGTCTCAGAGTGCATCTCTGGGTTTGATATTACATGTGAGAGTCTCCCTGTTAGTGTGACACTGAGCGTGAGAGTCTGTGTCTGGGTGTGAGAGGAAGTGTGACAGTGTCTGCCTGCAGGTGAGGGTGGGTGTGAGACTGCATAAGACTGTCTGTGTAGGTGTGAGATTGCTTGTAAAGGTATCTGCCTGGATGTCAGACTAAGTGTGAGAGTAGCTGTTTGGATGTGAGGGTGGGTGTCAGACTGTATCTCTGTTTTTTACAAATGTGAGACACTGTGTCTATATTAGTGTGAGACACTGTGTTAGTCTGACACTGAGTGTAACAGTCTGTGTCTGGGTGTGAGAGGAAGTGTAACAGGGTGTGTCTGAGTGTGAGAGGGAGCATGACAGTGTCTGCCTGAATGTGAGGGTGGGTGTGAGAGTGTCTGTGTGAGAGTGAGTGTGAGTGCCTGTGTACTTGACAGTGGTTGTAACAGCATCTCTGTAGGTGTGAGGGTGGGTGTGACAGCGTCTGCCTGCATGTCAGACTGGGTGTAAGAGTGGTTCTCTGTGTGTAATACTGAATGTCAGAGTGTCTCTAATATAATTTTTTTTGTTTTGACGTTTCCCGAGATCCACTGATCCACCCGCCGATTCACACTGGGGGCAGTACTGGACCACCGCAGGTGGATCCGTGGGTTTCGTGAAGCCCCAAAGAAAATCATTTTGTGCATTTCAAAGGCATTATTTATCCCATCACCACAACTATATCACCCCCATGGAGTCAGGGAACATGTACCTTGACCCCCATCAACTCAACTGCCCCCAACATCTTAGCCCTGGAGAAAGTTTAGGATCCGCGGATCGACCAGTGGTGGATCTGCGTATAGATATATATATATATATATATACACACACACACACACACACATATACATATGCACACACATATATATATATATGCCTTTATTTCTCCTAAACTACTAAAAAGGATTAGCACCAAATCACAAAAAGCGCAGGCCCTGCAGCCAACTGTAGCCACGCACGGCCAAAGGCTGTGCGCGGTGGTGGTTGAATTAACGTATAATAATGAAAATACTTTATGTTACACAAATAGAATTTCACTGAAAAACCAAAGATTACAAGGACGTTATAGTTAGAAAATAGAATTTAAAAAAACATAAATATTCAATTAAAAACACCAAAGTTTACATGGAGTTATAGTTAGGTTCATTTTTTAAATGTGCTAAACCCTAGAAATTCACCAGTTATAGAGTTATTTCAAGTAACTATAACTTGCGCCCTAAGGTAACTATAACTTGCGCCCTCCCAATGCACTGCTAAGTACACCACAAATTACAGCACTCATCACATCTTTGATAACATCAGTGATAACGTTACATTAACATGCGCAGTAAAACTATTGAGGAGAAAACTGCGCATGGCAGGGCGCCAGTTATAGTTACCTTAGAGCACGTGTTATAGTTACCTGAAAAACTAACTACAGCAGGTGACTTTCTATGGTTTTATACATTTAAAAAGTGAGCCTAACTATAACGTCTCTATAACCTTTGTTTTTTAATTCTATATATATAGATATACATATAGATATATATAGATATACACAAAATTAAAGTTGGAAAAATTAAATCCCTCTTAAGAAGGCCTAACAAGGATTATCATAGTGTAAATCTTCTACCCAGAGTTTGTTAAGGAGTAACACCAGAACACTTGCCTACTAGAGTAATCTATAAGATTCCATGTAAAAACATATCTCTCTACAAGCTTTAACACTACAACGAACAATCCCCCCTTAAATGCTTATTGGTTTTAAAATATGCTTTTCACAGTAAATATGTCAGCCCTTCCACCTTTGACGCAAATTTATAAAACAGGCCAGGCCCACAGCCCTGCTCACTGGAGATTTACCAGAGCCAGATCAGTTGTGCTGTATGGATCATAAGCTTACCTACCCACAAGGCAAAAAGTGCAATGCACACACTTTTTTCAGTGGAAGCACACACTCTCTGCCCAATGAAATGTTTTACTCTACAGACTCAACACCTGGTTTGGGTCAAAGACCCAAGAAAAAGTCTCTCACTTGCGCACATAAGGTGATGCGACAGCTGCACTGGCAAGCCAGACACAGAGGAACAGAGCAATTCACTGTTGAGCATATTACGGTAATATTACACCAGAGAAACTGCACCAACACTAAGCATCAACATTGCAACTACTAGCTTTATACATTTCAACACATTTTTCTTAGAGGTGGGCGAGCCACTGAAAACTCGAGCCAGGCTTTGGCCTGAAGCCTGGCTCTGGCTCAGCTCGACGTCCTGTTTGAACATTGAAACCATATTGACCGGAGCGTTCATGTAGCTTCTGCCACCCTGTACCCTGTATGTGGTGTTATAGCTAGAGCAGTCGACTTACGTACTGCGGAACCAGGTTCAAGTCAGTGTTGGCTCCTGTGATTGTGGGCAAATCACTTAAGGCCACATGTATCAAATGTTTTTGCATTCGCAAACAGTGCGAATTGCAAAATGCGGCCGTTTGCGAATGCAAAAATGCCTTTCACAATGTATGAAAGGCATTTGCAGTCCAATTTTAAGGAATCGCAAAAATAGCAATTCTTTAAAATTGCGACCCCATTTAGAGAATCGCAAATTGCGATTCTCTAAATAGGAAATCGCAAATAGAGAATTCCTATTTGCGATTTCCAAAGCACTTCCTAAATGCAAATTGGGCATTTAGGAAATGCAATTACCACAAATTAAAGTTTGGTGGTAAGCATGTGCAAATTTTAAAAATGCATTTTAAATGCATTTTCAAAATTGACATGTAGTGCACACATGCCACTAAGGCCTGTGTGTGCTTCACATGTCCGCAAATATTTTTTTGGGGTGCATCAGAGGGGGTCTTAGGGCTCCAGCACCCTGGGGTTTGCATCACCTAATTTGTGAATTCCTTCCTGGAATTCGCAAATTGGAAAATGCAAAACCATTCGCACCTATGGGCCTACAGGCCCATAGGGTTGAATGGAGTCCCATGCTCTATTTGCGATTTGGTAATAGTGTTTGCGAATTTTAAGAAATAGCTATTACCGAATCGCAAAATTCATACAACCCATTTTGCATTTCCTAAATAGCGATTTCTTAAAATTCGCTATTTAAGAAATGCAAATTGGATTTTTGATACATCTTGCCCCTAATCACCCCGTGCCTAGTAGGCAAATCACTTAAACTCCCCGTGCCCAGAAACAATGAATGGTGACCTTTTGTAATGTAAATGGTGATCATGTAAAGCGCTCAAAAACCTTTGGATTGAGTTTGTGCTATTTAAAACTGCAGAAATATGCACTAAGAGGTCAAAACAGAGCCTTAAGTAAGTAAAGACAAATAAATACTTGGGTAGTAACTGATTTGTACAAAGTGAATCCAGAAAACCTGGACCAATTGTGGATTCCCCGTTAAACTGTAATATTAGGCAAAAAAATTATTTCACCAAACATTTTTTTCTTCACTATGGCATATGAAAGCACTTTCAAACATGTGAGTTCAGAATATCAGTTATACAAAAAACGATTGTGTTTGATTTAATAGACTATAATGCTGCTCTATAATAATCTGGGCTAGTGCATTGTATAGCTGACAACTATCTTGCCTCTCAGTTTTTAAACATGAACCGTTAGTGAACTATCACTTTTAATAAAGTACTCAGTGCAGTGCTGTAATGTGATGTATTGATGTCAAAGCTTCCATATGTGTAAGGAATACATTTTTTGAATTTGAAGAGAGTTTATAATATTTTACGTGTTCTATATTTACATAGTAATATTTCCAGTGCTCAGTTAGTGCACGGGCTCTAAGATCGAACCAGATGCTTAACTGGGCTTGGCCTGAGTCTCCCTGTTAATTTCATGACTCACCTTCCTCTAATTTTTCTAGGATCTTACTAAAGGACCTGCAAAATTTGAGAAAGCTAATATTCAATACCCTCGTTCTAATTTATTTGTTTGTTTTTTGCCCTTATAAATAAAGAAACACAATTAGTTCCTTGTTTAAAATGTATTTAAGCACATAAAGAGCCATTAACTAATCTACTTACAACAAGAGAAAATAAGCATTTTCGGGATTAATATTAAAGGATAAATGTTTACACTCATGACTAGCAACAGTTTGAAAAAGAATTCGATTTTCATCTTAGAAATATGCAAGATTACACATGGCTAAAATAGGTGAAGTGGATAATTTAAAAGTTATGTTGGTAAAAATGTAACACAAGAAAATATTCTATCAACCACTACATAGCTACATCGCGCTAAAAACAGGACTTCTACTGCATCCTCCGTTATAGAGCTTTCCAAACTTCAGATGAAAAAACTTGGTCTCGTAATTATTAAACTTAACAGACTCGGTTTAGTTCAGGTTTTAGCCATATTAGCTGTGCTTTAACAGAAGGTATGTTCTCGAGCAGGCAGGAAGGAACCCTTTCACTGCGTCTCTACAACAACATACTTAATAGTCTGCGGCCATGTTCCTCATATTTCCTCATCTCCATGGGCGAGACCGCTGCCGTCTGAAAATAATTCAAGATCCCCTCAGCTAGAGAACAAGAAGCTGCTGGAGGTCCTGGTGCACACAGATTTATTGTCTGCACTATCAATGCGATCTTGGCTACACTTTTCGGACGCTTTTTTTGCGATGATTTACACTTTTGGTAATGTTTTGCATCATGGAGAATTCTCAGAGTTTGTTTGGAAACATTCGTTTTACTCTAAGCATTTGCTAGAATATCACGAAGCCAATTCGTTTTTCTTAGCTTTCAGTCTTCTTAGTTCTAAACGAAGCTTGTGAATGTTATGATCTTTGACATAGTCACTTATGTTCGATAAGTGCTGATTTCCGCTCAAAATGTCTGTTTGCTTCTGTGGCTCAATCAGGCCAAGCGACTTTTCTTTGTCTAACATCATCTGTTGACTGCTAATATTGGATGCGCCTGACACAGTCCCAGTAGTTAAACTACTTTCTGTAGAAAACAAATGTTCTGCAGTCAGACCAGTGATGTTGGGTAAACTTGAAGGACACGATTCACTAGTACACACAGATACATGATCTGGTATCTCGTCCTCTGTGATTTTAGTGATCCCTTTGGCTATAAAGCCACCAAAATTGCTTGCTTTTTTAATCGATGCCAGGCCGATTGTTACTTTTACTGGGGAAGTCTCAGTTGGATGATGCTGTTGTACAGCAGATGATTTTTGTTGACTGTTATCTTTTGAGTTTCTTGATCTAAGTTTCTGATTGGAAAAACTTAGACTGGATGGAAGAAGAGGATGTCGGCCTATCAAACTATTCACCAGGTTTGAGGAAAGCCCTTTCTTTGAACTCTTGTTTGAAACTGAGGAAGGATCTTCTGCAGGTTCGTTTCCCACTATTTTCTGGTTGCCCTCACATGGCAGGCTCAATTCCAAGACCTCTTGTGTAGACACTGCACTGTTACTTAACTTGTCTTTCTCAGTACCTGATGGCTGAACTACTTCAACAATGGATGGAGGACAAGTGCTATGGTTTTTAACTGTATCAACTGCTGGAGCCATTGAGAGTTCTACCTCTACAGATGTACTACAGCTTTCAGACTCTGAGCATTTGTTGGCTGCCATATCTGTCTGAGACGTTTCGCCCTGATATGGATTTTGTGATGAAGAAGCAGATACACTTTCTTGTGGCTGAAGTGCATCCTTTTCTGAAGCGTCATCCATTCGTATCACCTGGGCATCTTCTAGTGGTCTTCCAGCAGAATCAACATTAATTTCTACAAGAGTCAGTGTTATCATGGCATCAGCAGCCAAATCTTTAAAGCCCAATATACTTCTCTCCTTATCACTGGTGACAACTGACGGCACAACTGATGGTGCACTAGAAATATCCACTTTGAGAAGCGCAGTAGGCATACCACTGAGCCCTGCACTGTTACACCTTACAGGAGAACTTGAAGGTGCAGAGGTAAGTGGAAAGGCTTCTGTATTTTCACTTTCGATTTGTTCATTTGCTTTGGTGGCAGAGCTGAGGTTCTTTTCCCAGTAAACAATATGAATTTCTGAAGGTGGAACATTGCAGATCTTATGATAACAACAATAGGGACCGTTCAGATCATCACATTCCAGCCAAGAACCTGAAAAACAAAGAATTGATAAATTAGATCATCTTCTGTAATTTTACTGCAGTGGTGCACATGATTAGCGGCTTTCTGTTTCCACATATTTATTTTGACTTTTGGCAATTAAAGGTAGTCTGCAAAAAACTTTACACCCTGTGAAAGCTTTACCTTGGAATCAGCACATTTCATCTATCTAAGGTTTCAAAGTTGCAGCAAACTGACAATCCACCCCGCTTGCAAAAGGAACTCAATTGAAAAAAAAAGTTTTACAGCCTTAAACAGGAAGTTGTACCGTTATTCCATGTCATGAAAAATGCCACCAGGATGTGTTATTAAGGACAAAGTTATGAAGAGTCCTGAAAACACTACATCACAGCCGTAAATTGAGATTGGTATCCCTTGACGTTTGGAAGATGGATAGATATCCATCAATATTTGCTTATAGACAGAAAATGAGCCAAGAGAGCCTGAATATTGAAATAAAGAACCTTTAAATGTGAGAACAGGTAACGTTTTACTACTTGGCAATAACATTTTTTTTTTTTTGTAATATACATAATAGCTCTAGAAACTGTAGATGAAAGAGGGACGTAAACTGTAATGAATTTGAAAGTTACAAGATCAAAAACAAAAATGATATATATTTTTTTATTTGACAAGCAAAAACGGGCGCCGAGGATGAGGGGTGAATTTACCCCTCCACGTCTCCTTCAGTAGCATAAGGCAAAATAATGACCCCTCTATCGCCCGTCCGCCCTGCCCCAAGCCTGCAGAATGTGACGAGGGACTCCTAGGTCTCCTATAGCTCACATATATTTTTGCGTTGGGCTGAATGGGGTCACCCTGAAGGGTTAGGTCCTTGGTCGCCTTATCTAAAGGAGTGGAAGGCTTAATAGAATGCAAGGAGCGAGCGCTAACTTGACACCTGTTCTTGTGCACTTTTTTCAAAATGAAAAACAGGGCGCAAGAGTGTATGTCAGTTGAGCCTCTCATCTTTGGTACACAGCATTCTGAAGGCCACGGGGGAGTGGGCCACGGCCATCTGTGACCTGTCCCTGTGCCCAACTGGAAATATGGCGTGGGAGCAGGGACCTGCTTCTCCATGACCTGCAGCTATGTGAAGGCCATTGAGGATCGGGTCACTTGATATTTGTCCCTATACTCTGTTCCTAATTGAAAACAGGTGAAGGGGCGTGTGGCAGTTACTTTTGCAGCCCACTCACTTCTGAACAAGGTGATGGGGGTACATGGGCACATACAGGTCCAGCCATTAGGCTGCAGAGAATTAGGGGGACAATGGGGACATGTATAGGAGGCAGAAGGCAAGCAGAGGCATTGTAGAAGGCGTGGGGACCGCAGTGCATAGACACCATCATACACCACCTACTTTGGCCAATAGTACCACATACGCACAATCATATGACAACACACCATCCTTAATATGTGCACATAATTGTCATCGTATGTAGCTTCGTGTTTTTAACCTTTTACCAACAAATGGTTTTATTCTCAGAGCTAGTTGCAGCAATGCACACATACACAGATAATAGAAGGGGCCATCTTTTGAATGATGGCACACTAGATCTCAAAACCACAGCTGACATAATCAAAGGCATTCTAGAATTTCAATCGTTGGTGACTGTTAGTGATGCAGGACGAAGAGAACTGTTTTTCCTACACTAGATGACGCCTTGAAAGGTAACTTATTTCAGTGGGGTCGTGACACAAAGTGATGGTGTAGGTGTAGTTGGTACCCAAGTAAGGGTTCTAACTACACCCCATGTCCTAACCTCGCCTAACACATCGCCCCCTCAATTTCTGATAAAGGATCAAACAGTGGACATTTTTACAGTGAATTGTCTGCCAATAGCATGTTGGTGAACATGTATTTGAGTGTGATTTTAAAAGTGATAGCTGAAAAATCTGCAGCGTTTGAAATGTTAAATATGGTCATAATGGTCAAGTTGCCTTGGGCTCTGTCCAACATTTTTCCGAGTTTCCTGCTATTTTAGCCTTTGCGTTTTGGGAATTGTAGTTTCACATTCAACAATGCAAGTATGGCCTCAAAAATCCCAGCACGTTAAGCTCTTCTGGCTAAAAAGCAAGAGCTGGCTGAAGGTGCCAAAAATGACATGGTGCCAACTGGGTATGATAATGTCAAAAAATAACAGATACAAATAATCATTAATTTTTCCTCAAATTGTTGCAGGCCCTCTAAAGCAGGCTTCTCCAATGAGTAGAGAGCAACTGGCAGCTCTTCTGCTATCTGTAAGTAACTTTCCTGTGTGGAGCCCAACCTACTAAATTAAAAGCTTTTGCTTAGTTGAATTAATATAAGCATAACAAAATTGAAAGTGTGCATTTCAGATGAAAATATGTTTTCACAAGATATTTAATTCTGATAGTTGAGTGATAAATCATTGGCAATACGTTATACAAAGCTATTGCCTTGGTACTAGAGGTATTGTAGAGGCATTCCACATTGCAAAGGCTTTTTACATTACTGCTGGCAACTACGCCTGGTGCACAGAAGTGATCACTGGTAGTAACCCTATTTATGGCAGTAACTAATGTAATCTTGTCAGATGTGGATACTATTACAACACGTTAAGTTACTCTTGTTACAGAAAAGGGTGGAGACCCCTGCCTAAAAGTCCTTCACACATTTTCGCTTCGTTCCTTACAGTGTAGCATTAGTTTTATACATGGTATTTATTATCAGAAAAAACAACACAGAAGAACAAGTTACTTACCTTCAGTAACTCTTTTTCTGGTAATGGCTATATCTAGCACACACTCCTTATCTTACAATATTCCCTAGGCATCAGGCTGGATTTAGACATTTTTCGGTGAGCAGTACTCTTGTGCACTGGTAGGTGGCATCGTTCAGCTCCGCATGGCATCATCTGCAGCATCCACGACGGAAGTGACATGCACTGTATAAGGACCATCCTAGCACACTGAGGTCAGTTTCTTTTTGTGACTTTCCACACCAGAAGCCTGGAGCGACGACTAACACTGACTACTGGTGCGTTACATTTGGGTCCTTAAAAGGGAAACAACCATTAACTCTCTAACATCCGTTTGCAGAGCGGGGAGGATGGGTAGGTCAGTAAGGAATCTGTTGCTAGATAGAGACTTTACCAATAAGACTTTATCGAAGGTAAGTAACTTTTTCATCTGATAGAGACTTCTAGCCACAGATTCCTTACCTTTGAACAGATACCTAAGCAATAACTCCCTGGAGGATTAGACTAAAAAGTCCTGTAGGACCAAAGGGGAGAAAGGCCCATCACACCAGACCTGACTGTCCAGGCAGTAGTGCTTCATGAACAAGTGCAGGGAAGATCACGTTGCTGCCTGACAGATATTCAGGACAGCGACTCTGCAAGCTAATGCAGTGATCACAGCATTGGCTCTGGTGAGCTCGCAAGCCTTCAGAAGGTTCCCTTTTTGCCAATTTGTAGCAGATTTTGATGCAGAGTACTATCCATCGTGCGATGTTCTGTTTCTGCACTGCCTTTCCTTTCTTTGCTCCGACGTACGCTGCAAAGAGTTGATCGTCCACCAGTAACTCTTTTGTGCGGTCAAGGTAGAACAACAGTGCTCTTTGTATGTCAGCTGATGGAGTCTCTTCTTGCCCAAAAAAAAGAAGTGCAGTTTGTTGGCTGGAGTAGCTGGATAAGTAAAGATGTGGTTGATCCCCACTTCTTTGCAGATAAAAGAGGCAGACTGGGGTTGGTGAGGGGCTATGGAAAGGCCCAAGGACCAAACCGTAGGCCTACTGTCCTTAAAGCGCTTTAGCGCAGATTTTGCCTTCTCTTCAAACAAACGGGAGTCATTAAAGGGCCTGTCCAGGAGTCAGGCATGAACATCTCTTGAAAAGCAAGTGGTTCTCAACCAGGCGTAGTGACTAAGGGCAACCAATGATGAAACTGCTCTCCCCAAGGAGTGTGTCGTGTCCAGCCCACATCTGAGGGTGAACTTGACGGCATCCCTCCCATCAGCAATTGCTTGAGAGAGTATGGCTCAAGCCTTCTCCAAGATCATTGGCAACAATGCGCAACCAAGCCCCAGATGATATGGGAGTACTGGCCCAAGAGGCATGCAGTGTTCACCGATTGCAGTGCCAGGCTGTCAGAAGAGAACATCCTCTTCCTGAAGGTATCCAGGCTTTTGGATTCCCTGTCCTGTGGAGTGATAGAAAATGCGTTGGGTCGACTTTGGAGATGGAGGCTTGGACCACTAAGCTCGCCCGGGTAAGATGCTAGTTGAGGAAGCTTGGGTCCCCTGGGGTAGGGTGATGGCGGTGGGCAATTGTCCTATGCACAGGGCTTGGACCAGGCCCCAAGTACGACGTCAGTAAGGGCTCCACTAATGGGAATAATGGTTCGATGGGGGCAACACCCGGCTAAAGCACAGTCTTGACTGCCGCTGAGGGCAGTGTAAGATGCAGTACCTCAGCTGCCCTATGCACCACCACTGTGAAAGAGGAACCCTCCTCCACAGCCACGGCAGGTGGAGAGACCAGGCCAACATCTGGGGAGGTGTCCAGTCCACTAGCATCCACCACATCCTCATACCAGCTGTCCTCAGGATCTTCTAAAGACTGGTATCCATAAGGGACCACAGACCCCTCCTAGTCATTACCCAATCCAGGCCTGTCAAAAGAATAAGGCACAAGCCCCGATATGGGAAGTCTGCCCCCAGTTAGCGCTGGTGTTGGACGTCTCCCGCTGGGCCCGTATCGGAGTGAGGACAAATGATAGGGGTGGGGATGCCTGGGTGTTGGTGGCACTGGGCGCATCAGCACTGGAGTGGGTGCCAGGGAAGGTCGAGGTCACTGGACTGGCATCGCTCTGGATCCGTAAACAGGTCCCTAGGGCCCGACTAGCACCAAGGACGAACTCACCAGCAGAAGACCAGTAAAGGCTCCTCCTGGACCCATGGGGCACAAGAGCCCACCAGAGGTTTCAGGCCACCCAGAAATGAGGTGCATAGCGTCATAAAATTCGTTTAGTCTTTCGGAAATTCGGGGATGGGTGGAGGCAGCCTAGGCTCTACCAAAGAGCCAGGCTTCAAGTGCCCATGGCCCCGCGACTCATCCGCAAACTAGCGCAGTGAAGTCAAAGGCCTCTTCAACTTATTTTTCTTTTTGCCGGACTTACCCAACTTCCCCTACAAATCTTCATGAAACTTTCTAAAAATAAGTTCTCTTTTTTTGCCTAAGAGTGATCTGTCAAGCAGGGGAAAAGAAAAAGGGTGAGGGTCACAAAATGAAGAAGTCCCCATGTATTTTCCATACATAGCACTACTGCAAAAAACTGCTGAACAGAATTCCTCAAAATTTGGCAGGATGATAAATCTGCTTTATATATATTGATATGCTCATCCCTTGCTAAAGTCAATAGGCTCACTTTTTATATTTTGGTGTTGCGACTCTTGGACAAAGTCAGTAGTCGGACAGAGTGAGACCAGAACCTGCATACCTTCAGCCGTCCAACCTCAAACTGTGCACAGCCTTCGGCCATGTGCGCCATGTGGTTGGCTGTCTGCGAGGTGTTGTATGTTGAGCATGGCGAAAGGGGTGGATGAAGGCCTTGGCCACAGCACGGCACTGAGTTGGCTTTATGTTTGATAATAAAATCAAGAAATTCACAGAAAAAAACAGAGATCAAAGTAGATGAAAATTTCAGTGACAACGTAACATTTTAAGCTAAAAAAAACTGTGAAATTCACCAGTTATAATTGTTTCAAATACCTATAGCTGCTGCCCCATCCATACAGTGCTAATTAGTCCACATGAATACATCATGCACAAAATGATTTATTACATCACTGATAATATCACTGCAACATCTCCTAAATTACATCATTGATGACACTCCTGTGCATGGCGGGGTACTTTAGGGTACGAGTTACAGTTACTTGAGATAACTATAACTGGTGAATTTCAGTGTTTTTTAAAGTTTAAGATGTTACAGTGAAATTTTCACCTAACTATAATGTTACTTTACTCCTTCTTTTACTCAAAAAAGGGAAATCAGATGGCAATAGAGATTCATATTCATATCATCATACAAGCTATGTAGACTATAGTTCAATAAAGGATGGCAGATAGCTTTGAACAGCACCCCAGTACTTCACCTTCTATACAGCCATTTGTAAAGAGCTGCTTAAGAGCTCAAGCCTAACATTTCAGTGCTTTAGCTATTTGTCATTTCCAAGGTTTCAGAATAATTCTTTTAGCTGTCACATTGCAGTCCAGAAAAACATGTTTTTTCACATTTTGGAAAAGTCTGTCTATGCTCATCAAATCCCAACATGACAACCTTTTTTTTTTGGACTCAGAACGTGAACGGGACGATGCCTACAAATTCAATCCACAAATTGTATATTTCCACATGAATATATCACAAATCAAATTTGTTTTAGACTAGCCACACAGCCAACGTTAATCATTCTTTTTAATTCATAGCATACATGTTTTCATAGGGAACCAGCAAACGTTGAATTAGAAATAATCCGTGAGCAACAGTCTAAGTGAAGTTCAGCATTAATGATTTTGCCCAAAGGAACTCAGATAAGGGCTCTTCTAACTAGAAAAAACAATCTTCAAGCAGCCATGCTATTTATTATCTTTTTACCCTTCAACCTACCGTTTAGTAATTCACCTGAAGGCTGATCTCTCAGATTAGAAAAAACATTATTTGAATCCTGTTAGGCAGAATCGTTAACAATAAGAATCTTGTTCTAAATCAGACGTGTCTAAATGAGAAAAGTGAAATATTTGAAATACCTGTGAAAAGTATTAGGTTGTGAAAAGTCCAATCTAAGACAGTTGAAATAGCTCACTGTAGCTCAAATATGGTTAAGAATCGTTTTATGTGTGTGTGTGTATGTGAAATTTGAAACCTCTCAAGAGAGAGAATGTGCAACAACTTAAACAAGCACTGGGAAAACCAAAAGGTCAGGTGATGGCTGCCAGCCTTTTGGTATTGTCAATGCTTGTAGTGTCATTGTGTTTCTAAGACTTTTTTGTTGGGGGAGCTGCCTTGAAGCAAAACTATTCTGGGCTTTCATAAAGCATTCACTATCATTATAGATTATAGTTCCTTGGCATGGAAGGCAAACTACTTTGTATGTGCAGATGTCCTACTTGTCAAAGAGAAGAACGCTGTTACTCACTGCTGTCACTGAAGTAAGCCATTGCCTAGAGAAGGCAGACTAATTGGCCCAGGCTGGTGGTGGGTGGAAGAAAAATCTGAAGTAAGAAGAGTGATGGCTGTACGCCTCAAAATAAATATATATACATAATATATATATATATAAACACTTGAATACGGCAATTCCCTTGCCGCTCCTGACCGCCAATGGTGCCTGGGTACAACGCGCGCCACCGCGTTTAACATAAACACAACAAGGCACCCGGCACTCCGTGAATGTGCTAAATAAGGTTTAATGTAACCAAACAGGAACGCGTTTGTCTATATGAACCCCATCTTTGTATACACGATACTCATATAGTGTTTACAAAGATGGGGTTCTTATAGACAAAATACTAAAAATGTGATATAGGAAATTTCAGTTATAGTCATATATATATGTTTGTTCAAAAGAAGTAATGATGGACATTATAAGCATTTTATGTTGTATTACTATTATTTTTTGTTACCATGTTGCTTTAAGAAAATCACTTGTATATAAATGGGGAAAAAATGGCGGCCCCCACAGGTTGAGAAAGGCGGAGACGCCGAAACGCGTTCCTGTTTGGTTACATTAAACCTTATTTAGCACATTCACGGAGTGCCGGGTGCCTTATTTACGAATAAGGTGTTGTGTTTAAATATATATATATATATATGTATATATATATATACACACACACACACACACACACACACATGTGTGTTTGTATATATATAAAATAAAAATTTAGGAAAAATCAAAAGATCTTGGCTAACACAAAAAATGGCAGAAGGTACCGGTCACAATAATTGGATAAGATAACCTGATTATCATTATGAAGTTACCCAAGCACTCTACAGACTATTTCATATATATTACCACCCATATTCCTCAAGAACCGCCAACATTCTAATTCAATTGAGAGTTTATAAAGTGAAGAATGCCTGTAATAATATGGCAGGCAGTCACCGAGTTTTCGCTCCATTATTGAGACACACAATTTCACAGTGTGATGGATGTACTGATTCAGCACAGTACAAAAAGGCCATTTGAAAGGGTTTGCAGAAATAGTGCCTTGCCAATAGTCATAAGACAGAGTTCCTTCTGTAAATCCTTGTGAATGCAGAACTGGAGGTCTGCAAAGAGTTTCAGACCTTTATCCCTGCATTTAAAAGTACTTATACTGCAGCCCATCTCCTCACATGGACAGCGGCTATAAGGACCGCTCTCAGCGGTAGACAATCCTATAAATGTAGCCCAAGCTCTGCGACTTCCGAAATCCATCGTCATTATGGCCTCTTATGTCCACTTTTTTTTACTGGGACTGCAAATAAACTGCAATATATAAAAGTGCTTGGTAGGATAAGAGTTCTTATGTTTTCCAAGGTTCATGTTTCCGTAGCTCATCCACTCCATTTTGTATTTACATTTGTTTATTTGTTGTATTGTATCAATAATGGTATAGACAGGAGAACTGAAAATCTATTTAACAAAGCGCAAGTAAAAAGAGTTGCCATAGTAAAGTCACGTGGAGATTACAACCTTGATAACTAAGTAGCACTGTTCAAAAGGAAGATAAAAAAGACTTTTCTTAAAAGTCTACAGGAGAAGAAAATAGGTGACGGCAACTTTGTTTATTTGGAGTGCCAATGTTAGAGAACAGTGTAACACTGTGAGTGCTTGTGACTGGAATAGGCAAAAAATCCAAAACGAAATGCCAACGGTCCAAATAGAGGGAGGCAGTTTCAAATGACGAGAACCTTTATTTGTTGAAATTCATTATTAAGGTTGAAAGGTGTTGTGAACATCAAATCTGGACCAAGGTCAGGCAAGATTAAAATTTAGCAAGGGCATATGCAGAGTTTTGTGTCACTGGCAAAAGTGTAAAAGGAGCCCCAAAAGGTTCTAATAAGTACTGACAGAAAGGTATTGAAGCCTTGAATAAAATAGGGCCTAGAGAGTGCCTTTCTGGGTAATCAACATACTCGCCTGCTACATGCATAGCTAGCCCCAGTAAAAGGTTTAAAAAAGAAAATACATTGAAAAATCCAGACCAAATTCTTATGTCACCCTTGTACCTCTGTTGTGCTGGGGGAGACCTAAACACCCAAATACAAATGGGAATATAGAGTGAGAAGATGATGTGTTAGAGTCATCCTATCAGTTACCAGAAGCTTATATGATTGTTATATGCCTGAGTATCATGGAAGACATACCAGCAAGGGAAAACAAGCATTTGTAAAGCATTAGTTCTCACATTTGCTTAAGTTAGAGCTATTAGGATTGTAAATTAAAAACAAGACTTTTCTTGCCACATAAATTGGTCAACCCTGCCTCATCAAAACTTCAATCAGTAATTTCTAACGCGCGGCTAATCACCCGTAGGGTCTTAAGGCACTGTTTGCGGGTGTGCTGCTCAATCAAAAAGCCTGGTCTTGAGGTCCTTCCTGAACTGCTTCAGTGATGCGTTCTGTCTGAGTTTGAGAGGTAGCGTGTTCCATGTCCGGGATGCAAGGCAGAAGAATGATCTTCCTCCTGCTGTGCTTTTTTGATATTGGGAACGGCTGCGAGGACAAGCTGGGAAGAATGGAGTTGTCTGTTGGGTACATAGAAGGCGAGGCGGTGGTTAAGTTATGCCGGTCTTATGTTGCGCAGTGCTTTGTAGGTGTTGATCAGGAGTTTGAATGCGATGCGCTTGTTGACTAAGAACCAGTGTAAGTCTCTGGGGTGGGAGAAGATGTGGCTGTGTTGTGGGATGTCCAGGATGAGTTTGGCTGCTGATTTCTGTATTCTTTGTAGTCTTGATTGTAGTTTCTTGGTGATGCCAGCATAGAGTGCATTGCCGTAGTCCAGTTTGCTAGTGACGAGTGCATGGGTGGCTGTCTTCCTTGTGTCGGAGGGGATCCACTTGAAGATCTTTTGAAGGAGTTGGACAATGTGGAAGCATGACGACAAGACGATGTTGACTTGGTGGGTCACGGATAGAGAGGAGTCCAAAATGATGTCCAGGTTGCGAGTGTGGTCCGTGGGTGTGGGGTGTTTCCCAGTGCGGTAGACCACCAGGAGTTGTTCCAGGCAGAAGGGGTGGAGCCAATTACGAGTCTCTCCGTCTTGTACAAGTTGAGTTTAAGGCAGCTGGCTTCCATCCAGGTGGCGACTGCTCTCACCCCATTGTGGAAATTTCTCCTGGCCTTTACAGGGTCGTTGGACAGGGAGAGGATCAGTTGGTTATCGTCAACATAGGAGACGATGTTTAACCTTTGCTGACTGATGATCTTGGCTAGCGGGGCCATGTTGATGCTGAAAAGCGATGGGCTGAACGATGATCCTTGGTGCACTCCACAGTAAGTATCTTTGGGTTCTGATGTGAACGGCGATAGTCTGACACCCTGTGTTCTTCCAGTGAGGAAGGACCTGATCCATTAGAGGTCTTCATCGCGGATGCCGGGGTCGTGAAGTCTGGTGCAGAGTGTAGAGTGGGAGACGGTGTTGAATGCGGCGGAGATGTCGAGGAGGATGAGTGTGGCCATGCCTCAGTGGTCTAGTATGGCACATATGTCGTCGGTAGCTGCTAGAAGTACTGCCATATAATTACAGTGGCCCTGCATATAACTAAAGCACTTCCATTTACCTTCTTACTCTCTCTGCAGCAAAAAATGACAATGTTGCCATTTAGCATCTTAATTGAAATCTGCCATGCTGATTCCATTAGAATACCACTTTCATGACCCCACCATCAGAGTTGCTGGCTGGCTAACACAATTCTCCCCAAAAAGACACAAAACAGCCACAGAGGAGAAATAAACTAGAAGGGTCACCCAAACATATCAAGAGTGTTCAAACAGTCATATTGTAATAAGGATTTTAAGTTGTCCTGAACTATGGTCATAACTGTAATAAGGAGAGATTATTAAAACATATACAATTATCATTTAAACCTTAATCAGGAATACACGTTTGGGAAGTCACGTAATCATATGGTTAGCCCCTAAAGAACATAACCCCATGAAAAAAACAGGAGGAAATAGTGTAGTGTAACCATATACTTAATCCATACAGGACGTTTTTAGGGCTAGTAGGCCTACTGCAATGATAATACAAACAAGGACATTAAAACAAAACTTCTCCTAGCTGTAAAACAAAAGTTATAGCCATGAGAATGATTAAAAGATATGGAATGGTGGGCCGGGTTATTATTTTGGAGTCCCTACTAACATAGTGTTGGGACCCAGAAATGATGTAGACAGAAAGAGCACATTGTGGCCAATGTTTTGAAGGTGGCCCCATTGTCCTGGTTGAGTTATGAGCTAAAATGTTTTGTAAAAGAAATGCCCTGCAAAGCATTATGGGGCAAGTTTCCATGCACAAATATTTTAATATGTTGATATGACTGTAACGCTTAGAACAGCCTCTAGAGGAGACCACAATGAAAATAGCATTTGTAAGGAACATTGCCATGTAACTATATAGTTAGCTCCTAGAGGGTATAACCACACAAAAAGGAAAATGGTAATAAATAATGGAGAGGAACCATGTATGTAGCCCCTAGAAAGCATAGTGCAGTGGTTCCCAACCTGTGGTATGGGGACCCTTGGGGGTTCGTGTAGCCTCCTTAGGGGGTCCACAACTGCTTAGAAAATTAAGTAATATTAAAGATTAAGTCCCCAGCTTAAAAAAATTACTCAGTGGGGGTCCCAGGATTTCAATAATGATTGAGTGGAGGTCCCCGGGTTCCAGTATTGATAAAGGAAACGTCCACAGAAGTTAAAAGATTGGAAACCACTGGCGTAGTGCCTTACATATTTTCAGGAATAGCATAGTGTTGGGACCCAGAAATGATGTAGACAGAAAGGGCACATTGTGGCCAATGTTTTGAAGGTGGCCCCATTGTCCTGGTTGAGTTATGAGCTAAAATGTTTTGTAAAAGAAATGCCCTGCAAAGCATTATGGGGCAAGTTTCCATGCACAAATATTTTAATATGTTGATATGACTGTAACGCTTAGAACAGCCTCTAGAGGACACCACAATGAAAATAGCATTTGTAAGGAACATTGCCATGTAACTATATAGTTAGCTCCTAGAGGGTATAACCACACAAAAGGAAAATGGTAATAAATAATGGAGAGCATGTATGTAGCCCCTAGAAAGCATAGTGCAGTGGTTCCCAACCTGTGGTCTGGGGACCCTTGGGGGTTCGTGAAGCCTCCCTTAGGGGGTCCACAACTGCTTAGAAAATTAAGTAATATTAAAGATTAGGTCCCCAGCTTAAAAAAATGACTCAGTGGGGGTCCCAGGATTTCAATAATGATTGAGTGGAGGTCCCCGGGTTCCAGTATTGCTAAAGGAAACGTCCACAGAAGTTAAAAGCCACTGGCGTAGCGCATTACATATTTTCAGGAATAGCATACCTATAGCAATGATATTATAAACAAGGCCCTTAAAACAGACTATTCCCATCAGGGAAAACAAAAGTTGCAGCCATGAGAATGCTTAGAAAGACACTGAATGGTGGGAAGGGTTATTATTTTGGGGTCCCCACTAACCTAGTATGGGGATCCAGAGATGTCCTAGACATAAAGAGTGTGTTGTGCTGAACATTTTGGTGGTGGACCTATTGTCCTAGAACCACCACAGGCTGATTGGGCAAAAATGTGAAAAAGAATGCTTGCCAAGCATTATGGGTCGAGTTTCCACGAGTGCAGTGAATATTGTAGTATCAGCTCTCCTGCTGTGCCGCGACAGCTGCTTTCGCTTTGAGGATTTCTGTTTTATGTAAAGCATTTACCAATTTCAAGTGTTTTAAGGGGAGAGCCACAACTAATAACTCTGGCTAGGTAACAATATGACCAGCGCTTCAATACCGCTGACCGAGTTCACACGGTTGTGCCTGCCATGCAGCATAAAGGGGAGAGATAAAAAATATAGTTCGCCCACACTGAAGTATATCGGCAATCGTGTAAAAATCCATGTAATAGGGGCAGTCTGCAAAGCATGACAAAAACAGCCTCAAGGCGGGACAAATGTAAAGCAATTACCAATGACATCAAGTGATTTTTTAAAGGCAAGCCCACAAACAAGTGAAAGTGATGGGCGTGACATGGGCGTGGTTAAAAGCCCACAATAGTTACAACAGGTCAAAGCGCTTGCACGCTCAACCTAAAAATGGTAAAGAGAAGGATATTGGGCCGTTTTATTAATTCTGCTAAAACATAGATCATTTTTCACAAATGCAAAGGGTTTGGTAATGGAATGGCAGTGACCAATTTCGTTTTCTAAAGTTGTATGAAGGCCTAGGTCTTTCAATACCTCAGAATAAAAGGAAGGAGGGCATACGTACTGACCACAGATGATATATTTGCGATAAAGAACATATATTTAAGAGATTATCTAACAACCAGGTCATAGAATCAGAGTCGTCTATCAAGGAGCACAGAAGTGACTGTTAACATGAAATGATAAAGGGTGTCTGTCAGTTGATATATTCTGATGCATAAAACTGTAGTACAATTCAGCTTGTGAAACTAGCAGCTGCTGTTTGTACGTTTTGTCGAGCTTTGCCCTTAAAGACATAAATGAATGCATCTATGGACATATATTCTCAACCTATCTAAATTAATCCAAGCAATGCATATGCAAAACTATTATAAAAGCACATTAAGACATGGGCTCTAGAGTGTAATGTAATGCCTTGATCAATTTTTTTTATTTAGTGGACTTTTCATTAAGCCATGGTTAATTGGCTAGAGGGATTGATTGTGTGGGCCAGACTGTTGCTGATGAACCTTGGCTTAGTAGTCATGATCCAGCTTTTAAATGCAGTTTTTAGACCTGACAGCCTTAGGGTGGTCAACCCTAACTTGTTGCTGCCACCCTCCACTTTTTAGATACTGTTTTTGCTGGTTTTAGGACTCTGCACACTTTACCACTGCTAACCAGTGATAAAGTGCATGTGCTCTCTCCCTTTAAACATGATGACATTGGATCATACCCAACTGGATTATTTAATGTACTTATAAGTCCCTAGTAAAAGTGCACTACTAAGTTCTACTAGTGGGCCTGCAGCACTGATTGTGCCACCCACTTAAGTAGCCCCTTAACCATGTCTCAGGCCTGCCATTACAAGGCCTGTGTGTGCAGTTTCACTGCCAATTCGGCTTGGCATTTAAAAGTACTTGTCAAGCCTAAAACTACCCTTTTTCTACATATAAGTCACCCCTAAGGTAGGCCCTAGGTAACCCATAGGGCTGGGTGCTGTGTAGGCAAAAGGCAGGACATGTACCTGTGTAGTTTACATGTCCCGGTAGTGTAGAACTCCTAAATTCGTTTTTACACAGCTATATGAGACTTGCTCCTTTCATAGGCAAACATTAGGGCTACCCTCATATATTGTTTGAGTGGTAGCTACTGATCTGAAAGGAGAAGGAAGGTCATATTTAGTATGGCCAGAATGGTAATACAAAATCCTGCTGACTGGTGAAGTTGGATGTAATATTACTATTTTAGAAATGCCACTTTTAGAAAGTAAGCATTTCTCTGCACTTAAGTCCTTCTGTGCCATACAATGCACGTCTGGCTGGGTTCAGTTGACAGCTCCCTTGTGCATTCACTCAAGCAAACCCCAAACGCAGGATGCTCAGCCTCACTTGCATACATCTGCATTTTGAATGGGTCTTCCTCGGCTGGGAGGGTGGAGGGCCTGACACTTACATGTCAAAGGACAGTAGCATGCCCTCACACAAAGGACGGCCACACCCCCTACCATGACCCTGGCAGACAGGATTGAACTGAAAAGGGACCTTGTGCACTTCTAAGCTACTCTTTGAAGTCTCCCCTACTTCGAAGGCACATTTGGGTATTTAAACAGGGCCTCTGCCCCTACCAACTCAGATACTTCCTGGAGAAGAGGACCTGAACCAGAACCTGCAACCTGCCAAGAAGAACTGCCTGGCTGCCCAAAGGACTCACCTGACTGCTTTCTGTGACGGACTGCTGCCTTGCTATTGCCCTGCTGCTTTGCTGCTCTTTGGCTGTGCTGAGAAGTGCTCTCCAAGAGCTTGGATAGAGCTTGCCTCCTGTTACCTGAAGTCTCAGGACCAAAAACACTTCATCTCTGCAAGATGAATTCCTTGTGTGGCGAAAATCGACACACAGCCTGCCAGAAACGACGCACAGCCTGCATCGCAGTGAAAACTTCAATGAACGCCGAAGCGGAACGACGCAGCCGACTTTGCAACAAGAAGATCGACGCAGCGCCAGCGTAGCAACCGGAAATTCTACGCACGGCCCACTGGATCAACGCACAGCCAAGCTGGAACAATGCAGCCTGGCTTTGGGAGAGGAATCTACGCAGCGCCTGCTGTACGGTAGAAATGTCCATGTAACGCCCACCGGATCGACGCAGACCCAGTGACTTCGTCCTGTCAGTGCTGGATTTCAATGCCGAAAACTACACAACTCGAAGAGGATCCAAGACCGAGCGCCAGAGAAATCGACGTACACCTCCCTGTTTTCCACACATCTCCTCCTCTGCGGTTCCTTGCGGAGATTTTGCACGCAAACCAGGTACTTTGTGCTTGCAAGAGACATTTGTTGTTTTTAACATACTAAAAACACTTTATATCATTTTTACAGTGATATCTCAACATATACTTATTGGATCTTAATTGCTTTGACCTGCATCTCATCAGATAAATATTATATATTTTAAACACTGTGTGGTGTATTTTTGTGGTGTTCTACTGTATTATTGCACAAATATCTTACACATTGCCTTCTAAGTTAAGCCTCACTGCTCAGTGCCAAGCTACCAGAGGGTGGGCACAGGGTAATTTGGTTTGTGTAGGACTTACCCTGACTAGAGTGAGGGTCCCTGCATGGACAGGGGTAACCTGACTGCCAACCAAATACCCCAGCAGCAAATTGGATGAATGTCTTGAAAGGGCCAAGGACCAATGCAGAACAATTACATTAGACACAAGCAGGGCTGTGTCCATGCACTCATCCTTGTTAGTTTGTTCCTAAAAGATTTTGTGGAAACTTTGAAGGGCTAAAATCTTTCCCTTCAAAGGTTGGTGACCTACATGCAAATCGCCTCATGCATGCTGACAAATGTAGTTTTAGACATACCCCTAGTGGAAGACAAAAATGTAGGTTGTCAAGTAACTAACAGGGCTTTGGACTTTTATAAACCTTGAATGGAGTATGGTTGGCATTAAATTTGAAAATATTTGGATATATGTTTGCCAGTTCCCTAAACTGGATAACAATTGTGCTTGTAGGAAGCTAACTGCATACACATACATGAAGGCCTTGTCGAGATTTTATTCCATTTCTGTGATATACACTGTACAACATGTTCCCTCCAGCTGTTTACAACTGTCTAGTGTATTTCTTAGAACATGGTTTTGATGGCAATCCCCCTGGAAAGAATGTTTTGGAAATCTACCCTTAGATTAGCAAATACCCATGCTCAGGTCAATGTGTTGGAAGACATGTTTCAAACGATGGCAATCCAGGCGGTCAATAACAATAAACTTTAGATTGATTTTACTGGATGCTATAATAGAGATACTGAGGATTTTTTTTATCATTTACATTGTATATTTAAGGTGGATAAGCCTGACAGAGAGGAAGCTCTTATACATATGAGAGAGGCTATGGAGAGGTGAGAGGCACTATTACAGGGTGACAGTGATGGAATCATTAAAGAGCTCCAATAAATATTGCTGTATGCTGGTGCACTGTACGGTCATCGCTTCGTGTGCTTTAAAAACTAATACAATTGAATAAATGATGAAAACTGTGTTGTAGAATGAACAGTTTTTGCGATTTTTCTCCAAATGTTCTTGGGGGAGAACCCCCAAAGCCCCATTGCAGTGGTCAGGCTCGTTCTCCGTGCACCCTATGGGGCTGGTCTGACAAACTTTGCCAGGGCTGCAGTGGGTTTCCAGCCCGCCCCTGAGTGTGCTGCTGGGTAAATGTGCTTTAAGAAGCAGGTTAGCCATGCCTTACTTGTGCTGAAATGCAGGACTCTAAACCCGAATGGGTCGTGGCATGGTAAGCTGACCCACAAGATGCAGATGGGAAACAGCTGCACTTTAATGAAAGCCAGATTTCAGACACCTCCGGCGTCCAGTAGCCACCCCTTGCCTCAGCCAATCACAGCCGAGGGCAGAATCCACTTCGACTGCTTCAAACCCCAAGCTCGTTCAACTCGGAAACACCCATACAAAATAAGGAGGATTTTTTTTTTTTTCACTTACCTGCTTGGCATTTTCGATCCAGAGTGTAACAGAGTGGTAGCTGAAAAACCCTCCCCCTTTTGTGCTAAAAAGAAATAAGCAGAAATACTAGGTTTAATTCAATGCCAAACGTTGTCCTGGTAGTCCATGTGGTATTGAAATGTAGACTTCCGATGATGGGGTAATTAAGTAGCATATTTAATGACGTATAAATTCCAATAAAGTTTTGATCATTACAATTTGAGACAATTTAAGGCTGGTGCTTGCACTGATCGGATTATATTTTATTAGCGCACTAAAGTGACTCATTGACTGTGAGAGCTCTTGACAAAAAGATAAAATATAATCCCAAATTGAGATGTGAAATTAACTTTTTATTTCAGTTGTACTTTTTCAAAATCATTTCTCTATTTTATTCAGGTAAAGGACTTTTTAAGTTTAGAAAATACTCAAAGTGGAAGCATTTTGAAAAAAAAACTGAGCAGCTTTCGATTGTTAAAGTAAAGGTGGGTGATTTTGAGGGTAAATTGTGTGGCGGTAGTGCTGGTGTTTTAAACAACATTAAAAGCACAAAATAGCTACATCTCCATGGTGTTACTTGCAGGGGTGGCTCCTCCATAAGTGCGGGGAGCGTTGCCTCTCCTGCCAGCAGCTGCAAAACTTTTCCAAAAAAAGATAATAAACTTTGTTTATTATCGTTTTGGGGGGAAGGGGCGGGGCCAAGGGGGTGACGAGCAATGAGGAGGAGTGCTCAGCACTCTCCCTCAGATTGCATGTATGTTTGGCCGGCCGTCTCGGGCAGGCCAAACACGCATGCGCACACAGCTCTAGAGCTTGCACAGGGCAGCGTCAGGAATGGCGCAGGGCAGGCTGGGAGCTTATGCCTGCAGGAAGAGGTGAGGAGCAGCGAGGTTCTTGTGGTGGCAGCCCAGGCAATTTATTTTTAATTGAATTTCGCCTCCCCCCACCGCACAAATGGGTACTTGGCAAACGGTAGGATTGAGGCAGATCTCTCCTAACTTCACAGCTAAAAGGTAACTATCTGGGCCGATCTCAAGGATAAGGAAGATGTTGTGTGACTGATAAAACAACATGCAGGGGCTTAATGCAATCCCCTGGTGCCCCCAACATTTTTTGGGGGGAGGGGCTACTTAGCCCAAGGTCAATGAATATCTGAAATATGGGTGACCAAAGGGCCCCATCATGTTTTGCCAGTGAGGCATCATTTCCGTTAGGCTAAGGACACCTTGTCAGGTTAACTGTAGGACAGTGGAATAACAAAGGCCCCCATGGTGCGGGCCCCTCTCAGATAATATGCAAGTGGGCGGGGGTGTTGTTTCATTACACCACTGCTGTAGGAAATAGGTACCAAGCATTGCATATGTAGTGGGTAAAGAGCAAAGATAGGTCAAGATTCTTTGGTTTACAACAAAGGGAAGATTTCAATGTTTGCCAGAATTAGAGGGTAGTGGTGGGCTCTGGATGCCCTTGATTCAACCTCTGAGCTAGGGGACTTGAGCCCTAATCTTAGCTTCCCCTCTTGAGCAAAGTGGGTGCTCCTGGGAAAATCACTCTACCATGTTACTGATTATCTAGCAAATCAGGAAAGGTTAAGTTACGCCAAGTTAAATCCATTCTTCCTCTCTCCCCACAGATAGTGGCATGTATTATTTTGGTAAAATGTTGATTTTCTGGGAGTAGGTTTATGGCACTCCTCCTGCAGCTTTCTTGCATGCTTCCCGCTAGAAAATACGCTTATGTTCTAAACTGAAGTGCCTGAGGAGAATTGGTTCTCAGTATAAGCTACATAAAATTAAATGCAACTTTTTATTTTACAAGTGCTAATCCTATGAACTACACAACCTGGCAATAAAAACTCACCTCATGAGAAGGCAAACACGTTACTCTGTAGGCGCTTAAGGAAACCACTGCAACACAATTTCCGCCAATAACAGCAGGTTTAAACATAATACAACAATATCTGAAACATATTTTCATAAAACAGAACATCATGCATCGCTGTTCATAAATGACTGCACAAAAGAAAACTATTTAGATGTATGACAAAGAGAATGCTGTCGCTGCTAAGTAGCGAAGCACCTTTGTAATGATATTTGTGTTTTGATCACTGACTAAATGTTGCACTTAGGCTAGCAGCACACCGTCACATTAGTGACCACCAACTTCATTTTGCCTATTGACTTTATTTTAGCATTAGCCACCGCCATGTTAAAAGCTGCAAGTATTTTACCATGATACAATGTGCTTCTTGCTCATGTTTTTATTCTGCATGTTGTGTGTTCTTTCTCACCAAGGGCTTAGGCTGATAACAATGTACTAGGACGGCAGGGAACGGTTTTGTTTTGCTAGAGGTAACATTCAGATTTTGGCCAATGCCCAACGTGTTCTTTTCAAAGCTGACCTAAAGTAACCAGCATTTTTTGTATTATAAACTTATGTAGTGGGAGGTAGTTTTTAGAATTCTCCGCTCTTGTTTGTTAAAAGAATATATATGAGACCCAGGTCGACGGTGGGGAGATTAAGAGACCTCAATCAGGATTGAGATGTTGAATGCCCGATATATTTCCCATCAGGGTAGATCTCTCTTTATCGTTGCAGTCGGACCGGGGTCAACGACTTGCTGGCATGAAAAGGATGAAGCACCAGATAGGCCCCGTGGTGATGAATTTTTACTAATTATTTGCTTTGCATTGTGTAGGAATTTATACATCCAAATATAGGTATTTGTATCTTTGCATGTATAAATGTGCTGTGTATATGGCAGTGGAGAGTCATTTGTACATGTTTTCATTTCATTGCTGTGACCATTTTTAAACATGTGCTTTCAGCATGCTGACCTTCCTTTACGAACCTTGCGAAGTGAATTCATAAATGTCTTTTTTGGACTTAGAAGCGCATTCCAGAGATTTTTGTCAGTGCATGAGTGTTTCATCTCGGTCATTAGCGAAGTAAAACAGCCTTATACAACGAGTTAGAGCTACTAGCGTTGTAAACTCCTAACCAGACTTTTCTTGCCACGTCAACTGAGAATGAAAAGTAAAACAGTTTCACATAAGCGAGCTGCCGGCTGCCATGAGCATTAGCGAGGAGGAGAGACACAAAAGGAAAAAGAAGTTCGCTTGCGTTGCCATTCTCAAACTAGTAAGTGTGTGATATGCACATTCATGTTCTGTGAATGACAATATTACATTGGGCTCCCAACTAAGAGAACATGAGGCACAATGCACACAATACAATTACACTGGATTTCACTCCTAACTTAGAGATATCCTTTGTGTAAGGAAATGCCTCCTTGGCATGGTTGCCCCCTGACTTTTTGCCTTTGCTGATGCTATGTTTACAATTGAAAGTGTGCTGAGGCCTGCTAACCAGGCCCCAGCACCTGTGTTCTTTCCCTAACCTGTACTTTTGTATCCACAATTGGCAGACCCTGGCATCCAGATAAGTCCCTTGCAACTGGTACTTCTAGTACCAAGGGCCCTGATGCCAAGGAAGGTCTCTAAGGGCTGCAGCATGTCTTATGCCACCCTGGAGACCTCTCACTCAGCACAGACACACTGCTTGCCAGCTTGTGTGTGCTAGTGAGGACAAAACGAGTAAGTCGACATGTCACTCCCCTCAGGGTGCCATGCCAGCCTCTCACTGCCTATGCAGTATAGGTAAGCCACCCCTCTAGCAGGCCTTACAGCCCCAAGGCAGGGTGCACTATACCATAGGTGAGGGTACCAGTGCATGAGCATGGTACCCCTACAGTGTCTAAACAAAACCTTAGACATTGTAAGTGCAGGGTAGCCATAAGAGTATATGGTCTGGGAGTCTGTCAAACACGAACTCCACAGCACCATAATGGCTACACTGAAAACTGGGAAGTTTGGTATCAAACTTCTCAGCACAATAAATGCACACTGATGCCAGTGTACATTTTATTGTAAAATACACCACAGAGGGCACCTTAGAGGTGCCCCCTGAAACTTAACCGACTGTCTGTGTAGGCTGACTAGTTCCAGCAGCCTGCCACACCAGAGACATGTTGCTGGCCCCATGGGGAGACTGCCTTTGTCACTCTGAGGCCAGTAACAAAGCCTGCACTGGGTGGAGATGCTAACACCTCCCCCAGGCAGGAGCTGTGACACCTGGCGGTGAGCCTCAAAGGCTCACCCCTTTGTCACAGCCCAGCAGGGCACTCCAGCTTAGTGGAGTTGCCCGCCCCCTCCGGCCACGGCCCCCACTTTTGGCAGCAAGGCTGGAGGGAACAAAGAAAGCAACAAGGAGGAGTCACTGGCCAGTCAGGACAGCCCCTAAGGTGTCCTGAGCTGAGGTGACTCTGACTTTTAGAAATCCTCCATCTTGCAGATGGAGGATTCCCCCAATAGGGTTAGGATTGTGACCCCCTCCCCTTGGGAGGAGGCACAAAGAGGGTGTACCCACCCTCAGGGCTAGTAGCCATTGGCTACTAACCCCCCAGACCTAAACACGCCCTTAAATTTAGTATTTAAGGGCTACCCTGAACCCTAGAAAATTAGATTCCTGCAACTACAAGAAGAAGGACTGCCTAGCTGAAAACCCCTGCAGAGGAAGACCAGAAGACGACAACTGCCTTGGCTCCAGAAACTCACCGGCCTGTCTCCTGCCTTCCAAAGATCCTGCTCCAGCGACGCCTTCCCAAGGGACCAGCGACCTCGACATCCTCTGAGGACTGCCCCTGCTTCGAAAAGACAAGAAACTCCCGAGGACAGCGGACCTGCTCCAAGAAAAGCTGCAACTTTGTTTCCAGCAGCTTTAAAGAACCCTGCAAGCTCCCCGCAAGAAGCGTGAGACTTGCAACACTGCACCCGGCGACCCCGACTCGGCTGGTGGCGATCCAACACCTCAGGAGGGACCCCAGGACTACTCTAAGACTGTGAGTACAAAAACCTGTCCCCCCTGAGCCCCCACAGCGCCGCCTGCAGAGGGAATCCCGAGGCGTCCCCTGACCGCGACTCTTGGAATCCTAAGTCCCGACACCTGGGAGAGACCCTGCACCCGCAGCCCCCAGGACCTGAAGGACCGGACTTTCACTGGAGGAGTGACCCCCAGGAGTCCCTCTCCCTTGACCAAGTGGAGGTTTCCCCGAGGAACCCCCCCCTTGCCTGCCTGCAGCGCTGAAGAGATCCCTAGATCTCCCATTGACTCCCAATACAAACCCGACGCTTGTTTCTACACTGCACCCGGCCGCCCCCGCGCTGCTGAGGGTGAAATTTCTGTGTGGGCTTGTGTCCCCCCCGGTGCCCTACAAAACCCCCCTGGTCTGCCCTCCGAAGACGCGGGTACTTACCTGCAAGCAGACCGGAACCGGGGCACCCCCTTCTCTCCATTCTAGCCTATGCGTTTTGGGCACCACTTTGAACTCTGCACCTGACCGGCCCTGAGCTGCTGGTGTGGTGACTTTGGGGTTGCTCTGAACCCCCAACGGTGGGCTACCTTGGACCAAGAACTGAACCCTGTAAGTGTCTTACTTACCTGGTAAAACTAACAAAAACTTACCTCCCCCAGGAACTGTGAAAATTGCACTGTGTCCACTTTTAAAGTAGCTATTTGTCAATAACTTGAAAAGTATACATGCAATTGAAATGATTCAAAGTTCCTAATGTACTTACCTGCAATACCTTTCAAACAAGATATTACATGTTAAATTTGAACCTGTGGTTCTTAAAATAAACTAAGAAAATATATTTTTCTATAACAAAACCTATTGGCTGGATTTGTCTCTGAGTGTGTGTACCTCATTTATTGTCTATGTGTATGTACAACAAATGCTTAACACTACTCCTTGGATAAGCCTACTGCTCGACCACACTACCACAAAATAGAGCATTAGTATTATCTATTTTTACCACTATTTTACCTCTAAGGGGAACCCTTGGACTCTGTGCATGCTATTCCTTACTTTGAAATAGCACATACAGAGCCAACTTCCTACATTGGTGGATCAGCGGTGGGGTACAAGACTTTGCATTTGCTGGACTACTCAGCCAATACCTGATCACACGACAAATTCCAAAATTGTCATTAGAAATTCATTTTTGCAATTTGAAATTTTTCTAAATTCTTAAAAGTCCTGCTAGGGCATTGTGTGTTAAGTCCCTGTTTAGCATTGTCTTTTAGAGTTTAAAAGTTTGTTAAAAGTTTGAAATTAGATTCTAGAAACAGTTTTAGATTCTTTAAAAAGTCTTCCAACTTTTAGCAAAATAATGTCTGATACAGAGATGAATGTGGTGGAACTCGACACCACACCTTACCTCCATCTTAAGATGAGGGAGCTAAGGTCTCTCTGTAATATCAAAAAAATAACCATTGGCTCCAGACCTACCAAAATTCAGCTCCAGGAGCTGTTGGCAGAGTTTGAAAAAGCCAACCCCTCTGATGATGACATCACAGAGGAAGAAATTAGTGACTTGGAGGCCAATGTCCCTCCGCCAGTCCTAAATAGGGAGAACAGGACCCCTCAAGTCCTGTCTCCAACTGTGTTAGTCAGAAATAGTGAGTCCCTCACAGGAGGGTCCCACATTTCTGAAATCACTGAGGATGCTCTCAGTGAAGATGACCTCCTGTTAGCCAGGATGGCCAAAAGATTGGCTTTAGAGAGACAGCTCCTAGCCATAGAAAGGGAAAGACAAGAGATGGGCCTAGGACCCATCAATGGTGGCAGCAATATAAATAGGGTCAGAGATTCTCCTGACATGTTAAAAATCCCCAAAGGGATTGTGACAAAATATGAAGATGGTGATGACATCACCAAATGGTTCACAGCTTTTGAGAGGGCTTGTGTAACCAGAAAAGTGAACAGATCTCACTGGGGTGCTCTCCTTTGGGAAATGTTCACTGGAAAGTGTAGGGATAGACTCCTCACACTCTCTGGAAAAGATGCAGAATCTTATGACCTCATGAAGGGTACCCTGATTGAGGGCTTTGGATTCTCCACTGAGGAGTACAGGATTAGGTTCAGGGGGGCTCAAAAATCCTCGAGCCAGACCTGGGTTGACTTTGTTGACTACTCAGTGAAAACACTAGATGGTTGGATTCAAGGCAGTGGTGTAAGTAATTATGATGGGCTGTACAATTTATTTGTGAAAGAACACCTATTGAGTAATTGTTTCAATGATAAACTGCATCAGCATCTGGTAGACCTAGGACCAATTTCTCCCCAAGAATTGGGAAAGAAGGCGGACCATTGGGTCAAGACAAGGGTGTCCAAGACTTCAACAGGGGGTGACCAAAAGAAAGGGGTCACAAAGACTCCCCAGGGGAAGGGTGATGAGACAACCAAAACTAAAAATAGTAAAGAGTCTTCTACAGGCCCCCAAAAACCTGCTCAGGAGGGTGGGCCCAGAGCCTCTTCACAAAACAATGGGTACAAGGGTAAAAACTTTGATCCCAAAAAGGCCTGGTGTCATAGCTGTAAACAGCATGGACACCAAACTGGAGACAAGGCCTGTCCCAAGAAAGGTTCCACTCCAAACTCCCATCCAGGTAACACTGGTATGGCTAGTCTCCAAGTGGGATCAACAGTGTGCCCAGAGCAAATCAGGGTCCACACTGAAGCTACTCTAGTTTCTGAGGGTGGGGTGGATTTAGCCACACTAGCTGTCTGGCCGCCTAACATGCAAAAATACAGACAGCAACTCTTAATTAATGGGACTAGAATAGAGGGCCTGAGGGATACAGGTGCCAGTGTCACCATGGTGACAGAGAAACTGGTTTCCCCTGGCCAATACCTGACTGGAAAAACTTACACAGTCACCAACGCTGACAATCAGAGAAAAGTACATCCCATGGCAATGGTTACTTTAGAATGGGGAGGCGTCAATGGCCTGAAACAGGTGGTGGTCTCCTCAAATATCCCAGTGGACTGTCTGCTTGGAAATGACCTGGAGTCCTCAGCATGGGCTGAGGTAGAACTAAAAACCCATGCAGCAATGCTGGATATCCCTGAACTGGTGTGTGTGAAAACAAGAGCACAATGCAAGGCACAGGGTGAAAAAGTAGAGCTGGAGTCTGGAAAAATGGCCCAGCCTACCAAGAGAACAGGAAAGTCAGTTGGGAAACCAACTGCAACACAGCAAAAGAAAGGGAACCTCTCTTCTCAGGAAGAAGTTCTGCCCTCTGAGGGAACTGAGCCTTTGGAGCTTGAACCTTACCAGGTTGAGCTCTTGGGCCCAGGGGGACCCTCAAGGGAGGAGCTGTGTAAGGGACAAGAAACCTGTCCCTCTCTTGAAGGCCTTAGGCAGCAAGCTGCTGAAGAGTCCAAAGGCAAGAAAAATGGAACACATAGGGTCTATTGGGAAGATGGACTCCTGTACACTGAGGCCAGAGACCCAAAACCTGGTGCCACTAGGAGAGTGGTAGTGCCTTAGCTGTTCAGGAAGTTCATCCTAACATTGGCCCATGACATTCCCCTTGCTGGACATTTGGGACAAACCAAGACGTGGGAGAGGTTAGTCAACCACTTCTACTGGCCCAATATGTCCAACATGGTTAAGGAGTTTTGCCTCTCCTGCCCCACCTGTCAAGCCAGTGGTAAGACAGGTGGGCATCCAAAGGCCCCCCTCATTCCACTTCCAGTGGTGGGGGTTCCCTTTGAAAGAGTGGGTGTGGACATAGTTGGTCCACTAGAACCTCCCACAGCCTCAGGAAATATGTATATCCTGGTAGTAGTGGATCATGCTACCAGGTATCCTGAAGCTATTCCCCTTAGGTCGACTACTGCCCCTGCAGTAGCCAAGGCCCTCATTGGTATCTTTACCAGAGTGGGTTTCCCTAAAGAGGTGGTGTCTGACAGAGGTACCAACTTCATGTCAGCATACCTAAAGCACATGTGGAATGAGTGTGGAGTGACTTATAAATTCACTACACCATACCATCCACAAACTAATGGCTTGGTTGAGAGATTCAACAAGACATTAAAAGGCATGATCATGGGGCTCCCAGAAAAACTCAAAAGGAGATGGGATGTCCTCTTGCCATGTCTGCTTTTCGCTTACAGAGAGGTGCCACAGAAGGGAGTAGGATTCTCACCCTTTGAACTTCTGTTTGGTCATCCTGTAAGGGGACCACTTGCCCTTGTTAAAGAAGGCTGGGAGAGACCTCTCCATGAGCCTAAACAGGACATAGTGGACTATGTACTTGGCCTTCGCTCTAGAATGGCAGAGTACATGGAAAAGGCAACCAAAAACCTTGAGGCCAGCCAACAGCTCCAGAAGTTTTGGTATGACCAAAAGGCTGCACTGGTTGAGTTCCAACCAGGGCAGAAAGTCTGGGTTCTGGAGCCTGTGGCTCCCAGGGCACTCCAGGACAAATGGAGTGGCCCTTACCCAGTGCTAGAAAGGAAGAGTCAGGTCACCTACCTGGTGGACATGGGCACAAGCAGGAGCCCCAAGAGGGTGATCCATGTGAACCGCCTTAAGCTCTTCCATGACAGGGCTGATGTGAATCTGTTGATGGTAACAGATGAGGATCAGGAGGCAGAGAGTGAACCTCTCCCTGATCTTCTGTCATCAGACCCAAAAGATGGCACAGTAGATGGAGTGATCTACTCAGACACCCTCTCTGGCCAACAGCAAGCTGATTGTAGGAGAGTCCTACAACAGTTTCCTGAACTCTTCTCCTTAACCCCTGGTCAGACACACCTGTGTACCCATGATGTGGACACAGGAGACAGCATGCCTGTCAAAAACAAAATCTTTAGACAGTCTGACCATGTTAAGGAAAGCATCAAGGTGGAAGTCCACAAGATGCTGGAATTGGGAGTAATTGAGCGCTCTGACAGCCCCTGGGCTAGCCCAGTGGTCTTAGTCCCCAAACCTCACACCAAAGATGGAAAGAAAGAGATGAGGTTTTGTGTGGACTACAGAGGGCTCAATTCTGTCACCAAGACAGATGCTCATCCAATTCCAAGAGCTGATGAGCTCATAGATAAATTAGGTGCTGCCAAATTCTTAAGTACCTTTGACTTGACAGCAGGGTACTGGCAAATAAAAATGGCACCTGGAGCAAAAGAGAAAACAGCATTCTCCACACCTGATGGGCATTATCAGTTTACTGTTATGCCCTTTGGTTTAAAGAATGCCCCTGCCACCTTCCAAAGGTTGGTGAATCAAGTCCTTGCTGGCTTGGAGTCCTTTAGCACAGCTTATCTTGATGATATTGCTGTCTTTAGCTCCACCTGGCAGGATCACCTGGTCCACCTGAAGAAGGTTTTGAAGGCTCTGCAATCTGCAGGCCTCTCTATCAAGGCATCCAAATGCCAGATAGGGCAGGGAACTGTGGTTTACTTGGGCCACCTTGTAGGTGGAGGCCAAGTTCAGCCACTCCAACCCAAGATCCAGACTATTCTGGACTGGGTAGCTCCAAAAACCCAGACTCAAGTCAGGGCCTTCCTTGGCTTGACTGGGTATTACAGGAGGTTTGTGAAGGGATATGGATCCATTGTGACAGCCCTCACTGAACTCACCTCCAAGAAAATGCCCAAGAAAGTGAACTGGACTGTGGAATGCCAACAGGCCTTTGACACCCTGAAACAAGCAATGTGCTCAGCACCAGTTCTAAAAGCTCCAGATTATTCTAAGCAGTTCATTGTGCAGACTGATGCCTCTGAACATGGGATAGGGGCAGTTTTGTCCCAAACAAATGATGATGGCCTTGACCAGCCTGTTGCTTTCATTAGCAGGAGGTTACTCCCCAGGGAGCAGCGTTGGAGTGCCATTGAGAGGGAGGCCTTTGCTGTGGTTTGGTCCCTGAAGAAGCTGAGACCATACCTCTTTGGGACTCACTTCCTAGTTCAAACTGACCACAGACCTCTCAAATGGCTGATGCAAATGAAAGGTGAAAATCCTAAACTGTTGAGGTGGTCCATCTCCCTACAGGGAATGGACTTTATAGTGGAACACAGACCTGGGACTGCCCATGCCAATGCAGATGGCCTTTCCAGGTTCTTCCACTTAGAAAATGAAGACTCTCTTGGGAAAGGTTAGTCTCATCCTCTTTCGTTTGGGGGGGGGTTGTGTAAGGAAATGCCTCCTTGGCATGGTTGCCCCCTGACTTTTTGCCTTTGCTGATGCTATGTTTACAATTGAAAGTGTGCTGAGGCCTGCTAACCAGGCCCCAGCACCAGTGTTCTTTCCCTAACCTGTACTTTTGTATCCACAATTGGCAGACCCTGGCATCCAGATAAGTCCCTTGTAACTGGTACTTCTAGTACCAAGGGCCCTGATGCCAAGGAAGGTCTCTAAGGGCTGCAGCATGTCTTATGCCACCCTGGAGACCTCTCACTCAGCACAGACACACTGCTTGCCAGCTTGTGTGTGCTAGTGAGGACAAAACGAGTAAGTCGACATGTCACTCCCCTCAGGGTGCCATGCCAGCCTCTCACTGCCTATGCAGTATAGGTAAGCCACCCCTCTAGCAGGCCTTACAGCCCTAAGGCAGGGTGCACTATACCATAGGTGAGGGTACCAGTGCATGAGCATGGTACCCCTACAGTGTCTAAACAAAACCTTAGACATTGTAAGTGCAGGGTAGCCATAAGAGTATATGGTCTGGGAGTCTGTCAAACACGAACTCCACAGCACCATAATGGCTACACTGAAAACTGGGAAGTTTGGTATCAAACTTCTCAGCACAATAAATGCACACTGATGCCAGTGTACATTTTATTGTAAAATACACCACAGAGGGCACCTTAGAGGTGCCCCCTGAAACTTAACCGACTGTCTGTGTAGGCTGACTAGTTCCAGCAGCCTGCCACACCAGAGACATGTTGCTGGCCCCATGGGGAGAGTGCCTTTGTCACTCTGAGGCCAGTAACAAAGCCTGCACTGGGTGGAGATGCTAACACCTCCCCCAGGCAGGAGCTGTGACACCTGGCGGTGAGCCTCAAAGGCTCACCCCTTTGTCACAGCCCAGCAGGGCACTCCAGCTTAGTGGAGTTGCCCGCCCCCTCCGGCCACGGCCCCCACTTTTGGCGGCAAGGCTGGAGGGAACAAAGAAAGCAACAAGGAGGAGTCACTGGCCAGTCAGGACAGCCCCTAAGGTGTCCTGAGCTGAGGTGACTCTGACTTTTAGAAATCCTCCATCTTGCAGATGGAGGATTCCCCCAATAGGGTTAGGATTGTGACCCCCTCCCCTTGGGAGGAGGCACAAAGAGGGTGTACCCACCCTCAGGGCTAGTAGCCATTGGCTACTAACCCCCCAGACCTAAACACGCCCTTAAATTTAGTATTTAAGGGCTACCCTGAACCCTAGAAAATTAGATTCCTGCAACTACAAGAAGAAGGACTGCCTAGCTGAAAACCCCTGCAGAGGAAGACCAGAAGACGACAACTGCCTTGGCTCCAGAAACTCACCGGCCTGTCTCCTGCCTTCCAAAGATCCTGCTCCAGCGACGCCTTCCCAAGGGACCAGCGACCTCGACATCCTCTGAGGACTGCCCCTGCTTCGAAAAGACAAGAAACTCCCGAGGACAGCGGACCTGCTCCAAGAAAAGCTGCAACTTTGTTTCCAGCAGCTTTAAAGAACCCTGCAAGCTCCCCGCAAGAAGCGTGAGACTTGCAACACTGCACCCGGCGACCCCGACTCGGCTGGTGGCGATCCAACACCTCAGGAGGGACCCCAGGACTACTCTAAGACTGTGAGTACAAAAACCTGTCCCCCCTGAGCCCCCACAGCGCCGCCTGCAGAGGGAATCCCGAGGCGTCCCCTGACCGCGACTCTTGGAATCCTAAGTCCCGACACCTGGGAGAGACCCTGCACCCGCAGCCCCCAGGACCTGAAGGACCGGACTTTCACTGGAGGAGTGACCCCCAGGAGTCCCTCTCCCTTGACCAAGTGGAGGTTTCCCCGAGGAACCCCCCCCTTGCCTGCCTGCAGCGCTGAAGAGATCCCTAGATCTCCCATTGACTCCCAATACAAACCCGACGCTTGTTTCTACACTGCACCCGGCCGCCCCCGCGCTGCTGAGGGTGAAATTTCTGTGTGGGCTTGTGTCCCCCCCGGTGCCCTACAAAACCCCCCTGGTCTGCCCTCCGAAGACGCGGGTACTTACCTGCAAGCAGACCGGAACCGGGGCACCCCCTTCTCTCCATTCTAGCCTATGCGTTTTGGGCACCACTTTGAACTCTGCACCTGACCGGCCCTGAGCTGCTGGTGTGGTGACTTTGGGGTTGCTCTGAACCCCCAACGGTGGGCTACCTTGGACCAAGAACTGAACCCTGTAAGTGTCTTACTTACCTGGTAAAACTAACAAAAACTTACCTCCCCCAGGAACTGTGAAAATTGCACTGTGTCCACTTTTAAAGTAGCTATTCGTCAATAACTTGAAAAGTATACATGCAATTGAAATGATTCAAAGTTCCTAATGTACTTACCTGCAATACCTTTCAAACAAGATATTACATGTTAAATTTGAACCTGTGGTTCTTAAAATAAACTAAGAAAATATATTTTTCTATAACAAAACCTATTGGCTGGATTTGTCTCTGAGTGTGTGTACCTCATTTATTGTCTATGTGTATGTACAACAAATGCTTAACACTACTCCTTGGATAAGCCTACTGCTCGACCACACTACCACAAAATAGAGCATTAGTATTATCTATTTTTACCACTATTTTACCTCTAAGGGGAACCCTTGGACTCTGTGCATGCTATTCCTTACTTTGAAATAGCACATACAGAGCCAACTTCCTACACTTTGCATTTTATTTTTTGGTGATTACGTGCAAATCTGTAAGTCTACTCAACTAGACGTATAATGTTAATTAACAGTGGGAAAGTGAAAAGGGCAATTAGTTCAGTGTATCATGTACTATATATGTTAATTTCAGATGTATTTTATATGGACAGTGTGATTTTAGAATTGTCATATGCGTGATAGTATATTGATGAAAGTCTCATTAACAGTGAAGATACTTTAATTACTTTATCTTTATCACCATGTGAGAATATAGTTTAGATTTGTAAATGTAGAACCTGACAAAGGTATCCAAGCGCTATAACTTGCCTGGCAAGGAGTGAAAAATAATTCGGTCAGGCATCTTCTAAGCTGACAAAAAAATAGCATTTTTGGTGCATTCCTCCCATCCCTGCCACACCCAGGGTCAGACTGGCAAAGTGGGCAGTCGGGCCCTGGGTTATGGGCCGGTGTCTCAGTGCCCCTGTGGCCTGTTTTTTCCTTCCTCTTTCCACAGAGGACACTGGATGGTGAGAGTAAAGCAGTCTCACTAGGGGACCAGGTTATGTTTTGACCATTTGGCCATCAGCAACTGTGGCCTTTCCTCAACCCCTTCAACTGCCTTCGCCCTCAGGCAATGGTGGCCTGGGGAGAGGGTAAGAGAAAGGGCCTTGCTGGGGGCCAGTTATTGGTATAGCTGTTGGCTGATTGGCATCTTTTTTCAAGTGTCCTTCCCTGGAATGACCTGGTGTGTCTCAACGTCCTGTGATTCTGGTCAAATCACTTCATCTTCAAGACCCAAAAATAAAAATGTATCTGAACTTGTGTAATTTAACCGGTGCTCATGAGTTGTACTCCAGTGCCCATGGGCCGAGTTCCCACTATATAAACCTGGGGAAAAAACAATTTAAAAAATAATCATCGGTTCATGTTTTATGATTCTGCAAAGGCCAGAGCATTATTATTCTTAAATATGATTCTTTATATAAAAACATCTGTCTTTTTAACACATTTGTGCCTTTGTTTAACTATTAGCAGAGCCACTGCAATTATGTGCAGTGGCGGGCCAATTATGTGGCAGGTTTGGGTAACTTATGCGGCAAGAGAAGGCAAATTTCCCTGCATAGTGCAGTACATTTTGTGATAGCATTACATCATTTTGTCCTTTTTTGGATCGAGCCTGTGATAGCATAGCATTTGCTAGCTAGTAGTGCATACTATCGCTTGCAAGACAATGTTGTAGTTAGAAAATGGCTTGGAGCCCGCCTGTTGCTCACCATTTGTTGGCTTGCGTGGAACCCTTCTTTTCAGCCTCATAATTCATCCACTTCAGGCCTGCTAGACCTAACAGCTTTAGGGTGTTCATCCCCCAAATATTGCCTGTCTCCCTCCATTTTTCTGACCCTGTTTTTGCTGGTTTTAGGGCTCTGCACACTTTACCACTGCTGCCAAGTACTAAAGTGCACATGCTCTCCCCCGTAAACATGGTAACATTGGTTCCTACTCAAGTGGCATATTTAATTTAGCTGTATGTCCATAGTAAAGTGCCCTACAGGTGCCCAGTGACTGTAAATTAAAATTAAATGCTACTAGTGGGCCTGCAGCACTGATTGTGTCACCCACGTACGTAGCCCCTTAACCATGTCTCAGGCCTGCCACTACAAGGCCTGTGTGTGCAGTTTCACTGTCACTTCGACTTGATATTTAAAACTACTTGCCAAGCCTTAAACTCCCCTTTTTCTACATAGCAGTCACCCTAGGTAACATATAGGACAGGGTGCTGTGTAGGTAAAAGGCAGGACATGTACCTATGTGCTTTACATGTCCTGGTAGTGAAAAGTAGAACTGCCCTCATATACTTTTGAGTGGTAAATTCTGATCTGTAAGGAGTGCCCTGTCATGTTTAGTATGACCAGAATGGTAATAGAAAATCCTGCTTACTGTTAAATTTAATATCACTATTTGGGAAATGCCACTTTTAGAAAGTGGGCATTTCTCTGCACTTACTGCTATCTGTACCTTACAGCCTGTCTCCAATACGTCTGACCTGTGCTGGTTGACAGCTCCCCTTGTGCATTCTACCCAGACAGCCATAAACACAGGACACTCAGCCACATATGCATTCATCTGCATACTGAATGGGTCTCCCTGAGCAGGAAGGGTGGAGGGGCTCCCTCCTACATTTCAAAGGCCAGTGGTCTGCCCTCACACAAAGGACTGATAACCTCCCCACAGGAATCCTGGCAAACAGGACTGGGCTGAAAGGGGAACTAGTGCACTTCAAAACCACTCTTTGAATTATCCCCCACTTCAAAGGCATTTTGGGGTATATAAACTTGGTCTCTGACCCCACCAAATCAGACACTTATAGATCTACACCTGAACTCTGCCAGATGAACTGCCTAGCTGCTGAAAGGACTCACCTGGACTACTTTGCTAAGAAAGGACTGCTGCCCTGCTGCCTGCTGGCTTCTGACTTTGCTAGAAGGACTCTGCCTTCCCCAAAAGCGCTCTCCAAGGGCTCGGATTGAGCTTGCCCCCTGTTCTGAAGTCTCAAGGCCAACAGAGACTTCATCAGCTAGCTCTCAGATAGTTTTCCGACTTCAGCTACGCCAGGAACGACTCCAGCTATGCCAGCACCGATGCCACAGCCTGCTCCATAGACATTGCTGCACGCAACGACCGTAGCCTGCAATGCAAGTCCAACATTGCCGTGACACTGCTGACATCACACAGGGTCATCGTGACATTCTGAAGTCGACACATCAAGTCTTGACCGAGTGGATCCATTGACCCCGCCGGGTCACAAGGAACCAATGCATTGCCAAAGACGCAGAACCAGCTCCCCATGCAACCGGACGGAACCGACACCTCGCCTCCCCCTGCCTCTCAGTGCTGAACTGATGCATCATCTCCCTGGATCCCATAAGGGACTGACGCCACACAGGCCCCAGCGGATCCTCATCTCCCTGACTCAGTGCAACACCTTTGCTTCTTCGTTTTCAAAAGGTACTGTATCTGGGGGTCTGTGCGACTCCATGACCAGTGTCTGTGGCGTCGGATTATTGTAAACGACTCCGTCAACGACACCGTGATAGCCCCATTTGGAGTTGAGTTTCTAAGCGCTTTAGTGGGATTTAATCTGTAAAAATTTATAACTTTGCTTATATATATATTGGATTTTCATCGTTGTTACCTTATTTTATTCAGATAAATATTATCTATTTTTCTAAACCTGTGTGGTGTGTGTTTGTGGTGTTTTCACTGTGCTACTGTATGAGTTAATGCACAATTTCTTTACAGACTGCCTTCTAAGTTAATCCTGCCCACTCTATGCCAAGCTACTAGAGGGTAAGCATAGGATAGTTTGGGTTGTATTGTGACTTAGCCTGACTAGGATTAAATGTCACTGCAGTAAAGGTTGGTTTAAAACTGTGCAATTTGAAATTCTAAATTTGGGTACTGTGAAGCAAAATGTATCAAATTATCACACAATATGAACAATACTCAAGGGCCGCAGTGATCAGTCATAGACAGTTTCTCTAGCATCAAATGACATTATTAAAAGGTTCTCATTATTTATCCACCGCACACATAAATGCATATGCACATAAGAGAGGTCGGAATCTCCATTGTTGCCCTGGGATGGCTCTCCTCTTTTTTGGAGGGGAGATCGTTTCAGGTCCGCAACTGGTCTTTCCTCTCTGACTGTCTCAAGAGCAGTTGTGGAGTGCCACAAGGATCCTCTCTTGTTCCCATGTTATTCAACATTTATAGGTTACTTTTGGCAGAGATTGTCAAGCCGTTTGGGCTTTCTCTGGTGTTGTATGCTGACAACACTCAGTTAGTAGTCTCATTATACACAAACACCAGTACCAACTGTTCATCACTCGCCCCCTGCCTTCAAGCAGTGGCTGGATGGATTTCCCAAAGTAGGCTTAAGCTTAGTGATGATAAGACTGAGGTAATGATACTAGGACACCACCCACATCTGAGATCTAATCCTTCTATTTTGGAATGTTTGGGAAATCCTCCCTCTACCCTCTCCAAGGAACTCATCAAGAGTCTGGAAGTTTGGTTGGATCCTCAGCGTACTATGGCATATCATGCCAATAAGGTCTCCTATACCTCCTTTGGTCTGCTTAGGCTTTTGAGGAAGGTTTTTAAAATCCTTCCATTTGTCGCCAAAAGACTTATAGTCTAGGCCCTTATCATCTCGCGCTTAGATTATGGTAACGCTTTGTACATTGGATCCCCTAAATGTGTGATCAGAAAGCTGCAGGTGGTGCAGAATGCCTCAGTCCGTTTGCTTCTAAATATACTGAGGCATGAATCAGCCAAACCAGCTATTTCCGCTCTCCACTGGCTCCCAGTTGAACATCGCATAGAGTTTTAACCCTTATGCTGTGTTCACAGAGTCCTGTATAACAGAGGTCCTTCCCTGGTTAGGAGATTTGCTTCCTTCTATATACTTGTTAGACAGCTTAGGTCCTCGACAACTGCCCTAGCTCTTATCCATAGAGTAAGTCTAGATGGGGTGGAAGCTCTCTGGCTTACCATTGGGCCAAGTTATGGAATTCCTTACCTCTCAGCCTTCGTGTTACTAGCCATGAACTTTCCATCCGGAGAGCACTAAAAACTTGGCTATTCAGAGCATAACCTCTCAGTCTACTTCTCAGAGTTTCGCTTTCAGAGCTGGGAGGCCTACGGGTAGCCATGCGCTCTATAAAAACACGTAACATAACATAACAAAGGCTTTGTTAATATGGAAAGACTATTTCTGGGTAATACATAACAGCTATAGTTGCACTGCCTCTGTTACCAAGATAACACTATCTGTAAAAAGTCTCCCCAGTGCCAAATGATTTATCACTCAAATAGTAACTTGACATACATTTTGGAAATGCAACCACAATGCTCTACATCATAGCTTAGACATTAGCAAAACCAATAGCTCTGGCTAAACACATTATTTCTGGTCTTCTGTCTCAAGTTCATTCACCACTTCCTAAACAAACTACCTCTCCCTCTCTATCTCCCTTCCTATCTATACTGTGCAGCTCTCACTCCTATCTATTCACCATGCCACATAATTCCACTACACAAAATATACTCCACACCACAAAATTCCACCCCACATAATTCCACAACTAACAATTCCAATACAACCCACATATTACCACTCCACACCACATACATCCACTACACTCAAAACCAAAACACATTAATAAAAGACATTGTCATTTACAACGCCAACAGCTCTAACTTTCACAAATGCAAGACCTATTGCAATGCGCTTGTTAACACTGTCTGGACATTGCTTGCACCTCATTAGTACCCATTTAACACCCATGTATAGCAATAAGCAACAGAAAGGTGACAACGCAACCTTTGCAAAGGGCCTTCAACTGCACGGCAATACGTGTTGCTGCATTTCTAGCAACGTTTGAACTGCTTTAGCAAGGAAAAAAAAATGTTTTTTTGTTAAAATATCCAGATTATGTGGCAGATGATGGAGTGAGTGGCAAATCTGGCAAATCTATAGTTATGTGCAAAATCGCCTCAGCCACACAACTGCAGAATTCTTGTGGCCCTATCAGTCAAGGGTCATTAAGGCAGCTTCAGAACACACTTTAAAGTGTTTTCCCTTATGATTACTGTTCAAAGCATGTACTCATAAGAGGGAAAAACGGATTTGAATGATTTTGTTCATTTTCTTATCAGCCAGGGCATGAAAATAACGGCCATGCCAGTAACAATCCATCAAGGTGGCAACTCTACCCAGATCAGGTGTTGTGGCCATTTCAACTCACCCGCCTGGTCAAAATGTATATTTTGTCAAATTTTTTAGAGGGACATAATACGTTTTCCAAGGAACACTGATGCAAATGTGCAAAAGTCCATTTAATTCTCCTTAGTGCCTCATTATGAGGGTTTTCTATGTTGTGGAGGTTGTGCATTGGCATTTCACACTGTATCCAAGCTACAGCACAATATACATTTTCAAAGACATCCCTGGACATCAAGTTTGGGCATGTGCCAGTACCATAGGTTAGAAAAGGGTTGTATGATGGAGTCAAGTATGCCTGAAACAAGCATGCCTTAAGAACGCTGTCTCAACAACAACCGCGTCTTTACCACGCATGCCTCTACCATGCATGCCTTTACAACAAATTTCGTTGTAAAAACATGTTTGGTAAAGGAACATGCATGGTAAACTGTCCCCCGCCTTGTCCCCTTACACCTGATACCATACTCTGCAATCCACCCCACCCCAGGCCTTAAAACTGCTCCACCCTGTCCTTAAAAATACCCTGAACTCCCGCCCCTGCCCTGCACCCTAAAACCTACCCCGCCCTGCACTAAGAAATACCCCGACTCCCCACCCCGCCATGAACCCTAAAATGTACCCCACCCTATACTAAAAACTACCCAACCCCTCCACCCCTGCCCTGAACCCTAAAATGTACTTCACCCTGTCCTAAAAACTATTCCGCCCCTGCACTGAACACAAAAACCTACCCAGCCCTGTCCTAAAAACTACCCTAAACCCCCCACCCTGAACAATAAAACCTACCTTCCTATCCTAAAAACGACCATGACCCCATGCCCTGAACCCTAAAACCTACCCCACTCTGCCCTAAAAAAGACCCTGAACCCTAAAACCTACCCCACCCTGTCCTAAAAACTACCCTGACCCCCGTCCTGAACCCTAAAACCTACCATATGTGAGGATGGCAATTCATACATTTACTTTGCGCCTCTTGATTGCCATGCCCATGTTAGGCAGGTGAAGCACATAAAAGCAGCTGGCCAGCAGCTTGCATCAGGTTTCTATAAGTTGGACTCTACAGCATCCAACACTGGGAGGATCTTATCCAGAATTTGCATCAGGAGGTCAAAGCAAAGACCTGACCAGTCCAGCCCAGATCTCAGGCACACAGAAGACCTCCTTCAACAGGCTGTTGCTTCGGATTACTTGTTCATCTCTTTAGGCCCCAACCTTTTCGTTCCTTTCCCAGGGGGAAGTAATCCATGCTTAGGCCTCCAGTGGCCCAGCCCAGCTCCAGAGGCTTAGGCAGAAAGAAGGCCCAGCCCTCCCATACAGACCATCAGAGTGTTCACCTAGCCTTTTCTGTTCAGTTACTCTCCTAAGCCAGAAGCACCAAAGAGCCAAAATCCAACTCTGTACGGTAAAAAGTAAACTTACTCTCTTTATTTGTTGTTGCAGGTTCTGTTCCCAAAGCATCATCATTGTGAATTGGCTAGAGAAGAACCCACGAGAGTTTAAGACCTGTTCTTTCTTGGTCATTGTAGTTTCTGTTCCCAGAGATCCTGACCTAACTCTTGCCCACTTGTGCAATATTTCTTGTTTGGTTAATGTTCAATTTCTAGCGCGAATGTGTATCTTTCTACCTTATGCAAGATATTTAGTCTTCAAGTAAGTAAACAAAGGTATTAGTTTTTCAGCTAGATCATGGAGGTGTCTCAAAGAATACCACAGTCAATTCTTAAAGCAAAATGTACTTACATTCAGCGAAAAGTGAAGAATTTGTGAGGGAGCTAGATGTAATTTTTTTTTAGTGTTTTGTAAAATATTTTTATGGCTGTATGCAAAATGTATGTCTTTACTGTTTGCTATTAGAGGTTCTATTTTCCAAGGAAGAATTTCAGAGCTGCTCTTTCTCTTGGTTTTACCAACAGAAGTTCTGTCCCCAGAGATTCCAGCCTAGCCCTTTACCTTTAATTTATGCGATGATTAGAGTCGCGGGCACAGCTGGTTGGGAGAGGCCTTCTAACTACATGGTGGAGGGACTGCAAGTAGGTATTCAGTTTTAGAACTGCAGTCCTTCTAGTTTTCACCGATGTTACATGCTCTCTAAGCTTTAAAATGCGTAATTTACAAAAGTTTCTCTAAAAATGAGACCCCTGAGACTAACCGAATGATGTTTCAAGAAACGGCGCACACTATCATCGTGGACCACTTTTTTTGGCAGTGCTGGGCCTAATTATGGTCCCAATCCGACCCTGACCACCCCCACCTATTTTTAATTAGGATGTCTACTGAATCAGTTTGACTAAACTGCCCATAAAATTCGTTTTTCACCAAGGGATTTTCCCACTCATAAAAATTTCTGCCAGTGTTATTCCACCACCTGCATGAAATGTTTTTCACCAGGTACTTCTTTCAGACGCACAATATGTTAAACACCTGGTCTGTAAAAGGGACTTTGCATTTACAGTACCAAGTTATGTACTACACTTTTTCATTACTGATCTACTGTGCACTGAACAAGACATTTTTCATTTAAACCAGTACCCAGATTTTGAATGGTTGCAAGGACAGAAAGAGAGCTCAAAACCCGTCTCAAGGAGATGTGGCCTGGCGAGTAGATGTGGCCTAGAGGCACTGTCCTCAAGGACATATGGCCTAACGACTAGCCAACCCTGTAATTGGGGAAACAGATTAGAATGCCAGCCTAAACTCAGCATCATTCGATTATGAGAAAATCCATTAATCTGCATGTGCCTAAAAACAAAAAAAGTGTAATACAGTCTGGTTTTATTGTAAAGTGCCCTAATGTGTTTAGGCCAAGTTTGTGCTGCGTAAAGCTACCAAAACAAAAAACTACACCCATTTTTTTTGCTCTTACAGTGCTGAGCACAGACAAGACCCATCACACTTAAAGCCCTGCTTAAGCCTTACAATTGGCAGTGAATTTTAGGCTTCACCAGACCCACTGGTTTGAATGGTTTCTTTTCATGCTTTGAGATTAGACAGCAAAGCAAAATGACGCACTCTTGTTGCAAGCAACAGAAACTGCAGTAACAAAACATTGCGAGCCCTTAGTGTCAGGGACAAGCAGTTGATCGACCAGAGGCGCAGTCTGAGGAGCTTTGATTACGGAAATAGGAGAAATATTTTTTTTACCCTTTTCTCAAGGGTCACACTTTCTCCCCCCCCCCCCGTGCTGCCTGCAGGTTTGTTTTCTACTCGGCTGAGAGTTGTGGTATATCCAGACGTGCATGAAAATAAATCTCCACTGGTAACAAATGTGAACCATCCTCAAGTAACTGATACCAGTGGCGGATCCCTGGGAGTGTCACGTAGCCGCACACACTGCAGAGGTAAATATCTAAGTCTACTATCTCAGTCTACTATGTTGCCAAGGAATCTGACACGGTGGCAAGTTAATGAAAATAGGCATTGGCAAAGCTAATCGGTAGGGGATAATTTGTCTTTTCATTCTCTTATGGATTCCTTTTAGATATCCTTCATAACATTTTATTTACATCTCAGTTTAAAACATGATGTCATCCTTATAAAAATGAATAAGCAAAACAAATGATGAAAACATCAAACTACATTTCAAACTCTATTTACTAGATCATGCCCCTGGCCCCCTGACTGCATTAATTTACAAACTCATACTACCAGATAAAAACCCTGCTTGCTGTTTTAAGGTTCACTGGGCTGGGACCAGGAGTGTCTGATAAACTGGAATGAAATGCTCCACACTAATCACTGGGGACTGCTGATGCTGTTCGGGAATCAATGTTTTTATTTAGTAGTATGAAAGAGCTTACAGGTAGATTTGTGCTTTAAAGCTACCGCATACACATGGAAATAAATACACATACACATTCTGATTAATTCTGGAGAGCTCATCTGGAGGGTTGACTTGTTCCTGAGGTCTTAGGTGGAATATTGTGTCCTGTTCAGGAGCTTTCCTTTTGCACATTGAGTAATGTTCCAGAATCACTACATGAACGTTTGTGTGTATGTGGGAAGGCTACATCTGGAGAACTGTTTCCAGGTCTGGAGGCCTCCTGTAGTGTATTGTGTCAAGCTTCAGACTCCAAATACTCTGCAGTATATTTAGTACTAGAAGATCCAGCATGGTTCACAATTCTGAATGCCACATTGGAGGACTATGTCAATCTCTAGAAGCCTTACCTGGAGTGTTGAGTTGAATTGTAGAAGCCATTTATTGTGTATTGTATACAGTTGTCGTGGTGGGTGTTTCGTGAATACATGTATCCTACTGCTCAAATTGGAAGCAGTGTGCTCAAGTAAATACACCCTAAGAACAAGTGAGCCAGAATGGGGTAGGTATTTACCGCACCCAGTAAATACTATTACTCTTGGGGTGAAGTATTTACTTTGAGCAATTAAGGCCTCCTATTCTGAATATTTCCAAGAGAAATAGAAAATTACATGTGGAGTCGGCGAGTTCTGTGCCCCATTCCACATGTAGTGGAATGTATTGCCCATCGTCCCTTGGTAAATGTAAGCAGGTGTGACCTCCTTAAACTTACCTGACAAAAATTACGAGGGTGAGGTGGGAAACATCCTTTTTTACGACTTTTTTTTTCCGAAAGTAGTGGTTAACGAAAGCGCAACAACGCTTTTTTTAACCACGACTCTGGTTTTTTGTGCCTTAACTACGTATGTTCTGAACAACGAACATGCGTGGTTAAGGTACAAAGAAGGGAGTTGGCGAATGTAAGTGGTGGGTTTAGGTTTGGGGGAGGGGGTGGGGGGTCAGGGGGTTTTAGGTTTTGGGGTGGGGTTGGGGGGGTGGGGCGTTTTTGGTTTTGGGGAGTGGGTGGGGGGTCAGGGGGTTTTAGGTTTTAGGGTGGGGTTGGGGGCGTGGGTTGTTTTTGGTTTTGGGGAGAGGGTGGGGGGTCAGGGGGTTTTAGGGTGGGGTTGGGAGGGTGGGGCGTTTTTGGTTTTGAGGAGTGGGTGGGGGGTCAGGGGGTTTTAGGTTTCGGGGTGGGGTTGGGGGGTGGGGCGTTTTTGGTTTTGGGGAGTGGGTGGGGGGTCAGGGGGTTTTAGGTTTTAGGGTGGGGTTGGGGGGGTGGGGCGTTTTTGGTTTTGGGGAGTGGGTGGGGGGTCAGGGGGTTTTAGGTTTTAGGGTGGGATTGGGGTGGTGGGGCGTTTTTGGTTTTGGGGAGTGGGTGGGGGGTCAGGGGGTTTTAGGTTTTAGGGTGGGGTGGGGGGGTGGGGCGTTTTTGGTTTTGGGGAGTGGGTGGGGGGTCAGGGGGTTTTAGGTTTTGGGGTGGGGTTGGGGGGTGGGGTGAGATGTAGGGTAAATGGTACCTATTGCTAATGATTTTATCAGGAATGCCTTTACAACGAAATATCGTTGTTAAGGCATTCGTGGTAAAATCATTAGTAGTAGCAACGAGGTCGGTGTTCCGACCTCGTTGTTAAGGCAGTAGTTGTTTTTGAAGTCGTTGTTTCGTCGTACGATCGGGTGAGGTGTTTGCCACAACAATTTATAATTTTCAGTCCATGTGCAAACAGGAGTTTATGAAGGGAATGGAATTTAGAATTGGGGCCAAATTATTGCAAAAGCAGATGACAGTTGCACTTTGCTCTGCAATAGAAGGGGTCACAATAAAAGGGGTCAGTGAAGCGAAATGTTACTGCAACAATCCTTGACACACAGTAGTTTGAATCTGTAGACATTCTGACACACATCCATGTAGGCTTAGCTATCACAGGTGCAGCAGGTGCAGTAACAGTGAGGCTCAGCGGCCTGAGCGGCCCACTGAATCCTATCGCCATAATTTGCTACCCACACTATAAGTAGGGGTTCGCCCATTTAACCCCGCGTGACCTGGGCAAATTGTATACACAACACAGTAGAGTACAGCGAGGATAAACTTAAAGACTAGTCCACAATGGAACGAAAATTCCTACTGAGAACAGTTTTAATCAATAATCAACGTTTACAGTACCTCCGATTTAGCCTGTCTTTGACCAACATTCCGAAATAAAAATTACTACCTATCAAACAGGAATATAAACTTCGCAATACAAATATTTATGCTAGAACATATAATGCACAACGTAGGAAGTTGGCTCTGTATATACTATCTCAAAGTAAGAGATAGTGTGCACAGAGTCCAAGGGTTCCCCTTAGAGGTACAATTGTGGCAAAATTAGATAATTCTAATGCTCTATTTTGTGGTAGTGTGGTCGAGCAGTAGGCTTATCAGAGGATAGTGTTAAGCATTTGTTGTACATACACAGGCAATAAATGAGGAACACACACTCAAAGACTTAACTCCAGGCCAATAGTTTTTATATAGAAAAATATATTTTCTTAATTTATTTTTAGAACCACAAGTTCAAGATTTGAAGTAAATACATAAAATACAAGGTACTCCACACAGGTAAGTTAATAACTTTGAATTAGAGCAATAACATTTACAGTTTTTGTTAAAATGTCAATAAGCTAGTTTAAAAGTGGACACAGTGCAAAAATCTGGCAGGGCGAGGCAGGGTGAAGGTAAGTAATGGTTAGTTTGTCAGGTAAGTAAGACACTTACAAGTCTAAGTTCCTGGGCATAGGCAGCCCACCGTTGGGGGTTCAAGGCAACCCCAAAATTACCACACCAGCAGTTTAGGGCCGGGCAGGTGCAGAGGTCAAAGAGGTGCCCAAAACTCATAGGCTCCTATGAAGAACAGGGGTGCTCTGGTTCCAGTCTGCCTACAGTTAAGTACCTGCGTCTTCAGAGGGCAGACCAGGGGGGTTTTGTAGAGCACTGGGGGGGACCCAAGTAGGCACACAAAACACACCCTGAGCGGCATATGGGCGGCCGGGAGCAGTGTGCAAAGCAGGCGTCAGGTTTTGTATAGGATTCAATGGAGGAACCCAGGGGTCACTCTAGCGGTGCAGGCAGGGCACAGGGGGGGGCTTCTCGGGCCTTAGGGGCTGTCCTGACTGGTGGGCGACTCTTCCTTGTTTTTCTCATTATCTTCTCCAGCCTTGCCGCCAAAAGTGGGGGCAGTGGCCGGAGGGATGGGCATCTCCACTAGCTGGGATGCCCTGGGGCGCTGTAACAAAAGGGGAGAGCCTTTGAGGCTCACCGCCAGGTGTTACAGTTCCTGCAGGGGGAGGTGAGAAGCACCTCCACCCAGTACAGGCTTTGTTCCTGGCCAGAGAGTGACAAAAGCACTCTCTCCATGTGGCCAGCAACTCGTCTGGTTGTGGCAGGCTGGCAGAAACTGGTCAGCCTAACACTAGAAGTCGGATTGGTATTCAGGGGACATCTCTAAGATGCCCTCTGGGTGCATTTTACAATACATTCCACACTAGCATTAGTGTGCATTTGTTGTGCTGAGAAGTTTGATACCAAACTTCACAGATTTCAGTGTTGCCAATATGGAACTGTGGGGTTCGTGTTTGACAAACTCCCAGACCATATGCTCTTATGGCTACTCTGCACTTACAATGTCTAAGGTTTTGCTTAGACACTGTAGGGGCATAGTGCTCTTGCACATATGCCCTCACCTGTGGTATAGTGCACACTGCCTTAGGGCTGTAAGGCATGTGAGAGGGGTGACTTACCTATGCCACAGGCGGTGTGAGGTTGGCATGGCACTCTGAGGGGAGTGCCATGTCGACTTAGTCATTTTCTCCCCACCAGCACACACAAGCTGTGAGGCAGTGTGAATGTGCTGAGTGAGGGGTCCCCATGGTGGCATACTGGTGACATGCTGCAGCCCATAGAGACCTTCCCTGGCATCAGGGCCCTTGGTACCAGGGGTACCATTTACAAGGGACTTCTCTGAGTGCCAGGGCTGTGCCAATTGTGGAAGCAAATGTACAGTTTAGGGAAAGAACACTGGTGCCTTGGTTAGCAGGGTCCCAGCACACTTTCAATCATAACTTGGCATCAGCAAAAGGCAAAAAGTCAGGGGGTAACCATGCCAAGGAGGCATTTCCTTACACACAATATTCAACAAAAATTGGAATAGTCCATATTGGAAAATGCTCATTGTCCATTTGTTCTGTCTTTGCTTCCTTAAATGGGGTGGTTAGCAAGTCAATCCAATATTGAATCCACTTGAGGTAGTCACAGTCTTCAAAAAGGACAATGGGGATCAGATTCCTTAATCCCTATTTAAGTGAAGTTAATCATTACAAATTGTATTTCAATGGGACTCCTCATCTAGTAAGGTTGGTGCATTTCGATTGTTGTGATTTAAGCACTACTCAGGACTAAGGAAGACAAACTTGAGCCTAAACTTCAAAACACATCTACAAAACAAAACGTAAAAAAAGTGCCTATAATTATAATTGCAAACACTATACAAGAAGCAAGTGTGCCATAAACCAAAACTAGTTCGTTGCTGGGAGACCATCAAACCTCTGTACAAAACTATAGGAATAAATAGGAAGGCTGTGCTGAAATACCACGCACCTCTTGACCGTGTAGGGCATGTCTGTGAACCCATGCAGGACTCAGTGCCATGTAAACTAAAAGTACTACTGATTGAGTTTATTGTATAAGCAGGCCCAGCCACCTTAAATGGCATTCTATAAACCCGTCTATAGGTCAAAAGGACTGTTGTAAATCAAGGTTTATATATTACCCAAGACTCACCTTAGTGTGCAAGACAGACTATTCGTAGGGTAAAAGCTGGCACAGAGCCAATAACGGTCATGGCGAGAGTAAATTGCAATGAATATTGCATCCAGTCCACCCTTTCCAATCAGAAGCAAATGGCGCTTACTCCGATTAGCCTCACGGAAACAATTATGGCTAGCTAAAAATGGAAATCATGTTATAAGGAGACTTACAACAAGGACCAGATTTCATCATCGCCATTCAGACCATTTGTTGCTGTCTGAAGTGCTTCTATCGTACATGCTTTAGCTGTTGACAAAATAGACGAAATAGAGCCTCCTCTGGAGTCACACTGTGCAACTTAAAGAACTGACCAACTAATTTTAACTACTGTGTGATTCATATTATTATGTTGTTCAATCAATGGCACCCCTTGTACCTGACATCTGATACGGGATCTGTGATGAAGGATCCGAGTCTTAACAGGTTGTGTGGTTTGAGATATAGATAAATATATATTTATTTATATATATATATATATGTTCACATTAAAAAACAAAGGTTACAGGGACATCATTATAGTTAGATTCAGAATTTACACACAAGACCATCAAAATTAAGCAGCTATAGCTAGAGTTATTTCAAGTAACTTTAACTCGCGGCCTGAGGTAACTATAACTCATGCCCCCGCCATGCACAATTTATTTCTTCAATAATTTGACTTCTAATGTTTCATTGATATTTTTATTTAGGTTATAAAAGTCGTCATGAGTGCTGTAATATCTGGGTTAGCAGTTAATTTTTGTTGGAAAATAGGTTTTTCAGTTTCAGTTTGAATGATCATGACAAGGGATTGCTTTGATGTTTGAAGGAACGGTATTCCATAATTTAGGGGTGCTTCCAAAGAACAACAGTTTTAGTGACTTAGTTTTCTTCAAGGTTACGGCTTTCAGGAGAAAAGTATCATGGATTCTAAATTATCTGGCTTGTAAATTGAGGATACCAGACCTCCTGATATCCTCAATTTCCCTGCCAGATAATTTGGGATGTCTTCATTAAGGGTTTTGTGGGTTATGGAGGTGCATTTAAATATACCACAGAGCAATTAGATTGAGTGAGATATGGTCACATTTCCTAAGAATCTGTGAGCAATCTGGCGATTGCATGTAGGGCTGCTTTGAGGGGGATGGCCAAGGTGTTATTTCGGAACTGTTTGATGCCTCAGAGAAGTTTAAGTTTGAATTGAGCTCCCTTTGCTCGAATGCTAATATGTTATTGAAGATTGAGGTGTCTGTCCAGCATGAAGCCTAGGGATTGTCCATATTCTACAGTGTTTGAATTGCTGCCCAGCACTGCTGCTTCATTGACCTAGATTATTGTGTACATCTTGTTTGACACAGCAGGGACATGTTCTATAAAGAGGGTTTTTGGCATTCTACAACTGAGTGCTCTTGTCCCTTCATTCAGATCTTTTGAGAACCATTTATCAGAGTTTCTGTTTTTTCCCATTTTTCCCATTTCTTTCGGAACAATATAATCCAATTTCAGCCATAGTCTCTAGGTAATGGCTAAAAAGGTTGTTCACTTCTTGCATCATTATGTTTTGCAGTGCATGTAATATTTCAGAGGAGGTTGAGCATTTTCTTTAAGTCTCTGACTCACAGTGCATTGCTTTGGTTGGCCGGAGATTGCTAATTTGGGTGAGTTCATAGTGAACAGGGTAAGTGAGTGGCCAGACCAGTGTAAAAGTAGTATGGATTACATTTTTATAATTCCCTCTTTTGCAATACGATTCACTATGATGCCTTTCAGGTGAGTGGAAGGGCCTCAAGTTGTGGTGCTTTTGTGGTTGTCCAGCTATGTGGGCAGCGGAGCTACAGCTGGGCCCTTGGTTCTCCAGTGTATGTTAAAGTGCCCATGAATCTGTTGTGGTTCATTCATTTAAGAATGTAATATGCTCTTTCACCACATTTCTGATGTCCCCTATGGGATGGTAGACAATATGTGTTTTGATAGTATTAAGGTCAGTTGTTTTCATTTCAGCTAAAAGGGATTATAATTACGTGTTTTTTAACCTTTGCATTTGATGCCATCTCTGTGCTTTACTGCTATACCACCCCATGTCAACTCGGTCGAGAGAAATGATGAAGTAGCTTTGTGGGACCAACATTTCTAATGCCGTTTCTAATGAATCATTGAACCAAATTTCCATTACAAATATTGGATCTAGGTGCGGTTTGGATATAATTTCCACTATTTCTAGGCTGTGTTTTGCTGCCAGTCTACAGCCTTGGAAAATACATTTAAGCAAGTATTGTCATGTGACAGATGTAGTGCTTGTTATAGCATTGAATGCAATCAGGTAGTTCCAGTTTATGCTTATTCCTAGATGTGTTTATGTTTTGCTCTTCTTGATATCAATCATAATGATGGGTGATTTATCCTTGTTGTGAGTCATTTCATTATCTCAACATATTCTTGAAGGTTGGAAATGTTTTCTTATGAGACAGAGAGGGGGTAGTTCTGTTATACTGCTGCTCTTTGTTGTTTAGGTGCTTTGGTCTTTAGAAGCGGTTCCTTAGTTGGATCTGGGAAGACAAAATGGCAAGTGGCTGACTGCCCTCTCAAAAGATTCCAACTTTGAAACTTGCAGAGCCTCATCTGGAGTCTCTCTCCAGGCCCCCTCCCTGCTAGCCCTCAGAGACATGGCACGCAGGGCATTGCTTATCTCCTTTATTGGGGCCATAAATCTTTTCAGGCTGCTCTGCTATGTTAACTTCATTAGAGCTTTGTTGAAATGCAGGCAAAAATGCTTGCAAGACTTTTCATTTTGTTAACAGTAGCCACCAGTGACCACCAAAACATGGCAGGAAAAGGCGAAATTATGAGGCAGGGTTGAGCAATTGTTATGGCAAGAAAAGTCCAGTTCTTAATTCACAATGCCAATAGCTCTAACTCAAAAAAATGTGATCCCTGGTTTAGAAAAGCAATCCCTTCCCTGTTACTCAACAGCATAAATGAACTTTCTTGACAATCCATCTCCCCACCGCCCCTCATGTGATTTCTTTCTCCTAAAGAATGTAGCGCACAAGAAACAAAAATCGTTCTGACTTTCTAATTGAACATGTCTGGTCTACGTAATACAATTGCTCACTAACAAATGAAGCATGTAAGAACTCTTTCCGCCAGTGATGTTGGTCTTCTACAAGGTAACTGTAACTCAATGTTTTGATTAAAATCAGTGGCGTAGCGTGGGGGGTGCAGGGGGGGGGCCGGCCGCACCGGGCGCAACATCTGGGGGGGGGGGGTGTGCTCGCACTCGCAGCTCTTAGGGGGTGCAAATTACTTGCCTTGCCCC